>NC_055660.1:27148472-27520972 GCF_017976325.1 Chelmon rostratus | reverse complement strand
TTGTTTAAACATTTCAAGTGAATTCAGTTTAAACAGTGCAAATAAATCCAATTCAAGTACATTCACACACTTTCAAATTTGTTGTTTAAACATTTCAAGTGATATCAGTTTAAACAGTGCAAATAAATCCAATTCAAGTCAAGTCACACACTTCAAAATTTGTTGTTTAAACAATTCAAGTGAATTCAGTTTAAACAGTGCAAATAAATCCAATTCAAGTACATTAACACACTTCAAAAAACTCAAATATATCCAAATATACACAATTCAAAGAAATTCATGCAATTCAAAATAATACACTTCAGTGTTTAAAAACAGAACAACTGAACTAAGTTCTGGAACGAGAACTCTTCACTTGAGACTCACCAGAAGACTTACCGTCAGGTGCAGCAGCTCTCTTAAGTCCCCCACCGCCACGCTGCTTTTTCCTCTCGTTTAAAATCCTCCGTATGTTTCTCACCCACCTTGGCTGAGGGACGGAGGGGCACAGCCGAGGTTTCTTACTCACCTGAGGGAGGTTTCAAAAAAGTACAATTTCATTTGATGAATTCCTAAACCTTAACTGAGATACAGAATACTATTTCTTCTCAAATTAAAATAGGGTCATGTTGTACACATCATATGGGCACAGATTTGGAGACGAAAGCCAGATGAAATGTTGCATATGTGTATCGTATACGTACCTGAGGGTTTTTTGGGGGGCTCTCGCTCCGCTTTCTGAGGTGGATCTTTGTTGGATAATTGAGGACAAAACAAATCATGTTAGTTGTCATGAACTAACCGAGTTAGTGTTTCGTGTGATTTACTCAATAATGGCTGAGTTACAGTTACTTCAAAAGATCCAAGCAAATTGCCACCACAGTGTTTTTAAGCTGAGTGAGCGTATTTTTTTTAAGAGTATACGTACCTGAGGGGTTTTTGGGGGGCTCTCGCTCCGGGGTGGCATCAGGTGGATCTTCGTTGGATGTTCGGTTGGCACAAGGATCCTCTGTTCATTCTGTGACTCTGACATGTAAGTCGTGGAGTACACTGAAGAAAAATAAAACATTGGTTCAACTTTAAAAAAACTGAAGCAATCAATCACATGAAATATTTGACGTTGACTCGATGTAAACAATTCATTCAGTTTAAACTGTATTTTTCATCTCCATGCAAGCTACCTTCTGAAGATGGGGCAAACCAATTATTTCTTTTTGCCTCAAATAAAAAAAAAAATCTTATCTTTATTTATTCAGTTCAACCTGAAATGTTTTAGCTTCATGCAAACCACTTTTAAAGGTTGGAGCAAAGACATTTTTTGTTGTTGTCATGCCCCGTGGTACAGTGACTACTGTACTAAGATAATATACTTTGGGTTTTCTGCCAAATGAATGCTGTTCAGATGCCTGATCCTACCCCTTGTCTAACTGAGAATGAATCACAATCACAACAGCTTCAACCACAAATATTAAATAGAAAGTTTAGTTTACATCAACAACCTAATAATTTTCAGCAACTGAGGTGAGAAAAAAAGGATTGAATGAAGAACAGTTTTGTTTTACATTACTCACTGTCAGTGTCAGAGGAGGAGGTAGCTGGAGACACACTGGGCTGGTCAGGGTTGGCACTGACAGCCGGTGACCACATGCAGCACTGGTCCATCTAAAGGCAGAGAAATACATCATTCAAGCTATTGCACATGAACTTTACTTAACCATGACTTTACCATGGCTTTACTATGACTTTACAATGGCTTTACAATTGATTGATTGATTGATTGATTCCTTTATTTCGAACATGTAATGAGCGAAAGGGAGTAGGAAGAAGTGTAAACTTAAACTCATGACAATGACTTTGTGGGGGGAAAATCATCACAGTGTTAAATTAAAAGCCACAGAATATTCTCCTGACTTCATTCAACAAATTGTCAAATTTAATAAAATGAAGATGGTTCACCTTCATAAAGCTTGCAGAGGACAAAACAAATCATGTTAGCTGTCATGAACTAACTGAGTTTTTGTTTCGTGTGATTTACTCAATAATGGCTGAGTTACAGTTACTTCAAAAGATCCAAGCAAATTGCCACCTCAGTGTTTTTAAGCTGAGTGAGCGTATTCTTTTAAGAGTATTCTTACCTGAGGGGTTTTTGGGGGGCTCTCGCTCCGGGGCCGCACCTTTCTCAGGTGGATCTTCGTAGGATGATCGGTTGGCACCAGGATCCACTGTGCATTCTGTGACTCTGACATGTAAGTCGTGGAGTACACTGAAGAAAAATAAAACATTGGTTCAACTTCAAAAAAACTGAAGCAATCAATCACATGAAATATTTGACGTTGACTCGATGTAAACAATTCATTCAGTTTAAACTGTATTTTTCATCTCCATGCAAGCTACCTTCTGAAGATGGGGCAAACCAATTATTTCTTTTTGCCTCAAATTAAAAAAAAATCTTATCTTTATTTATTCAGTTCAACCTGAAATGTTTTAGCTTCATGCAAACCACTTTTAACGGTTGGAGCAAAGACATTTTTTGTTGTTGTCATGCCCCGTGGTACAGTGACTACTGTACTAAGATAATATACTTTGGGTTTTCTGCCAAATTAATGTTGTTCAGATGCCTGATCCTACCCCTTGTCTAACTGAGAATGAATCACAATCACAACAGCTTCAACCACAAATATTAAATAGAAAGTTTAGTTTACATCAACAACCTAATAATTTTCAGCTACTGAAGTGAGAAAAAAAGGATTGAATGAAGAACAGTTTTGTTTTACATTACTCACTGTCAGTGTCAGAGGAGGAGGTAGCTGGAGACACACTGGGCTGGTCAGGGTTGGCACTGACAGCCGGTGACCACGTGCAGCACTGGTCCATCTAAAGGCAGAGAAATACATCATTCAAGTTATTTCACATGAACTATATTTAACCATGACTTTACCATGACTTAACCATGACTTTACAACGGCTTTACTATGACTTTACAATTGATTGATTGATTGATTGATTCCTTTATTTCGAACATGTAATGAGCGAAAGGGAGTAGGAAGAAGTGTAAACTTAAACTCATGACAATGACTTTGTGGGGGGAAAATCATCACAGTGTTAAATTAAAAGCCACAGAATATTCTCCTGACTTCATTCAACAAATTGTCAAATTTAATAAAATGAAGATGGTTCACCTTCATAAAGCTTGCAGAGGACAAAACAAATCATGTTAGTTGTCATGAACTAACTGAGTTTTTGTTTCGTGTGATTTACTCAATAATGGCTGAGTTACAGTTACTTCAAAAGATCCATGCAAATTGCCACCTCAGTGTTTTTAAGCTGAGTGAGCGTATTCTTTTAAGAGTATTCGTACCTGAGGGGTTTTTGGGGGGCTCTCGCTCCGGGGCCGCACCTTTCTCAGGTGGATCTTCGTAGGATGATTGGTTGGTACAAGGATCCACTGTTCATTCTGTGACTCTGACATGTAAGTCGTGGAGTACACTGAAGAAAAATAAAACATTGGTTCAACTTCAAAAAAACTGAAGCAATCAATCACATGAAATATTTGACGTTGACTCGATGTAAACAATTCATTCAGTTTAAACTGTATTTTTCATCTCCATGCAAGCTACCTTCTGAAGATGGGGCAAACCAATTATTTCTTTTTGCCTCAAATTAAAAATAAAAATATTATCTTTATTTATTCAGTTCAACCTGAAATGTTTTAGCTTCATGCAAACCACTTTTAAAGGTTGGAGCAAAGACATTTTTTGTTGTTGTCATGCCCCGTGGTACACTGACTACTGTACTAAGATAATAAACTTTGGGTTTTCTGCCAAATGAATGCTGTTCAGATGCCTGATCCTACCCCTTGTCTAACTGAGAATGAATCACAATCACAACAGCTTCAACCACAAATATTAAATAGAAAGTTTAGTTTACATTCACAACCTAATAATTTTCAGCTACTGAAGTGAGAAAAAAAGGACTGAATGAAGAACAGTTTTGTTTTACATTACTCACTGTCAGTGTCAGAGGAGGAGGTAGCTGGAGACACACTGGGCTGGTCAGGGTTGGCACTGACAGCCGGTGACCACGTGCAGCGCTGGTCCATCTAAAGGCAGAGAAATACATCATTCAAGCTATTGCACAAGAACTATACTTAACCATGACTTTACAATGACTTTCTGGGACAAAGAATCCTTGCAGTGTTGAATTAAAAGTACCGAAATACAATAATGGCCCAGTGTATCACAGTGTTATTACTGCACACGGCCAGTGAGAATAAAGTATGAATATACAGAATACATCGTCATATTTATGACTGCATATCTGATTCTGCTGTGTGTCAGAATATTTACTGAGGATCTACATGTGAAAACTGATTTAAAGCAGACTGACAGTTGACTTCTGTGATCAGCAAAATCAGCATTTTTATCATGAAATTAAAAGAGGGTCAGGTCATACACTGTTGCATCTGATATGTATTTGGCCCAAAAATGCATGAATGCATGAATCTTTGTTTCAACTAAAAGATGAATTCATAAACTTAAACGATAATTTGTTAATCTCACTCTAGCCACAAAACTTTCACCTGACATCTTTCAACAAATTGTCAATATAACGGTCCCATACAGATTGGGAAGTTTGCATCTCCTAAAACATCATTTTTGATCATAAACCAATGAATAGAAACTGTTTCTCAAGGCATTATCTTAAAACCATCACTTTTTCTGAAGAAAGTCAATAATATAAATAAAGAAAATGGTTCACAGTGTTGCTCAACGTGTTGGAGACAGGGCAACATAAAACGGGATGTTTTAACAAAGTTTAGCATATCATTCACACACACTTACACAATAATAGATGATTTGAGGCGTGTTTTTTTTTTTTTTTTTGTCGTGAGCATGTTAAGCCTTTAAAAGAGGCCCTGCGTCTATTTCCAACAGTTTCTCATCATGACATTGAACAAAATGTTAGCAATGTTTTATTAGCAGATTCACCGACGCTCGTCTGACAGTTTAAAGAGTAATACATGTAATATTGTTTTATATGAATAGAGGAGGGTGATATAAAACAACTCACAGAAGCACCTGTAACTCAAACTTGCTCAAAACTGTTTAATGTCCGTCAAAATGGACTCATATATAGCCGACTGAAACTGCTAATATTAGCAACAGGCCTACATCGGGGAATTGACGGTTTAATATTGGAAAAAACATAGTTTAAAACGAGCAGAAATCTTACATCTTTAAGGAAGAAATTACTTTATCTGCTTGTCGTCAGTGAAGTGTCGATGAATATATTAGCACTTGTAAGGCGTCTTCTCAATGAAATCGCTTTCGAAGTGTTCTCTGACCGTTGGAAATATTATTAACCTTCAAATTAGAATTGTTTTAAAAGACGCGCGTGTATACAAAACCTAGCAACCATGCCGTAGCAACGCTCCAGGTACGTCTCTGCGCATGCGCTTATCCATCTCACACTCAACTGCCTCGATATTTCAATATGATCAATCAATTGTTATTAAGTCATTTAACAACATATGGCGTGGGGGGTTTTGCCCTCTTAACAGCCAATTACTCTAAGGTAAAGTATAACACATTTGCTACAGTGCTGCAGTGTTATAAGGCAGCATAAGTGGCATGAGTAGTTGTACAAAGACATTACACACCTGATCAATCATTTGTGCCATAATGCCACATAGTGATATTATTTTGATAGCTGTTACCAGAAAAGGTTTGAACATATTCATCACCAAATCTGGCATCTATATGCCTTTGATGCCACAACATGACGATATGAGCACAAGTTTAAGTACAACAGTTAAATAATTTGTCAAATGAGCCCACATCATGAGGAAGGTTATGAAGTTTATTAGAAATTCAAGAACAAAAGCAGTACTGAATGCTGAATGAATCTTTGTGTGTACTTGTGTTTTGTGTGTGTGTGTGTGTGTGTGTGTGTGTGTGTGTGTGTGTGTGTGTGCACGCGCGCACATCTTCTTTCACAACAGGCCCAGTTTGTATTCCACCATCATGTGTGGCTCGCCCATCATTTCGCTCTGAGCTGGATCTGCATGGTAACAGGACACAGACGCAGAGTGGTGGTTAGATATCACATTCAGACAGTTGTGTGAACGACTCTGTCAAGGCTAGGGGATGCGGCTCTCACTGTTCAGGATGTCCTCAAAGCCGATGGCCTCGTCGCTGCCTTGCAGCGTATCCAGAGCCAGGTTTGAACTCTGCAAGGACGGCAGACGCTGGATCTGGAAGGAGGAGGAACACATACAGTGTTTGCTGTATTGCACAGTAGATAAATATACATGTGTCGCAGCAGAATAAATATATATATGCACAGGTCTCGTACTTAAAGAAAATAAAAGAATGGAATATTCAATACATTGCATGTATGTGATAGCAGGATGTTAAACAATGAGGTGAAAATTACTTAAAAATGAATAATAAACTTTAAACATTATAACCATGAAGATGTGTTTGTCAGACATTTTGACATAACACAGTGGGAAAGACACCGGGGTCATTACTTATGGCTGCATAATTAAGTTCATAATTAATTAATTAAGTAAGTAATTAAGTTCACCGGGCTAACTTGTGTGGCTTCCTATGACACCTAAATGGAAGTGACCACTGTTAGTGTTGTGAGCTCCACGTGTGCTTTTCCTACACTGACATGTCAAACATCTGCTTTTAAAAAGATCCACAGTGTGTGTTTTTTTCAAATGGCTCATATTCACTCACAGATGTACGGCAAACATTAGTTATTAAACCTCTGCACAGGTTGAAAATGGGAAAATCTCTATATTGGGTCAGGGGACGCGCCATCAGGCAAAATCCCTGCACACCCACACAGTCCAAAGAAAAGGTCGAGTCTAAGTGAACAGTGTAGGAGCTCCAACATTTGGGCCATTTATTTCTCTCCTACAATTAAGATACTTACATTTTTTTCGGGCCGCTGCAGTGGGTGGCTTGGAAGGAGCTCATTCTTTACACTGGAAAAGCTGTGTGGCAAAAGAGGGAAAAAAAGGAGGTGAAAATCAGCGTCACCTGTCTCCATATCTGTGCCCATATGATGTGTCCAACCTGACCCTATTTTCATTTCATGATAAGAAATAGTATTCAGTATCTCAGTTGAGGTTTAGGAACTCATCAAATAAAAACGTACTTTTTTGAAACCTCCCTCAGGTAAGTCAAAAACCTCGGCTGTGCCCCACCGTCCCTCAGCCAAGGAGGGTGAAAACTTATGGAGGATTTTGAATGAGAAGAAAAAGCAATTCAAAGAAATCCACTTCAGTTTCTAAAAAAATAAACACTGACTCAACTTTGAAAACTGAAAACAAAGCCTTTTCACTGGAGACTCACCGGTGCAGCAGCTCTCTTGAGTCCCTGTTTGGTTTATCACTTACTAGTTTTTGTGTTATTTGTCAATTCACTTTGTATTTTGCTGTTGCTGTTGCTGCCATATCTGCTGCTGATTTCCTTTTGCTATTCTGCCGTCTTCTTTTTGGTGTCCTCTGCACTTGACTATGGCTACACGTTGTGGCTCTGATAATGCATAGTAAAGGTCAAATAGTTGGCTCAAATGTTAACCAGGGGTGCTAGACTCGGTCACATGCAAGTCCAACCTCTGTACGGGGCAGTCCCAGCCCAAGAAGATAACTGTGAACCCCACCTGGAAATCGGTGCTCCTTCTGACTGAGATCCTGCGAGAGCTCTGTCACTCTGAGCCCAGCACTGCCTTATTTTACCTGTGACCTAAACAAAAGATGGAAATGAGGAGATGCGATTGGCCGTCTAGAAAGATGGAATTGAGGAGATGCGATTGGCCGTCTAGAAAGATGGAAATGAGGAGATGGGATTGGCCGTCTAGAAAGATGGAAATGATGGAACAAGATTGGCTGCATATAGAGAAGGAAACGCCACTATTGAAGGAATGCATTGTGCAAAATCGAATAGGAATATATATAAAATCATACAGCTACTCCCTACAGCTTCGTCCATGGCTACAACAATTAGAACAACACAACAGGTAAGTTTCATTCATTCTTTATTTTTTTTTCGCGTATTAATCACTCATACTCCAGCAATTATTGTGAAATATTTACACTTTGCCTTTTCTCATCAGGTTTAATGCTCGCTCTCTCATACAAGCACCCATCACCCCTCTGCCACCACCCCCACCCCCAAGAAACAAAAGAAGACTCGTCACAGGAGGCCCTGATCCACCGACATTTGGAGAAGATATTGTCTTCAGTTGTAATGAGAACAGGTGATGGGAGAGAAATCCACATAGAAAAATGGGACAAAACTGAAAATGTGAGTTAATCGTCATAGCTGTTTGACACATTGCGCAAATAGTTTCACACACTGCACACCCTGGATCAAAGCCTGTAAATCAACCATTAGTCTCTCGCAAAGACGCTTGAGGCTGAAGGTAATCATTCATCTTTTTAACCGTACAATAACAAAATCATGGCCACATCAGACTCAAGTCATCCAATTCAGCCAAAGTCAAGAGAAATAGTGATAAAACTGGTCATGACATTCATTTTAATTTCTTGTTCATTGTTCAGAAATCAAAGCCATACCTTTAATGATAAAAAAGACAAAGTAAAAGCAACATAAGGGACTTACTGATCATACAAAATCTGTGTTTTCCTAAGTCATTGTGCAGTGTTTGGGTCAAGAGAGCAAGAAAACTGCTACAACACAAGAGGAAATTGTGATTTTATAACAGTTTACAATGTTTAAAACAACCATTTTCATCATGCCACCTGCACATGAACAATTCTGCTGCTAACAGAGAGGTGGACAAAGACCAAAACCATGTCCAACAAATCTGCTCTGAAACCTTTCAGGGTGACACACATTAAGAGCTCCAGTAGGCAGATCCAGGCTCAGTGCAGATGATTTGTAGAAAATGAAAGTATTGTTTACCTCACAGAAGCGTGAGGGTACCAGGGTTTGACTTGCTCCCAAAATTCATTACATTTTTCACTCAGATAAAAGTCTACCATCAAATTCCTTTTCCAAAGAAAAGACGACGCAAATCAGCTTAACTTCTGTACAGAATAAAAAAAGACACTGTATTTAACAACACTGTCCTTGTAAACCAATAGTAACAAATGTAAAAGGGCATTATTAATACAACATAAATGTAAAAAATGAAAAAAGGCAATTTACTCTATGATAGTGTCAAGAATACTATTAAAAAGCAAAGGTGTAACTATATTTCACATTAAAAAACATAATTAAGAAGTTATGGTGGGAGTACCATCATCATTAGAGCTGAAGGATGATGTGATTCCCACAGAGTACTGAGATACCCTAAAACTGGGAGCATGTTGGTAGAATACAGGTACACAGATTCTTTCTCACACACGCACATACACACATGCACAAGTCTTGTAACATTGTAATGGGGGGTCATTTATAGACCCAACTCAGAGACTGGGCAGTGTGTTGATTATCAGTCAGGAGGGGTAGGATAAGAAGAGGTGTGAGATTAGACTGACGCTACTAGTTTTCTTTCTGAGGCCATGAAGTCAAAAAGGTCCCATATTGTCTGTCTTTTACAATCTGACCTTTTGCAGTCACACTGCTCCTCAGGTGCAGGCACAAAGTGACGCACTTCCTTTTATTTTGTCCTCAAAAAGCTGAACTACAAGAATATTTATTGACTTAATTGATAATCTCACAGGAATTGTAGTGTCCTTGTATTACTGGTCCCTGAACAGATAACAAACTCTCTGATTTAAATGAGGTAAATCCAAAAATTGAGGGCCTTCTGGTTCAGATGCTGCAAGCTGATCTGACTGGACGGATTTCATCTATGCTCAAGTAATTCCAGCCAATCAGGAGCAAGTCCAGTTTAGTCGTGTTTTTACTGAATTTGACTGTTGCAGGATCCTTGTCTATGGGTGGGCTTAATTTGTAATTTGAGGAATGGTGGTGCAATTCCTACTTGTTACTGACAACCCCATGTCGAGGCCTTGACTGACAAACTAAAATGTATTTGAATATTTTCTCCTCAATGGTACTGTGTGTTTGGGAAGACCAGGCCATGACCTCTGCTTCAGTCTGACCTCTTGTCCTCTCCATCCCTCCCAACCTTCCAACCCCATGCCCAATCTGAGGGATATCTGGCTGTGAGACCAGCCCTAGGCTCTTGGTTCATTCTTTTGGGTTCAAGCACTGACAGTGAAGCTCATTCAACTTGAATTAAACATGTAGGCCCTGAAGCAAATCCTGAGCACTTAATTCTAGGCAACCCCCAAAATGCTAATCTTCATCAGGTTTTTATTCACATCCCCATGTTTTCTTTTGTTGACAGGATACAACAGCATCTGAATCCACTGAAACTGTATGTCAACCAACAGGCAAGAGGGAGAAAATAAAATAAAGATAGATAAGTAAATACTGGTACCTGTGTATCTAAGGTTAATCTGTACCACAATGGCTCAATTGTAAGACTCCAGTTAGGCCCAAATGACTCAGCCTTAGATTGGTCTTATGTCATTTCACACACAGTCGTAAACATACAGAGCCTAGGTCATATAAAACCCATCAAGTCAAAAGCAAGAGGTAAAGTATGGAAAGACGTTAAATGAGGATTATAGTAACAATGATTAAAAAAAAGTAACGCGTGGATAACTCATAGTAAATATTTTGATTTGTTCCAGTATCTTGCAGGCTGAGGTGCAGTTCATCAGTTTCACCACAAGAGGGAGCAACAGCACTAAAGTTCAACCACCAACAAGCAGGTGGTTTGGACAAAGAAAGCGCAGCGGCCTGTCTTTCTCTTTCCTTCATCACTCTTGGTTTCCTTGTTTTTAGTGATAGCTAAAGTACCCGTTGAGCACCATACAAGTTAATTTTACTCTACTCTTATCCTAGGCAACATTCATTCGCCATCTTTCTCTCTTTCTGCTACATTATTCCTGCTCCCCTTTCTCCTGTCCCCTCCCCCACTGCTCCAACTTCTTTCTCTCTTTGTCTTTTCTCTCCCAGTTTTCATTGAACTGCTCTAAAATCTTACCATCTTTTCCCGGTTACTCTATACCCAGTAAAGTAAAATTGTTTTTGTCCTAAATATTAGTACCGATTCATTCTCACTGGTCAACAATTAGTACCTAGTTGTTCATTAGGAGCGTTTACCATGAGTGCCATCATTCTGTGTGGCTTCGCTTTCTGTGCTGTAGCTTCCTCAGACTGCCTCCTACTTATGTTGATGTGCTTGCTTGAAAACTGTGAAGTCTGGACAGACTCGCATTGCAGGCGAACCCAGAGGTGACTCAATCAGCATCTTGAGAAGTGGTAACCTCTGAAAAACAAAATCAATGTCGTCTATAACCCGAAACGTCCCCCAGCACCCCTTTAAGTGCTGGTAGAGAGAGTGTGTCTCAGTCTAGGACCTCCTCGTTTCCTCTTCCTGCTGCCTCTTCTTCTTTTCATGGTGAGGCTCAATTCTATTCCTCCTCGTCCTCCCTGTCACCCTTAACGACTCTGACACGAGTGTCTCCTCCTCCGCTGTTCTGGTTGATTTTCCGCTCACTTTTCCATCAGTCCATCATCCTCCGTGATGCCCTGAGCTCGGAGCTCTTCCAGGACATTGTCGAGGTGTCCGGGGTCGGGGAAGCCGTGGCCCGTCAGGTTGGAGCCAAACTCGGTTTTGTGGTGGACCTTGAAGACAGGGCAAAAATAAGTTAAGTAAAGCACGGGTGAAAAGTAACCTGATGTGTAAATATCACAAACGGCAGTCAGTCAAATTCATTCTGGAGTTATGGTTGAATGGTGTTGTGTATGCACCTCGTTCCAGATGACGGTGTCAGACTCTCCTGTAGTGCTGGAAGTACCAACTGAGAAGATTAACCTGCGGTCCCAGGCCACCAGGAGCAGTCTCAGTACCTGTCGACAGGTTAGGGGGTAAAAGAAAGGACAAAACGTCTATTTGAACAAATCCCTTAAATATGCATCTGTATTCAAATGGATCTACACAGGCTGTCTGGTCTCTGTTGAACTGTGTTTACCTTGCGTCCTTTCTCGCTGTCTGGGAGGTAGCAGTGTCGGGGAAAGCCTCTGGCAGTGAAGGGCTTCCCTGGGTTCGGATGCTCTGGTCCCTGAAAGGAAAGGGAGGGCATTCTTATTAGGAGGCACCCATGCCGATCAAACCAGCTGTGGCCATGTAACACCACATGAGAAGAAAAGCAACACTGCCGCACCTGAATGCCTGGTGGTATGTTGTAGATGATGCGTATGGTTTTGCAGTCTAGATGCCCTGGTAAAGAGTGAGGGATGACGTGGTACTCCATCTTCCCTGCCGGTTGGTTGCCTGTCTTTACGCCGTAGATGGTTTTGCAGGTGGGACACTGAAGACTGAGCAGAGAGGACGTGGTTGAGTGATTTTTTGCTAAAAAGCTGAGAGACAATGAAGAGTAACGGTCCCTCTGTGGCTAACCTACCTGCCGTCCTTGTTGCCATTATTATACATGGCCACCAGACACTGGAAATGGTACTGGTGTCCACACTGTGCTAGTCGCCCGACTGACTCTGCCCGAGACACAGGCCCCACTCCTGGACCCTTATATCCAGATGGACCCCCCAGCGGCTCCATACAGATGGTGCAGTCCTAGGAAAGACGAGGAGGATGAGAAATCCAATTCTGAAAACCATATCCATCTGTAACGCATTCTAAAACCAACACATCTCATGCAAATTAGCACTGTGAAAAACACAATTACTGTTCATACCTCCTCTGGTGGACTTTTTACTTTCTGAAGGTACTTCTTTACCACCTCCTCTGGAGTTTTACCTGCAGGAAGACAGAGGAGCTGTTTACGTTTGGTGTGACACCGGCATGAATGCATCGCCCTCAGCAGAAAAAAGCTGCTGCTAAACACAGAGACCCTCGCTCTTCTTTGGCACACGTTAATGTACATGATTTCAAAACTGAGGCATTTCAGGGGCAGAACCATCGAACTAATGCATTCGTGGAAGCATAACTGTGTGAGTGAGTGCTAACCCTTGCGAGCCTGTTTCTTGGTGGTCTTCCTGCAGCAGTGGCCGAAGCCTGGCACGGGTTTGATGTCGCTCTTGCTGACAGGTGGAGGGTGCAGCACGAGTTTAGGAGGCCTGGTCAGACACACAGGCAGAGCGGCAGCACTCATCAGGATACCTGTGATCCCTGAAATACAACAGAAGAGACACAAAGCTTCCTCTCTGGTTTCTTTCTCTATTTGTGACCAGTAACAGCCTGTGGTCAGTGAGGGTAGGGTCTTACCGGCCAGTGCAGGGTGAACAGGACTGGATCCATTGAGGTTCTTCACTGGGACGGTGGGCACGCTGCAAGACAAGACACAAACTATTTACTTCAGTGAATTTCCTACAGTGACTGTCAGATTCCACCAGACATGAGAGGCTGGCAAATACTATGAGGCAACCTGGAGAATCCACCTGATAGATACTCACTTTGAAAAACAGATGACTGTCATTTTCACACCGAGAGGTCACAGATAAGAAAACCAAAATTCACACAAAGGCAAAAAGGACAACAAGCAGATCGCAGACCGGCTAAATAAAGGAGTGTCCTGTCAAGTCCTTGTCTGAGTCACACAGAAAAGTCCTCTTTCTGTTAAGTATCTCTCGCTAGCTCGCCCCTCCTCTGTTTGTCTGACAGCGTGCGGCCAGAGAGTGAATGAATAACGGCGGCCGGCAGTGTGTGTGTTTATGACAGCTAATCCGCGGAGTTTCCATCTGCTCAGTGAGCTCAAAGAGATGGACGTCACACAGCTGCGCGCTGGGGATTACCTGCCTCGTCACAAAGCCCACCACCATCATCATCATCATCATCATCATCATCTCTAAGTGACAAACATGCGTCACACACACACACTCATCAATCATTAGTTCTTTGAATTGTACAGAATTTGACAGTTGTTTGATGACAGTGATCTGGATATTTACTTGGAAGTTTGAGGTTTACTCTTAGTAAATAATAAACATTTTGTGCTAAATCTGGACATTGAGAGTATGTTGGTGGCCATGGTCAGAGTGTTGCAGGTTACACAGTATACAGCATGTGGTTATAGAGTGAATGTGGCCCCACTGAAACTCTGTGGTCAGATGAGAAACCTTTCAGCTAACAGCTGTATGTGTCAACACAGCCAATCAGCTGGGTACAGTGGCAGGTTAGTCCATTGTGGACTACACTTATAGACCTGAAGGGTCCTTAGGGCGTAGAACACACACACACAGTCTTCACAGCACTGGACTATCCTTTGTCTTCCAGACATAAAGTGACTGCTGAACGGCTGACGATGTCTGGAGGCTGCTGCTGTTAACTCTGATCACAGACCAGTCAACTAGAAACGTGTCAGTGTTGCCATGTAAGTAAATGTGAAGATCAACTCTTCGTCTAGGGTGGAGTAAGGCTGTGATTCAAGTGGGAACGCAGACAAACAGTCCTACATAGAAAACCTGTAAAGACGGGTGCAAACAGACAGGAAGCAGCAGCCTCATGATACCAGCAGTCGCCGCTACAGGCCCGCACTACCAACCGAGCTGCTGAAGGGGTCGCAGTCGAACCCTTCTTATCATTCAGCTGCAGACACAATCACTCGTGCTAATAGACTGTAGCAGTGTGACAGGCAGCTGGTCTGAGTGCAGTGATGATCTGTTGTTGGTTTAGCTTTAACAGGCTTTCTGTCAGTGCACTAAGCTGCTTTCACTTAACCCCACTCAGCAACACATGACAACATGTGAGTCAATGACTCACTGGGATGTGTGTGTGTGTGTGTGTGTGTGTGTGTGTGTGTGTGTGGATGAGGGAAAGAGTATGAGAGAATGATTTTGCGTGTGAAACTTCACACACTTCAGAGAGAAACACCAAACATCAAGTGCGAGTAGAAGAACAGTAAACATACAGAGTGAGGGGTAAACAACAGAAGTCACTGATGTCACACATACACTGTGTGCACAGTTATTAGGCAAGCTGTATTTGTGAGGATTCACTTTATTATTGAACAACTACAGTGCTCTTGGTCAATCCAAAATGTTAATAAACCTCAAACCTGAATATTTAGGAAAGTAAAGTGAGCTTTTGTCTTTCTTAGGAGAATGTCTATGTGTGCACAATTATTGGGCAACTATTAGTGGGCAGAAATATTATGCAACTAAATGAAAAACAAACATTTTCCCATCTCACTTATTTACTTTCATCTGTTAAAGTGGGAGTCAAAATGTACAAATAAACATATCTGATATTAAAAAGAATAGCCACCCTTCTTTTCAGTAGCAGTCACAAGCCTTCCCTTCATGGAGTTTCTTCATCTGTTGATGATCAACTTTTTGTGCAGCAGTAACCACAGCCTCCCAAACACTGTTCAGGGAGGTGAGCTGTTTTCCTTCACCGGAAATCTCCTATTTAAGAAGGGCACACAAGTTCTCAATAGGGTTTAGGTCAGGTGAGGACGGGGCCATGTCTTTACTCTTTTATCTTTAAGGCCTTTACTGGCTAGCCACGCAGTGGAGCACTTCTCTGCACGTGATGGAGCTTTGCCCTGCATAAAAACCATGGTCTTCTTGAAAGACGCAGACTTTTTCCTGTACTACTGCTTGAAGAAAGTGTCTTCTGAAATCTGGCATTAGGTTTGGGAGTTGATTTTGAGACCATCTCCAACGCGAAAAGGTCCAACTAGCTCATCTTCAATAATACCAGCCCACACCAGTACCCCACCTCCGCCTTGCCGGCGTCTGAGTTGAAGTGGAGCTCTCTGCCCGTCACTGATCTAGCCACGAGTCCATCCATCTGCTCCGTCAAGAGTCACTCTCATCTCATCAGTCCATAAGAACTGACGAACTGGTTTCTTGCCACCCTGTTGACTATTTGCAACAAAACATTTGTTGTGTCTGTGATCACGCCCGAATATCTTAGCAATTTCCATGCTGAAAGAGAGTGCTGCATCCCTCTGAAAGACTTTTTACTGTTTTTGACTTTTCAGAGTCTGTCAGAGACTCTTTTTTTGGCCCCTTTTGCCTGAGGAAAAGAAGCTGCCCAGTAATTATGCACACCTTGATACAGGGTGTTGATCTCCCTAGGCCACACCCTCCCTCATTCCACAAATACACATCACCTGATATGCTTAAACCCAATAAGCATTCAAGTTTATACAGCTTGGAGTTGGAAAATATGCATAAAAATGATGATATGGTCAAAATACTCACTTGCCAAATAATTGTGCACACAGTGTACATTTACTCATGTTCTTACCAAACAGCTGATCATTTATCTCCTGCCAATAATGACACATTGTACCTTCATGACTAACCTTGCTTAATGTCGTACATTCATTGCATCAAACGAGGGACTATTTCAGACAAACACATACATATCTCAATACTAACAAGGTTGACGGTGTGAGGATGGTTAGTTGCATTGAATAAATCTGGCACAGTTTGCCTGTTTCAACAAACTCATTCCTCTCATGTCTCCTGTTCTGTGGTTGTTCAACGGGCGTCTGACGATGATGCACAGACACACACACACACACACACACACACACACACACACACACACACACTCACAAGGTGAAAAGGATATCGGCAACGCCATCGCGGATAGTGCTAAGTGATTATGACAGCTTCAATGAAATGTCGTTCACTGTTGCGACAAGAGGATGTCTTTATGAACCAGAGCAAGAATTATTCCTGATGGAGACTGGATGGGGCAAAAGAAAACGAAGAGAAACTTTACTGTGTAAACTGAATTTCTTTACTGGTTGTTGGATAGGTCGTTTCCTTCATTTGGAGGTATTTAGCACTGTCCTTCCTGATGGCTGGGCACAGCAGTGCTCTACAGCAAGTGTCTGTTTGGTTTATGCGGTGGTGGTTTTAAAACGCTCTTCAATGTTGCATGTGGAGTGGTGACGTGTATTGCAACTGCAACGAACCACAGCTGTCTCACGCCAAAATCACCCAACAGAACAGAGTGAACTCTATATGGTGACCGGGACACACCAGCATGCACCAAAGCTTGAGGAAAAAAGACGTTTGAGTCAGTCTGATCTCACAACTTTCTGATTTAAACAGCTGATCTGTGGTGTGATACTGTGTAGAAGTAAAAATACAAGTTACACAGGTGAGAAAATGTGGTGCCGAAGCAAAGGGCCCTCTGATGGCAAGGTAAAACACACAAAAAAAACACATTATAAATGTTTTCAGTGCATGTTCCTCATATAATCCCACTTCAAAAAACCTGATTCGTCCCTGTAATTGTGGTCCTTCAAAGACTCAACTTCTCACCCATGAGGAGGCTAATAACAGGACACAAATCTTTTATGTCTAATGTCGGTTTCAGTGGATGATGAGCGCCCAATTTTTCACCTCGTAGTCAAAATGTGG
Organism: Chelmon rostratus; assembly: GCF_017976325.1. NCBI lineage: Eukaryota > Metazoa > Chordata > Actinopteri > Chaetodontiformes > Chaetodontidae > Chelmon > Chelmon rostratus. The sequence goes on along the minus strand of NC_055660.1, from coordinate 27,503,591 downwards.
CTACCAACACATCTTAATCACTTCACATTTCCGTCTGCGTTGCTCAGATTAGCCCAAGCTTTGCTGTCGCATGCAGTCAAAGTAGTTTAAGATCTTAAACTTGTCATAAAGATTTATTTATGGAAGACAGACAGACCGCTTCCTCCGCTATAAAGAGGCTATCTGCTGATGACGGATGGGAAACACCTATTTTAGATCTGCGCTGGATCAAGTCAGTGAGTGACGATGACAGTGATCTCACACACACATACACACTCATACTAATCACTTGTTGCCACTCACCAGGTCTATTAATATTTAATAGGCTGCTGCGTTAGCAAGGAAGTCTTTACAGTGTGAGGTAAGGAAGAGAGAGGGGAGTGATGAGTCAAGTCTGATCCTCAATAAGCTTCGTGTAGCTCATTAACACACTTTCCCGCTGCCCCACTGATGTGCTGATGACACACACGTATACACACAGCTCGCCTTCGTCTCACAGCCCGTCATTAATAACAGTGCCTGTTGACCGAAAGGAATAATTATCTTGGATACCTACAAGAGAACTGGATACCAACTAGACTATATTTAAACTGTATTTAATTTAAGTTTTTATACAGCTGTCTTCAAAACGTTTTGCAGAAACACATTTCATAATAACAAAAGCATGGTTCTGACATCAGTACTGAAACTTTAGTATTGTATCAGCTCTAGTATCAAAATATGTCAAATGATATATAGCGCTGCTTGGATTGGCGTGACACTCACTATGCTAAATAGCTGCTTCCTTAATAAAAAGCCAAAGGTGTGAGCCCACACATACATAAACATGAGGGGAGAAGTCAACTGCAGCAGCATTTTGGGAAGTCGTATGCAATCTGTAATCTTTAAATTGTGTTGCATGTGCTGCCAACAGCGAGTAGAATCCAAAGGCAATGGTAATACATTCAGCAGTTAAATCAGTTTTGGATTGTGTCACTTTTAACTAAATTTGAAAACTATTGTGGTGTTTTATTCCCAATTACAGGAGTGAAGCCTTTAATTTGCTACAGCTTATTGGCTTCTTCTCTAAAAAACGTGATGGAGGGCCATGACCGCCATAGAAAACGACGTAGATACCTTTGGTTTCTCAGAAATCAAGTTGAAATGGTAAAAACATGGCCATAACATGAACTTTTAGTTTTGTTAAATGATCCAGGAGACTCCCTGGTTTCTATACTGAGGAACATTGAGGATATTACTGAAAGAAAACTTTAAATGGGAATTCAAAGTGGGGACAAGAACGTTTGGAACCAGCAGCAGCGGTTACAAACTAATTACTTAAAAAAATTACTTAGCAACATATCAATACATCTGTCATTGAAAAATGACCCCCAAAAGGAGGAAGTATTATGGGAGAAGCAGGAAGCCAGGCTGCTCTGATGGAAATAAAAGCAGTGACGAAGAAATGAGGCAGAAATCTTTTTTTAAAAAAGGAAGATCCTGTGAGGGGGAAGGGCCTGAGGGGGACTCCAGCATCTTGACCCCCTGCCACCTCAAACCCACCCTCCAACCCTCCCACCATATCACACACTCCCTCAGCTTTGTCTCAAACACACCCTCCGTCCCTCTGTCCCTCTGCTCCTCTTATCCCCCCCCGGGCCCAGATGGACATCAGCTGGACTGATTTAGACACCAGACAATAACACACTCCCACACATTCTCACACACATATTGTCACACGCTCATAAAGCAGCATCCACAACCTCACACAGATTCCTATGGACACACACTGTTACTCACACGCGTACTAATGGCGTGCTTTGGTGAAAAATAATGTGATGTGACAGGTTTGCTGCTGTGCACTGAATGTGTGACATTTCTGAAAATCATACTAAATATTAAATGAAAATGAAATATTTGTTGAGCAAGTAACGACATGCTTGCCTGTTCTGACAAAGAGTAAAAGAACACTGCTCAACAGTTCAACAGTGGCTGTGGATTCACCTGAGTGAAACTCACCACACATTCACTTTTCTTAACGCAGCTGTTGTGGATGTGAAGTCTCAGATACCACACCAGTCGCTGTCGTTGCTAACGGGAAGGCGAGAGGCGAGAGATTCATTATCAGCCGAGCTTAGCTAACTTTGCTCAAACCGCGACGTGGCTGCCACAGACCCACAAACCTATTTTATCAGCCAGACAAAGCAAAGACAGTGGACAGTGGAGACAGTGGAACGATCTGTCAAAGTCAAATTTATCTGTCGAGGCCCGTGTCACAATTGATATGTGTGCTCCCTCGCTTTCTAAACGTGTCTCATTCTTTTCATTCTTCTCATGCAGTCAAGGATATTGCTTTTGTCCAAGTTCACTCTGCATAGGTCTCTGTGTGTCTGCAGCTGCAGCGCCCTCTATGGGCCGAGCACGGTTCAAATGGAGACTCCAGAGAGCTGAGGTCTGCAGCCTGTTGGTGAACCTAACAGGTGCCACCACATCCCCGCTGCCCGCTTCGGCTCCTCTTGTCTGATCTCGCCCCCTAATGAAGTCAGACCTCCTCTCTTTCTCGCACCCCTTCCTGCTTAATTTGCTTTTCCTCTGCACTCTGTCTATGCAGCCCCCTCCCCTCAACCAACCAGTTTCTCCCCCCACTCATTCATTCCCTTTGTCTCGTTCCTATAATCTCCCACTGGAGAGAGAGAGAGACAGCACACATTGTTCACTGCATCTCCCCTTAGGACTGTCAATATTTACTTTTACTGTGTGTGAGAGAGGACGTTGTGTGTGTGTGTGTGTGTGCATGTGTGCATACGTTAAATGCCTTCACAGCCGGCATCTCTGCGTATGAGTGTGTGTGTGTGTGTGTGTGTGTGTGTGTGTGTGTCTCTGGTTGGTGTTGGCCTGATTTCTCGCACCACCGTGTGATCAATCTTTGACAGTTTGCTGACTCGTTTCTTTGTCTTGCACCCCCCACCCAATTCCCATAAGCCCTTGTCTTGGTGCTGTCTGAGTCTGAGAGTGTCTACACACACACACACACACACACACACACACACACACACACACACACACACACACACACACACACATATATATAAATGTATCTGCAGACCCCCTCCCCTCCTCAGAATTGTGGTTGTCTGGGGCTACCAACAATGCTGACTGGACCAGTGCTATTGTCTACCTCCACCCTATTTGAAAAATATTCCCATTATGAATATAAAGCTTGATCAGCACTGGCATTTATACGATGGGGCACTCCACCGCATCCATCCACCTCTAAAAACCAGCCTTCCCTGATGAATGCTATGAGGGTAAGATTAAAGTTAAGGCATCTTTACTAACTAGGAAAAGGAAGCAGAGTCTGAGAGATGAAAACAGTGACAACTCATGAAAATCAAAAGAAGACAGTAGTAGAGAGGAGTAAAGAAAAAAAGGGAAATAAACGGTAGGCCAAGGATATAGAAAGGACTGGGTAGAGGGGGAAGGAGAAGAGAGAAGAGAAAACTAGTGGAGGCTCAGCATTGTGCTGCTAATGCAGCCCAGACTTGGGTAATCCAACAAAGGTTACTGTGGAGACCAACAATGAGGTTCTGAGGGGCCCAGACTGCTCAGACGCGACGGGAGAGGAGGGAGGAGAGGAGCCAGGGAGGGAGAGGAGGGGGCAGGGAACAAGCGACAGGGTTGAAGGAGGGGGGGTACTGCCAAAAAAATCTACATCTCAAAACCATCTGACCTTGCTTTCAGTTTGAAAGTGATTGTCTGCTAGAATCCCATTTTTCAGTCTCTAGAGCTGAACTAAAACTGAAAATGCATCACTTCCTGTGCAGCAGCGGGCTTTTCACAAGAGCAGGAGACATACACCTGCTCGAAACTACCAAACAGGGAAGCTTTCATGAACTGGCGTGTTCCTGGCCCTGTTCTATGACATCATGGAGCGTTGGAAACTGTCACTATGAAATCTGGTTTTCTTTCCAGTGTCAGTACTCAAGGATCTGTTTGAAGAAGTTGAGCTGTTCCTGGAAGCTGATTAAAATCAGCCTCCGTGGGTAAATGAGCAACATTTTCCTCTCCTGGGTATGACTGAGGAGCATGGTGAAGCCAGAAAAGACAGCGCCAGGCGGCACTTGCAGGGTTAAATTAAAGAGCCCAAATCACCGTGAGTCCGCAGCCCTGCTAGCAGCTCTATGAAACCATCTGCACTTCGACACAGTGGTGCTTTCAGCTAAATGCTACCACTGCGTGGCAACATGCTCAGATAAGATAAGACTTTATTAATCCCCAGCTGAGGAAATTTGGGTGTTACAGGCAGCAGGTAATAGCAGTACAAAAATAACAACAGAATAGAGAAATACAAAATAAAAGATGACTATATATATCTGTACAGTTAGTTCCACCGTCTTAGTTTAGCGTATGCTAACATTACCTAATTTGCACTAGCCGATGGGACTGATGTCGGTTCTGGTCATAAAGTAGCTGATACATTGAAATTTTGACCTAATTGGGATCACCTGAGAAGGGTAGGCTCCATCCTCTGGGGAGCATCAATGTAGGAGATACTTCAGTGTGGACCGGAGTGGTGGACTGACAGACCAACAGACAGACATAATCATCCATAGAGTGATGCAAGACACTGGGAGGAAATACATTAACAGGAGGGAGTTGTCAATTATTTAGTTGGAAGGTTTTACCAAGAAAGTCAAGTGAAAAAAAAATAGTAACAGTAGTAAGAGCGGGATGACAGAGAAGAAGAGTGGATGTTAAGGGCTAGAAAACAATTAGAAAAGAAGCAGGAGTTCAAGGGTACTTGGGGAGGAAAGAGCCAGAGAGTATTAAAGCAGAGAGGAGAGCGGTGGGGGAGGAGAGTGGGTAAGGCTGCCAGTTTGGTGCATTTGTGTATGTCATGTTCATACCATTCACTCACCCCCCGACCCCTCATTCACACTCATTTGCAACTAGTCAACAGAGTCAGTGGTTAAATGTGTTTTGGTCTTTGTGTTTGCAGTTTACTACTTCTCACACTGTTGTGCCTTATCTGTGTACTAGAATACACAGGATCACACACACAGCTGCAGCCTTTGGAAATACACCTGACTGGACTTAGTTTGAGGGACACTGCTGGCCTTCAGCATTGAGGGCTATCTTTTGTGGATTTCACCATGATTGTTCCTCGTAGTGAGATTCTTTGTTTGGTTTGCACATTTATAGTTCCTGTTTGTCCACCTCTTACGTTCAAGAAAATTTCAATTCAGCAAGTGAATTGATTCGTGTTCACAGGGCCTGCATGATAGGGCCCACGAAGCAATTCAGAAATAAAAAACAAAACCTTTTCTCAATTTTCTTTTCACTGATAAAGAAAATAACATAAAATAGCAGACTAACACCTTTTTCTTCCACATTAACGCATCATACTGACTGTCAACCAAATGCAAGTAGTTATTGAAGTGGAAGCCAGTGTGATTAAAAAGGCTAATCTCGAGCATCATTACAGCTACAAACATGCTGAACTGCATGAATCTGCGAGGTCAAATGCACTTGAATAAAGGTAACGGCCTTCAGCAGAGTTTGGAAGCCCAACAAGCAGATTTCAAGAGACCACATTCTGACAGAGACAGTGTTGCGTAGGCGAGTGTTGTGGTGAACGAGCTAATAGCTAAAAAGCTGAAACCTCATTCAAGAGGAAAGTTTGTGAAGGAGAGCCTTATTACCGTGGAGCTGCTAGAAGCGGACAAAGTTTTGTTCCTAAGTGTCTGTGTGGCTTGACCTTTATGGTGGACATCACCAAGTACCTCTCAGAGCCGAACCTGACGCTCCATCAGCTTCCAAATGAGAACGTAAAGCTGTGGCAAGTGCAGCTGGACAGAGGAAACACAGAGCATTTTTCTACTCTAACTCTATGACTGAGCGTGAAAACACCTCCTCTCCTGCCTGTCAGCTGCTGTGTGTCTGCAGTGGATCTGATGAGAAGAGACAAGTGGTCTCGGTTTGAGAAGCTTCTCAACAGTGTGTTCTATGTTTAACATGAAAAAAAGTTTTGTGACTGCTCTTATGATCTTGGATTCAAATGCTAACAGTAGCATGTGTGCTGAAACTCTTAAATCTTAATCACCATTAGTCCATTTATAGACTTTATTTTATCATTTAAATATAACAAAAACAATTAATGAGTTCTTCAGATTAAAAAAAAAAAACAGCATGTTGTAGAAAAGTCAAACATTAAGGTTACTATTTTAAAAAACCCAGAGCTGCTGACTCCTGATCGTTGATTGTGTAGCGTTTTGTCTTCAGTATATGTAATCAGCACTTGTTGTTATTGCACTTAGGTTTTGGTACCCTACATTTTTGCTGTGATGCCCCAATTAATTTCTATTTATAAAAAGCCAAAGTGGCCTTGCCCTGAAAGTCACTTTGATTCCAGCCCTGCAACAGTGTTCACGTGATTCCTGATATCTCCGCAGTGGCTTCCAATTTGAGATGGTTACGCAGACCCCTAACAGAGCTGCTCTCTGCTCAGACCTCTGCACCGTGCATACCGCTGTATGCATGAAATAGCTTTAAAGAGGGGGAGGTACTGCTGACCCATGGCCTTCACACTCATTTTCTTGTCCTCTCCCACAATCCCTCCTTCCCTCCCCTTCTGCTCTACAGATGCCACTTTTCAGATGGATAGCACACAGAGGGCTCGGCTGACTTTTGACAGAGATCAATGGTGCACACACACACACACACACACACACACACACACATTCCACAGCAATCCAAGTACACAGTTACAATGTCAGTTTAACATTTTCTAACTTCAGTTTGGCCTTGCTTCCATTTTTAATGATGATTCTTTGTCATTAATCTACATTTATTGTCTCTTAACATGCATTTGAACATGTGTTTCAAATTCTATGGTCCCCAGAAGTTACTGCCTGCCAGCACAACTAACACAAAACACATCAATGGAGGGTAGCGACTACTGAATCTCATTTGTCCCCATAAACATTCTTCTCGGTTTCCTGCATGTTCATCTGTCACCTTTATGCAGCATCATTCACTTTTCCTCAACACACTGAGTGTTTCATTAAAGAAATGAGCAATTTAACGCTTAACAGGTCTGAAACCCCAAGATACAACCCGAACAACAGGAAAGAATGTGAGTCACACTTGTGTAGTCACATCACTCACAGTCAGTGCAGAGTAACAAATGCATGACTCATTCAACACCAACAATCAGAATATCACCTTCTAATGGGTGTCAGATGGGTGTTGTATGTGCAGTGCACATGCGGTTAATGTGTATGTATTGAGTATTGCATGCCCAGGCATGCATATTCGTATGAGTGTTTCTGCATGTGTGAACATGTAAGTGGGCATGTGCAAATGTCAACGTGCTGATGAGCATTTCTCACTGCATGTCTGAACAGACTCTGTAAATGTGTGTGATTGTAATAAGACCGCACAATATGGGAGAACAGCCAGTATGAGAGATACTTTGGATATTGAAATGACAATATTAGATGCAAATAAAGGTTCAGGCTCAGTCTCTCATATTTTGAATCCCTAAAAATGACTGACTGCTGTGGAATTAAATGACTTCCAACTTAAACAGCTAATAAAAAAAATAACACTCAGTCAATCCCGTTTGCTATTATTTGCACCTTGTTCTGATCTCTCAAGTAAAAAAGAGTGTCACACAATGTTGGTCTACATTTAGAAGTAAACCAACAGCTGATGACTTTAAATCTGAATTTAGAAACAGCAAAGCGGAGCAGGAGCCTTATGGATGTCGGCTGTTCTGATCCTGCAGCTCCTTGCGATGTTTTCTGCGGGAATTCATATTGCAATAAAGATAAAATTATGGTGACTTATATAGCCCTGGACTGCACCATCATCACCCTCATCTACCTCAGCCCATGTAAATGTGAAAGGTCTTCAATGCAAATGCAGTCAGAGGTCTTTCTGTGTGTATGTTTTATGTACTCACCCTGATGCTATGAGCGCTCTGGACTGGGCCATTGCAATCCTCTGTAACGCTGGTCTGCTCAGCCCAGCTAGGCTCGATCTCTGTGGCAATGGGGCATGGCACACTGTAGCCGCGGACGACGGCACTCGCTGTGGCTTCATCACCACTGGCGATGGAGAGGGCACGGGAGAGGGTGGCGTGGTCACGTTGTTGGCAGGGGAAATTAATGTGGCGGTTGGCACTGATTCGTTGGCTGACGATGAGGACTGCTTGGCCGGAACAGACGGAGGGTTCAGATTTGGGTTGGATGATGGAGGCTGAGGAGGCGGGAGGGACGGCGGAGGCGGCCTGTTGAAAGACGAGGAGATACCTAGAGAGGAGGTGCCTGCTGTGAGGGCGGCCAGCGACTGAGCAAAGAGCTGTGCGTTCCGTCGCGGAGAGGCGGTGTTTTTGGAAATGGCGAGGCCGTGCGGCAGCGTCTGATAGTAGTTGGAGTTGGAGTTGGAGTTCTGCTGCTGTCCTCGTCCCAGAGTGGCTGATTTGGATGGACTCAGAGGTTTGGAGGTGGTGGGTACAGAGTTCTTGGGCCGCTGCACTGTTAGCGAGCGTCTGCCTAAAGTCTGTATCGCTGCTCCTCCTCCCCCTGCTCCTCCTGTATTGGTCTTCACACTAAGGACCAGCATGCACTGCTGGCAGGAACAAGGCTGACCCAGTCCAGTAGCTGGTAAGCCCCCATTAGGGTAGACAGAGCTTCCAATCCCCAAACTGGTCCCCGACACCCCAACACCCAGCAGGGCTCCTGTTAGGCCTCCACCTCCTCCTACACCTCCTCCTTTGGGTAGTGGGAGAGGACCAGACACTAAAGGGTAGGCCATGTCAGCACGTCTCTGGATCCTCCGACACCTCTGGCTCTGTCTGTTCACCTGCAGTTGGACAGAAAAAACCATTAGGTTCAGCCTTTTCTGATTACTGGTTCATCATGAGCTCCTCACATTAGGAGGATGTTGTAGCTCGAAAGCTAAATACCACCCATTTGGTAAAAGAATTAAAGGTATGGAAGAATTTTCAAGTTGCTTTTGTCATTGATGTCCATGTTAAGAATTTAAACACACCTGTGTCATGTTCTTAAAATCAATGAGGTAGCAGAAGCCAAGAGGTGTCAGGTCAAGGCAGGGCTGCTGGCGGTTGTGGGCATTCTCGATGGCGATGGCCACCTCCATGTCGTAAGGCGTCCACGTACCCGCATCGTTCTCCCACTCCCACTGCCAGCCCTGACCCGGGGCCGAGCCTGGGTCATAGAAACTCCTCCGCACCGGACGGATGGTCCCTGAAATACAAAGAGGAAGAAAAACAAAATGTGCGTTAATTAATTACTTTGTCCCAATAGGTTCATTCAATCGTTAACCAGGAGCCTCCCCACCAGATAAAAGACTCAAGGTCTTACAGGCAGGGCAAAGCTAGTATAGTGGGAATGCTGTAAAATTTAATACAAACATCATGTAGTAAGGCCAGTAAACCAAAAGAACAAAAGGACCGACCTGCAAACTGAATGAACAGTCGTCTTTGGTCTAGAGCCACATCCTGCTCAGGACAGAGGCTATGGAAGGACTAGACCTGCTGCAGTAGCCACACTGGCACAAAAAGCAACCTGAGCGTGAAAGTGCCTGTAGAGTTTTAAACATTAAGTTACATGTTCTGACTGTAGTGACTTGGGCTAGATGGAATAATAAATAGACTGAATGGTAAGAGCAAACTTTCTGAATAAACATTTGGGTGTGGATTAGCTCCTTGCTACGACGGGTGACGGTGCTGAACACAACACATATTCCATGTTTCCATTACACTGTTAAATGCTGAATCCTAAGAACACTGGAGTGACAACAGATTTCTATGTGTGAAATTTGCATTTTGTTCTGCAAACTTGGGAATGCCAGCTGACAATGCCTGCTTCACTTAGATGTTGCACAATCAGCCAGTTCAGAGTGATAAAGAAGAAGTAAACAATGATATGTGACAGATGTTAAACTACATATTTATTCCCATATAGGCCAGCCCTAATTCAAAACTCTGCAAACAATGGGATTTGGGTTTCCATGACCTCTAAATAAACAGGCTGTTTGCAAGAAGAACAGAGACACAGAAAGGGTCCAAAAGAGGGAATTGGCAACAAATAGTGATCATAATGGCATGATGTAGCCTTTCTAACTAGATGCATGATTTTCATTAAAATACTTGGATGAGTGGGTTAGCATATCCAGCACAATAACGTCACTAAGGGAAGGGGGATGCCAGCCTTGTGATACTGGGCCCTGCAGCGCAGTCAGCTCACTTATTCCATTTTGCCCTTTATCTCACTTTCATATGATACGCGTCCTCACGTTCACTCCGATATTCCACTGACAACCACACTGCTAAACAATCTAAGCACAGCAGAATAAATAATTAAAAATGCTAATATATTAGCAGAACCAAACAATGTCTCTCTGTCTCCTGGTGGGGCAGAGGGGTGGAAGGAGGGCCCCCAAACCAACCAACCAGAAACTACCTCAGTCTCCAGGGGTTACAGGCTATTAAGTCAATACCAGGACAAGGAGAGGAACACATGCGTGTGTGTGTGTGTGTGTGTGTGTGTGTGTGTGTGTTTGAGAGTGACTGAGAGACTAGTACAAAGAGGTGATATTGGCATCGGCACACAGACATCAAAAGGAAGGGGCTGAATGGACAGGGGGCTGCATTTGTTTGGTGTGGACAGAGACAGAGACAGGGAGGGCGTGAATAAAGAAATTAAGATTGTTTGTTGTGTCCATAGTTGTACAGTAGTTCATTTGCTGGAGGAATGCCTCAAAGAAGATCCTAACATGCTAACAGATCTCTTCGGAGGAGAGAGCATTATGTTACAGGAAGAGACGAACAAATATACAGAGGGGCTTTAAAATGAGGGTGAGATAAAGATGAAAAAGGCTGTTTGTTTCCTCTCTTCTCCACCTGACCTGCTGGTTACCATGTGGAATTTCATTTCTCTCTCAAGCTGCAGACTGAAAGAGTTCGTTCACAGTCAGGCAGACAGCAGACTGCAGCAGGCTCCAGCTGCACTGCTGTCTGTCTGTTTTTTTTAAATGGGCCAGAGACGCCGTTCATTTTCCGGAGAACTTCCATGATGCCATCATGATGTTTCTTCAAAGTTTGTTTAAACTACAATGACAATGCACTACATGCATGAAAGAAATTTCACTTTGACACCAGAGGAAAAAAAGGGATAGAATGGTTCATTTTTGGTCATTATTATTATTATTCTCATTGTTATTATTATTACTAATCAGCTATGATGTTCAGACGCAGGTGTTGCATAATCTTTAAATCACACTGTGTCTTTTATGCTGCTTCATCCTCAGCAAACTAGTTCAGCTGACGGACTTGCTGTGCAGACACCATCTATTGCAATAAAGAAGTCCACCCCAAGAGGACAAAACCACATGGGTGCTCTTTCATAACCTCTCCATTATGCTAATAATAAAAGGAATGATGTGCAGCTTTATTGATCCCTGAAGGGATTTTCTTTGTGCATGCGTGAATACGGCAGGAGGCATTATGGGAAAGGCAGCTGTGTGTCCACAATGATGGTCAAATAGCATCAGTGTATTCTGTGTGTTGTTAAAGCTTTATCTGTGCTCTGTGCTGGACTCTCTTAATCAGGCCAAGGTCTTATCACAAAGAGGACAACCTGCCTTTGTCTCTCAACGTGGCATCAACACTTGCACTGAGGATACTTTGCTTGTATATGTGCATGTGTGTCTATTATCAGACATGGATTCATTTTCAGAGAATGACAGCAGTGAGTTAGGCTTACAATCTACAGCAGACTATGCCTGCTCAACCTAGCCAGAGCTGAATCATTTCAGCAGACAGAGGATAACAGGCGGACTTGTTGCTGGCTGTTAATAAGCTTATTAAGCTTGCTGCAATCATTAGCTCCTGTTAGAGTCCTGCTCCCATGATTAGCCGGTTATTTAGTCATAATTCCAGTGTTTCTCACAAGAAACAGGCATATCATTTAAATTTATGGTCTAACTTCAGGAAAATCAAGTTATGTTAGGACAACTTTGCCAACTAGCATCTGTTGGAAGTTAGTACAGCCAATCAGTCTTCACTTGCATGTGTCTGCTAATATCTCATGACAGAAGAATGAGACATGTATTAATTGTATTTAATCTATGGTTTAATGAAACATAGCACCTCAATAAATGTTTGTATAAAATGCATTCAGTCATGGCAGGTCGCCAACAAAGCAATCTCAGTAAGGTCCATGCAGAGAGGCCCAGCTATGCAGATTTTAAATGTAGAAAAAGCACTGGTGTCAGATCAGTGTTCAGTAACAGAAGATACCATGCATACACAGACGCATCACTAAGCTCATACGCCGTACAAATGATCTCAGTCTCTTCTAAGTCTCATCCTCAACTGCTCTCACTTGAAGCAGGTGAGCACAGGAGACTGTGTGTGTGTGTGTGTGTGTGTGTGGGTGTGGGTGTGTGCGTGTGTGCGTGTGTGTGTAATTGTGTGTTTATGGGAATGTAGGCATGATAAGGTGTGTCTCATGTCTACAAATGAACACTTGTCAGATAAAAGGAAGTGTCACTGGCTCTGACAGCTCCAGCTGTAAGAATGAGTGTTTCTGTGTTAAACACAAATTAGTGTGGCTGTGTTTGGGCATCACAACTATCCAGCAAACAACTGAACACTGCTGCTCTCTCACAGCACCACACCCCTTCGAAACTGTTCCTGTTAGTCCGGGATCAACACAAGGCGGGCTGCTGCTTTCGTATGTCAGTCACAGCTGGAATCAAGTGCAACATGTCTGGGTGTGGCCACAGTGGATTTCTGCGCTGGTCAGACCTTCTGTGTTTTGGGGAAAAACAGCATGTTTCTTAATAAACTTTATGAATAGACTTGTGTGTGCGCAGTTGTGCTATTTAAATGTTATCTAGCATTTATACCGATGTTTAAATGTATGCTTAATCTGCGTGGTGGAGGATGAACAGGCCTCCCGCCACGGCTGAAGCTCTCCAACTCAAGCAACAAGCAGATTTATTGACATGCCGGCAAGATGTAAGTAATAGACCTGGAGATCGCACGTTTTGTGTGTGTGCTGTGTGTGTTAAGAGTTTCTTAGATTAGGCCACGGAGCAGCCGGCAGTAACTATTTGACTTTTGACCAGCACAGAGACGAGGTGCCACACACACACACACTTAACAGCCGCCTCGTGTAACTGAACACCTGCCTATAGCATCCAGGCGTCCGTGCAGAAATTGTTGTTGTGCAGCATGTGTGGTGAAGAGCTAAAGGCAGAAGTAAACATGTGAAATATGTGTGAATATTAAAGAGTGCAAGGGAGAAAAATTAAAGTGTGTGAACTGTATGAGAGGGAGAGAGAGAGGACAAAGAGGCCTGAGGCAGGTGGAGAAAGAGACTTGCCATCTGGTCTTTATTGTTCTGTTCTCTCTACCACCACTGCTGACCCCTCCCCGCACACACACACACACGCACACACGCACACGCGCAGCTGCAGACTGATCAGCAGGCGAGCACATGTTAGGGTGGGGTCATGCTTCATGCATGGCGGGAAGGTGTTTGTGTCCCCCTCATTAATCACGTTACCCTCATCATCAGGATGTCCAGGATGATGAGAAAGATGCCTGGAGGTCTCTCTCAACACCACTCAGGCACAACCTAATGAGTTTGCTTTCATTAACTCTGAGGTGAGAATCAATAGATGCTATCTGAAGATTCTTCATGCTGTTCTGTGCCACTGAGCACACTCAAAAATGCTTAAAATCTTTGACGCTTGCATGTAAACTTATGTCTCAGCAGGGGACAACACTGGAAACAGAAAGTGTGAACTTGTGATGCTCAAACTCCTTGTTGCTGTCACAGTGGGGTTAACCACAGCAAGTCAGCCCTCTAAGTCTTGGTCAAGATTGTGCTGGGCTTAGTTTTAACCACGTAGTTCCAGTTTGTCCACCTTGGTCAGCAAAGACTGGATTCACTGCCAGCAGGATCCTTGACTTTTGCATGATGACATCAAAACAAGCACAAAGCAATTTGGCTAAAACGATTCCATGATTAATTGACAGGAAGTTGATCTGCAAGAATTGTTTCCAATCGATTGAATTAATTGTCTTTTTTTGCCAAACATTCCCTGGTTCCAGCGTCTCCAGTGTGAGAATCTGGTGCTTTTCTTCATAGTATATGACAGTAAACTGAATATCCTTGTCTCCTTTTTACTGCCTAACAGACAGAACAAGCAATTTCAAATATGTCACCATGGGTTGTGGAAGGTTCTAATGGGTATTTTACACCATTTCAAGAATTCTACATGCAAAACAATTATCAATTAATCTGCAACTTAATCAATAATGAAAATAGTCTTTTGTTTTTAGAGTTAGAGCTATCACACACATTTCTGAAAATTCTACTAAACCAAAACATGGCTGGTTTAATATCAATGGCTGTCAGGCATATGGAAGGAAGCCCTATGAAGAGTTCATTTGCAGATACATACCAAATATCATAAACCATGGTTTTTAGTGTGCACGTCTGAAACATGTTACCATCTGTGAAAAACACAGACTCCATACAGATGGATGAGAAATCAAACGTGAAAACACATCATGAATGCATACGCTTCCATGCAGGGCGCAATGGCTCACTGAATGAATGAACATGATGTGAATCATATGCTGCAGCCTTCACTCTCACCAGATTGTAAGCCAACTGGGCACCTATAGGGGTGACAGTGCTTCCTGCTGCTATCATCAAAACACGGAGTATAAGGGACAATCTTTCAAAGACTAGGGTCCATCTACCCACTGTTAACTCACACATGTGTGTGTGTGCACACCCACACACACTCATTTTGGGCTTCCCTGCCCATCCGACTCTCCTAAATCAGCCACAAATGCACACCAAAACTCTGTGACCTCATGCCTTTGTGACTTAGTATCCACCCATTAGAGACATAACAAGCTTTTCCTCAGTTTTCTTTTCCATTTCTGGCCCCCGAAAGCTTGACGTGTCCCAGTTTGAACCCAGAAGGCTTTCTGTCCTGACCTGAACCGAGCCCGAGGAAAATCGGATGAAATTGCTGCTATTTTACTAATGATAACTTAAAGCACTTCTCAGAAATATTCCTTGACCTCTAGCTCCACTTCTCCACTCATCATCCTCAAACAGCCCTGGGTACCCTTGAGCAGCGGAGGGATGAAGGATGGGGGGTGGTTGTGGAAATGAGAAAATTGATGGATGGTATGTGGGTCTCTATCAAGGTTTAGCATCCAAAATACAAACGACCTCTCACACCAACCACTAGGGCTGCACTGAATGTCATCTTTTCACATTCAAAACTTCTATTGAGGTTTTCAAGTGACGCTTTGAATGTCTGTCATATTTTATAACACCACAAAAAAATCCTCAAACACAATCCTCAATCTAAATGATGAAATGAACCTTATCACCTTCCTTTGATGAATATAACTCCTCTTTCTTCAACATAAATACATGTAGGCACGTTTGGAGTTATTGGACACTGGATCACACGAGTCACCACTGGAGTCTAATTCTACAAACGTCATAATGCTAATATAGCGCAGCCTCATCTTTATCTACAACTGTAGAGAAAAGCTGAAATAAACAGACTGAAAAGACAGAGAACAAAAGCGCTGAACGTCAGTGTTATAAATGAAGCTTTGAAGCTTCGAACATTTGGTACAGCCCTACCAACAACAGAGAATCTGAGGCTGATTTAAAACCAGTGGGATCATTTCCCCAAAGGTTAGAGAAGAAGGGAGTGAGGAGGAAGAGGGAGCCAAAAGACGAAGCAGAAGCATGACGTAAGAACCTCGAGACTGAAACAGAGAGGACAGAAGGTGAGGCTGGCCTGGAATCTCCCAGCACTTATTTCTTCTTTATTAATAATTATTCATTATTATTTCACATAGTCCCATCACTTCCTCTGGTTCACTTTCTTCATCACCAACTTTCCACTTGCTTCCTCTTTTAAGCTGAAAAGGTGACCAACCAGAGTTTTGTAGACATGATTAAGGAGTGTCCAGAAAAACGTGAACTCTTTCAGTGAAATCGGCGGACCGGACGGATACATCGCTCGCGTTTGATTGGTCACCTTCTCGCTCTCAACAAGAAATAGGTTGACGTTGCTTTCTATCTTAAACTCACACGTTCTCTCCACTTTCCACTGCCTACCCTCCCTGTGAGCCCCTCTGAACCCAATCACATGACAGTCATCAGCCACAGGTAATCCTCTGTGTGTGTGTGTGTGTTATGGATTCGACCTGGTTCTGGGCAGAAACTGTGACTGCTCTGTTCTGAGGGTGCGTTAGGTACAGTAATTCCAGCATTTACAAACTCTCTAGACTAAGAAACTGTGAGGTAATCGGTTGCGGCCCATAACTACGGTGAGATCCTTGATACAGTGATGAAGCAGTGACATAAATATTTATTGCATGCTTTCATATGCAGTACATCTGCTGATGTGTGTGTGTGTGTGCGTGCACGTGCTGCGGCGCAGGCAGTGAGTGATGTCCCCCCGGAGGCCTGCACAGTAACCCAACACGCAGAGTTTCACAACATCAACGCAGAGAGAAAAGGCTGAGCTCTGACCCCTCCACCTCCTTCATCTTCCTTTCTCTGGCTTTCCTTCCCACTACTTTCCTGCGATTTATGACGCGTCCATGCAGAAAACAGACGGAACGGGCGGCCGCCAGTATGCTGACTGCAAATTAAGTTAGTTCTTGATCAATTGAGTTGAATACATGATGCTGAAAGATAATAATAACGTGCTTTAGTTTTGAAAACTTTTCATGTATCAGCCTCGACGGCTGGATGGAGGAACACGTTACTGTTTCCTCAAAATAGATCTTTATTAAGACCAAAACACATCTTAATGTACAGTATTTGAAGCCAAATCATCCATCATCATCCCACTTATCTAAATGAAAGTCTTCACACAAGCCTTTATTCTTTCACTCTCCCCTGTCAGGTCACATTTATCTTCCTCTTTACTACATCATGGTTTTAAAGCCATCTCATTCTCTCTGCATCCTTTCTTATTCTATCTCCCTCCAGTAATATTCTTCCTTGCTGTTTAACTTCCTGTTGCCGTCTCCACACTACCCCCCTCCCCTCTCCCCTCTGACTTTGTAATGCCGCCTACCCCCTTCAGCTCTTTTGCCGTCTTTTTCTCCACTTTGTCTCACCTTGAAAGAGTCCAGTCCCCTGAGTTCTGGGTTCAGAGTCAATTTTCAGCTCCATAGAGTGTGAGAGAGACAAGCAGAGGAAGAGAGTGATTGAGGAGAAAGGAGACAGATAGTGAGAGACAGATCAGGTGGACCAGAGGACGTGTGACATAAAGCAAAGGCTTCACAACAAAAGAAGTTGAGACCACAACCTTAACGGTCGAAGACAAAGACAAAAAAAAACACATCCAAAGCTCCCCTCCAGGAAGGGCTGGGTTTGTAATTACGATCATTTATGTAAATTCAAATAGTCCTCATTTAATCTGGCTCAGAACTACAGTAACACACCTTCTGGATGAAGGTAGGAGAGCACCAGTACATGTCCCACTTTTCTACACAGCACAGTCAAATCAATTACCACAAAACAACATCTACCTTCATCTCTAAGCTAACTATAAAACAAAGAATCTGTGTGTGTGTGTGTGTGTGTGTGCGTCCTCATTCACATATCTTCAGAATCATTCAGCTGCTCTACTTCACACTTGGTGGGTGCACTGCTGGGGGCCCGAGGACATGAAGTGTTAAATTTGGTGTAATTGGGCACGTGACATGTTCAGTATTAATAACTCTGAATATGCACGCGAGCAGAGGTGGGGGTTGGGAATCCGGCTTTTCAGTTCCTGCTAAGTTTTCCAGCTGCAGCTTCAAATTAAAAGCATTTAACTTGCAAAACACAAGTTGACTTTTATTATGAAGCAGTCCCAGGAAAAGCTGTGTTCGACACTGACCGCTACTACGTCAAAAATGTCTCAAAAACAAGGTTGTTTTTGTCTTTTCTGACAGACGATGAGTTTGAAATAAGACAAAGAGCTTCAGGCGAAAGGCTGCAAACCAACCTCACTGTGCCCTGCTGCTGGCAGAACAACGCCATGTGCAGTGTAAAATCAGATCGCAGCATGATGGGAAAAGGGCCTTTACTGCCTGACTTCTTTATTAAAACAAGTTTGTTTTTCTGCCCCCAAGAATTCTGGGACTGAAATCTTAAGAATCACAACTAAACTAAAAACACCTTGCTTCGACAGAGCCTGATGAATCAGCCAGCGTTCCCACAGGCAGCACGTTTACATGCACTTCAGTAACAAGGTTACTCTTGAAGCTGATTTCTTAAACATCGTGTAGACAAAGAAACAGTTTTCAAAAGCAGAGGACTTTGATTAGAGTGAACAACAAGGTTCAGACTGGGGCTGAAAATATCCATCAGTCGTAACACGTGAGTTACACCAAAAATAGAGTTTAAAAACCCACAACTAAGCATCTCATACAGCGTGACGTATGAGAGGGTTCAACCTGAAAGCTCCCAGTAACCAGGTCTGTAGTGTGTATTTAAAAATGTCAGCGTTAATGTTTGGTTCCACTCTACTACTCTAACAGTCCTTCATTGTCACCACAATCCGCCCCCTCCCCAGCGTCTCTGGGGAGTCCCCCATCCATACCCTGCCCCCCTCTACCATGACCCTTACGCCCCGGGGCATTGTGGGGGTCTGGGAATGTGTCTCCTTCAGCAGGACCAGCTGGTACAAGAAGAGCAACATGCTGCAGGAGCCTAAGAATTCCTTAGGAACAAAAATATATGGATTCAAACAGACAACACTGAGCCCCCCCCCCCCTCACAATGCTATGCTAATTTTTTCTTTCATAATATAAATATATTGCAAAAAGGTTAATATATGCACTCTTTGTACGGACTTCTGAATTGCAAGTTAAAACAAACACAAGAATGAGTGGAGCTGAGGCTAAAGGAGCAGAGCTAATGTACTGATTTCATCTGGTCTACAGGAAGCCCTGTTTGTTGCAGACACAAACAACTGTGTGCAGGCATGTGGTGTGTGTGATCAGAGGAAGCAATGTCCATACAGCCGCAGCTCTATCGACTTTACAGCGAGCACATGAGCCATCGCAAACAGTTGTACGGTCATACTTTTAAAAAGAGCGACGGCGACACAGCGCTGACCTTCCTGTCTAACAGCTGATCTCCAAGCAGTGGCGCGCAGGGACACCACACCTATGAGCGCTAGTAGCAGTCCTCGGGGAACGTGGGCTCCCACTTGTTGCACAGAACGCACAAAGCTTTCGTAGAGAGACTATGCCGAGGACTGGAGGCTTTTCCTTAACGCTGCGTGTTGTCAGCTTAATGCCTGTGCTATCTGTGGTGACAGTGCAGAGAGCGTCTGCAGGGCTTTCATCCATGACTCTGCTCAGAGGCTCGAGGCGAGGGGGAAACGAGCTCTCTGACCACAACTGACAGCGCGTGATGGGAGAATTCAGCAGGACGCTGAGAGGAGAAGATTCGGCAGGCGCGCCAAACGTGTACATCTTGCTGCTTGCCGTGTCGAAGTGGTGTCAAAACCAGGCGTCCTTCTCATAGACTCCAATGCTCCATTAGTATGCAAAACCCAAGAAGACTGTGTGAGCCTGTCTGACAGCCCTGAAGCCCAGAGTGCAGCCTCTTAATTTCCAAGTGGGAGAAACTGAGCAGGAAAAATGTTGCAAACACTTTTGTAAAAACCCGTCAAGCTCTCCACTTGGTATTGGTTAGGCATCTTTAATGAGAGCTTAATGCATTATCAAATCCACTTTTTGAACCAAATACATATTCACTGGGGTCTTACTGAACCCACTGAAGGTTATGCTTTCAGCATATGCCAGTACTGTACTTCAGGCACTTTTTACTGGTCGTATCATTCATGTTCACAACCTGCAGCTACAGCCTGAGAAGATGAGCTGAGCTGATCAATACTATCAGCTGATAAGCTTGAAGCATTTGTATCATATGCATAAAGCTTTAACTGGGAGATTTCAGAACTGAAACGGACGCGACGTGACCGGTGAGATCGTTTTGCGGGAGAGGTCT
This sequence comes from Chelmon rostratus, assembly GCF_017976325.1. NCBI lineage: Eukaryota > Metazoa > Chordata > Actinopteri > Chaetodontiformes > Chaetodontidae > Chelmon > Chelmon rostratus. The sequence goes on along the minus strand of NC_055660.1, from coordinate 27,483,528 downwards.
CATCACTCTGTTGGTGTTGTTGAACAGCAACGACACAGAGTCCGTAAAAACACACCGGCTCGCAGAGTCACAGGGGGGAGACGGCCTCAGCACAGGCAGAGCAGCAAAGCCCACTGACTAATTCATCTGCTCCTGATGTTTGTGCGGCTCGAGAAGACATTATCCCGACAGCTGGCTGCCCGGCCGACCGCGGCAGAAGCCCCACGCTGCTCAGGCAACTCCCAGGACCAAACTGCTTGAAAGATGACACCTTGTTAACAAACACAAACCGAGAGTGCAAATTACTGAGCGGTGAGACTATTTCAGTCGTCACCCGTGTACATGCAACCGTCAGAGTGGCTACGGCTCAGGGTTAGGGTCCAGCAGCAGTGTAACTATTATGTTTATGGGACCGCCAAGACTCAAAACAACAAATGCAGCCAGCCAACGTCCGTGTTATTCTATGACTTTGACATTTAAAGTTCATGCAAGCACAGAAATTCTAATTAAACTAATTAATTTCACAGCTCACCCGTCTGCAAATAAACTACATGAACACACAGTGAGAAACTGTGGACACTGCAGGGTCAATGGTTTGTGTGTAAATGCAACAACATTCAAACAGGCTTTTGTTGAAAACACTGCTAAAGACACACGTTTGTGGATTTCTGCCACATTTACTCAAAACGTGAAATAGTTGTGTGTGCATCAGAAATACTTTTTTTATATGTGGATTGATCTTACTTTTATATACAATGATAAATATGTCTGTGTCCTTTGAAAAATATTTCCGAGGAGAGTCGTTTATATATAAAAATATATGAAATACATTTGTGAGCCTGTTTTGCATTCAGTGATATTGAGACTGATCTTCATCTTTCTTTCTTCCCTTCGTCTTCTACTTTACCGAACTTGTAACAACCAGTGACATCGAACCTACCAACCCCCCCCCCTTTGCCTGCGAGGTCTGCTCGGCTTCTCCGACTTTCACCTCCTGTGTGTGTGTGTGTGTGTGTGTGTGTGTGTGTGTGTGTGTGTGTGTTTCACGGCCACAATGGAACAACTCACATCTGTTCAACAAAATCCAACAATGGTGAAGGAGCAAAAGTCAGAGAGAGAGAGAGAGAGAGAGAATACAGACTCCTCAATTATCTCACTCCTTCTGCCACACACACACACACACACACACACACACACACACACACACACACACACACACACACACACTCCCATGTCAAAGCCAAAAACCGAAAGGCCTTTGGGACTTTTGCCTCTTGCCGAAACTACACACTTGTACAAGAGAGGAAGGGTGAGAGACCCCAGGGAGAGGGAGACAGAGGGGGGGGCGACAGAGGGAGGACAACTGAAGTGAACTCTCTGCTCATTAGGCCTTGAAATGTTCCATTCTTTCCACAGAATCAAGGTCAGTCTCTGTCTCTACGTGTCAGGAGTGTGTAGCTGCTGTGTGTGTGTGTGTGTGTGTGTGTGGATAAGGGCTTAAGTATGCAGCTAACTCAGCCTTGCGATGGTCATTTGCAGCTGCTCCACACCATCATACTGTTGAATCTCATCACAGCACAGCCACCACACACACACACACACTTTCCCTGTGTTGGCCTGGCAGCAGTTCCACCACAGTGTGAGCTCTGAAAGGGACTGAACCAACACTCGAGTTTCCTGAGCAAATCAACGGATTCAATTCACTGTATCTGGGTTAGACACTAAGTGACCGGCACCTTTTGTGACGCTGCTTTCTCATGTTGTTGTTGGCTCATACTTATAGATGTAATTTCCAATCAATGATCTTTTGACCTACCATACGCATGTACATCCCATAACACTGTAGTCCTGTTTAACCAGGATGAATAGTATGAAAAAGGCAAGCCATCCAGCCTGTATGCTGTGTTACTGCTGAATAGAGACGAACAATGAAAAGTACTCGTGTTTTCTGGTTATGTTATGGCTCTGTTGGCATATGTGATGACTGTTATATCCCAATAACTGCAACAAACAAAATACTGGTCCTTTCCCCCTACAACTCAAACTTCACAGTAATCGGCTTTATTGAATTTAAAGGCACAATTGATCATTTTCAAGAACAACAGCAACATTAAAAATCCACGCCATACTCAAAGTAATCACAAGCAGCACCTTCTCTAGTCACTGGATCAGCTCTCAAAACTCAGGCTCAAAAAACAGCAGCTCTGTAAACTGTACATGAGCTGGTAAGACGAATCAAACAGCTGTCTACATTCAGGCCTAAAATCCCAGACCTACACATGAAAAGTGCTTTTCTATGAAGACACAGCATTGGTGCCTTTTGCAAAAGACCCAAATAATCTTCTCTGGCCAACATCTGATGAACTACAACAGGATCACAGGGCCGATCAAATGAATCTCAAATAACGTTCTCAGTTTCTTCCATCAGGGGTTTAGACAGAGGAGATTACACTTCCATCTGGTACAGAAACACACTGCATAGTAACACAATGGTGTGTTTTTAAGTCAATGGTGATTTAAGGTATGATTGTTGGGAAAAAGCCAAACCGTGATCAGCAGAAAACAACCCTCACATGCCACAGAGGCAGATTGTTTAGTGATGCACAACATTTTAATGTGCTGTACTGTCACTGCAAAGCCACTTACAGCTCCTATATCGGCCCTGAACCCGCAAACATGACATCTGTGTACAGTGCATCCTCTCTCTCACCTGTGTCCTGCCTGAACTGGTGCATGGACTGGAGGTCTATGATGTACGGCGAGAGCCGGCTGTCCACCTGGCCGAGGACCACGCTCCCTCCGCGGGGGTCGCTGCTCCGGATGGCCGCCTCTATCTGGTGGGAGACGGCGGGGCTGTAGGGCCGCCACCGGCCGTGTTCGTTCAGCCATTCCCACACCACAACGGCAGAGGCCAGGAGCATGTTGTTACTGTTGGCCCTGGAGAGGACAGAAATGATGAAATACCAAGAAAACACTCATTTGTTAGCTGGAAGTATCGGTAAGCCCCTCGGAGATGAGTGACGGATTTGGTTGCCAAAATAAAGGCTGTCTGCTGGAGGCGGAGGCCAACCTCACAGCAAATAGCAACACCATTCTGTTTTCATTTCGATCAGCTTTATTCTGGCCCTTTTCGGGTGTCTTTTCCCTTGTGATTAATGAGAAAAGGCGGTGTGTAGCCCAGAGCTAAAACAAAGCCAGCTTCTTAGCTTACATGGAGCCGCGGCTGAGCTAGCGCCGGGAGAAAGCGGCACATTCTCCGACGAACACCCGAGCTCCTCGCATGGCCAAGCGGGGACGGAAAATCGCGGTCCTCGCTCGACTGCCTTCGTCGTAACACCGTGATGCGATGCTAAACTGCCCCGAAGTTAGCAGACGATGAAGCGGCCTAAATGTTGTGGTTTGGGTCGGCTGGTCCTCGCTCCAGACACACCGAAGCTTCTCCGGCGAGCCGTTGGTTCCCAGCGGCGGCCTTTCGCGTCCTCGCTGCGGGGAAAACGCGTTTAAAAACCGGCGTTCAGGTTCTTATATCTTGGACGGGTCGAGCCACATGTGTCTGCATGTAAATCCCGACAGAACCGGGCTGGGTGGGACACGGATAGCATCTGCTAGAGTGTGTTTCTCTCCCGTAGTTTGGGGCGTTGCATACTGAAATGTTGAGAAAGTAGCGCAACCTCAGTCGTAACGACTCAGTAACCCGGGTCACACCAGAACAGGTTCAACTGGTCTAGATCCCGGGAACACAACACCGGAGAGTGGTACGACAAAGCAAACTGTGCGCATTTGCACCCAACGGCGACGCTTTTACATGTTATCACACAGATTTTTTTGCGATTAAACACGTTTCACGTCTTTAAGCTTTAGCTCCGGTGTTGACTGTGAGGGCAGACACACGGAGCCGTTAGTCTGCATCTGAACACTTGCCTAACCGAGCTGTACGAGCTGTTCCTGTGTCTCCTCCATCACTTTCACCGCTGCGCACAACGCGCCGCACCCTCAGCAAACATTACCTGCTTACGGAGCTTCTGGGTCCGCTCTCCGAGTCCGAGACACTTGGAGCACAATCCAGGATCGTCACAGACCTCTTCGTGAATGAAATCTACCCCTTCGTCCTCTCGGATCCACCATGGCTCTTCTCTCTCTGCCTCGACTCCAGGTGGTCGCACAAATCCAAATCCCACTTCTTTCTTTAAAAAAATAAAATAAAATGCACAAGCCAAACAGAGAAGAAGCAGATCCCCCCTGTGTGACTATGGGGAGGGAAATATTACAGCCATGATGCGCTGGAATAATTTTGCCATGTTTGTCCTGATGCTATCCTTTGGCGTCCATCTTTGCTCTGTTGTGGGAAAACTTTGTGCGAGGCTACAGAGGGGACTGAGGGACAGCAGCCCCCCCGGCTCCTGCCCCTCACCACGCCTAGACCCCCCCTGGCAACGGTGGGCCGACAACCAATAGAAAGGGGCCCCCCAAAGACATTTCAAGGCAGGGTCCCCCTGTTGAACCAAGCAACATCCCCTTCTTCTATTTAACATACCTATTTCATAGACTTTAGTTTGACTTTTGTCTGTTGTTTTTCGCCATCGTAACCTATAACCATTTAAACTTGCGGAACTGAAATATAGTTAAATCCATGTTCTAATTCTGGTAGTTATGTAGTCATAAAATGACACTTCATGTTTCATGAGGCCATGTTAAAATTCAGTGGCAGGCAACTTCTTTCACGGAGTCTGGCGTCCAGCTCGAGGCGTTTGCCACACGTGAAGTCTTTTTGAAGGTGGTCACATGCTGCCACCTGGTGGATAAGTGGGAAATCTCAACTTTGTTTTTTTTTTTGTTTGTTTTTTTGGGCAGGTTACGGTCGAAATATTGAAAGTACAATGCAGAGGTCCAGGAAGTTTTTGAAAGTGCCTATACAACGCCATGTCGTCATGTAATGCAGTAGACGACAAGTGTGCTTGTAACTAAATTATCGTAACGTTATCTGTTGACAGTTCGATATAGAGTCTTGCGTCTTTTTGTCATTACGTACGTCATCTGCGGGAAGAGATGGCTTTTCCCTAACAATACTAACAACAACTCTATAGCTCATAATAATTTAGGGCAATGTGACGTCACAGAGAAGAACAGCGGGCTCCATAGCTCAGGGGTTAGAGCACTGGTCTTGTAAACCAGGGGTCGCGAGTTCAAATCTCGCTGGGGCCTGATCATTTTTTCATTACGCTGCCTAGCACGGCAATGCTCTTTTGTTATTGCTAGAATCATTTAGCTATGACATCGCCTCCATCCTATTAGTATTATTTGAGCCTTAGATCAGTCCTAGTAAAAGGTTGGTGTGCTGTGAAGGTTTGTTTTATCGAGGTGAATCTAGATAACTTCTTACAAATCGATTTTGACACGTTACTGTCCTCAGTGGTGTCTGTCAGCTCGGACATTGTGCAGACAAGGTATAGAGTCGATTCGTCTGTTGAACTACACACAAAGGCACTGGCCCGCCAGCACCACGAAGAATGGTGTAGTACTTTGTGTAAGATGCGTCTCATTTTGGAGCAGCGAAAAAAGCCTTTCTACCCGGGGACCGACAGACTGGCTCCCCTCCTCCAATCGCCTCTCCCCGTTTCCATCTTTCGCGGGCCAATCGCAGGCCCTCATTTCCATCTTTCGGCCGGCGGCCAATCGCGGCGCCTCATTTCCATCTTTTCCCCCGGCCAATCGCGGCTCGCCATTTCCATCTTTCCCCGAGGCCAATCCCTGCCGGCCTCCGGCCAGTACGAAAATAAACCCGGGAACGGGAGCCGGCCGCGGTGTTTACGGCTGAAGCCGCTTCAAGTGTCCCGGTCCGCTTCTGCCGCTCTCAGGTTTCATCCGCCGACATAATAAAGTGAGCTGCTGCTGCTGGCGAACTTATTTTACGCTTATTTGGTTTTGACGACGAGCTAGCTAGCTTCTTTACGCTGTTACGCTATATGACGAGCGCTATATCGGCATTAATGCCGTTGCATAACGTTACTGTCTTGGTGCACGTCGGTGCAGAGAGAGTCGCTGTTAATTACTGTCCCTGTCTGTGTAGATTCAGATAAAATCACATAGAGCGACGCATAATTATAACCCTCATATTAGCGTGCGATTTCAGTCAAGTTAAATTTAGACTTTATGCTGGTTTTCCTCAAAGAACAATACATAAACTTAACGTTTTATTAGCCTCAATGTTCTTACAGTAACGTTATAATGTTAGAGCATGTTCTCTTGCAGTTCTTCTTAATATCATTATTGTGCTTATGATGATGATGATGATTATTATTATTATCATCCTGGAAATAGTGACACAATGAATGTCTTTTAAATGACCAAACACAACAAATTAACCTACAGTTATTGATCACATGGTTACCATCTGAAGGCAACAGCCTGAATCTCCAGCTGTGGCTCCGGAGGGCCTCCATAGATGAACCAGGACTGTTAGGCTGCATCCCTGGTAGTGAAGCCCCCCTCACTGCTTTCAGCCACTCAGGGGACCCTTTTCACTGTGTCAACATCTACAGCGTCAGGGTGCTCGGGAGGAAGCGGGGCCTCTTTTCAGCCGCCTGCTGTTTACTCTGGTCAGTTATCATGATGAGGTTATTTTTCTTATCCAGAAATACAATAATCTGATGCTGTGAGAAGTTACACTCTGACAGATGTGTTATTTGTCTGTCTGTGATATTGTGTGTTTTTGATTTTGCTGTACTCTTATATTTATCAGGGTGTAGATGAGCGCAGTGTCCCAGGGATGGACCGAGTGGACAGCCTGGCAGAGTATTTGCTGGGGCTGAGGACTCAAACTGGACAAACACTGAGCAACCAGCAGGCCACCACCATCAAAGCCCTGTGGCAGAACCTTCTGCGTATGCCACCAGCAGCGAGTGGCATACACTGCATGGCACTGCGTGTGTCTGACAACAGGACACTTCAGGTGTTGTAAAAAAGAAACCTGAATTTAAACCAGGTGTGGAGAGCATGACATGTTGTGTCTGAGCATCAACAGGATCCCCTGCCAAGTGGCCAGACTGTTGTCGTCTCGTAGAGTCCAACTTTGTCAGACTCTGTAACATTAAGAGCCCTAGAAAACAGGCAGTTAACCTCTGACAAGATGGACTCAGATTCTCAGAGACTACAGCAAGATCAGGCAGCTGGTCCTGGGTAATGGTACGGTCATGCACAACACTACTCTGCAGTTGTTTGATGTGAATCAGACGGTGGCACAACAAGCGACTGACGAGGCAAAAATGTAGTATTCTGCTGCGAGGAGTCAACCTGCCTGCTGCCTCTATTCCTGCTGCTCCTGTCCCTCTCCCACCTGTACAGCCATGCCCCATAGCCTGCTTCTTCTATCAGCCCATTGCTGTAATAATTTAATTATCATCCCATGTAACAGGTCTGGTATTTCAGGAAAGTCAGCATTACAGAAATAACATACTGTATATACTGACAAATATTGTGTGTTCCTGGCAAAGTCTGTCGATATTGTGTTTTAGTATATGCAGTATATATATTGTAGAGCAGTGTTTTCTAGCTTTAATTATTATACTTTGTATTCAGTTTATTTATACATTTTCTTTCATTAATTTCTTTGTGTGTGTGTGTGTGTGTTATGGTTACAATTGTGTGCATGAGAGAGAATTAAGGTGTATATTTTCTAATAAAATGTATATTTCTACAGCAGGACTAATAAATCATTTCTACTAAACATATCTGTAAAAACAGGAGTCAGGTAAAGTTTAGCTTTTTGCAAACTCAAGCAGACAATGAAATAACAAGAAAGGAACCAAAAAGTAGTTCCACATTGTACAGTCAGCTAGACAAGGCAGCTGCATTGTTGCAGTGCTTTATTCCATTAGTTGTTAATTAGATTGTATCCTTAAATTGCATCTATTTCTAAAGAAAACGCACAAAGTTACATGTGTGTATGTGTGGTTCTCAAATGTTGCTATTCAAAATAACCCATGTTCCTATTTGCGTTTCATTTTTAAGTGATTTTTGAACGATTCATAACACTTTGTAAGAGTTTGGGTTTGTGGAGATATGGTCCATGTTGGGATTGAACCGGCGACCTTTGGAACCAGACTCCCCCTACTGTACGCCAGCAAAAATTCACGTTTGGACGTATTTCTCAAACTATCACCATAAAAACTCACTCCTATAACTTCCGGCGGGCAACAGAGTCGATAATCACTGTCATTTCACTTCATTTCCTCCTTTTTTCTCTCTTTTTCTTCCTTTTCCTCCTTCCCCCTTCTTCCCCCCTTCTTCCCCCCTTCTTCCCCCTTCTTCCCCTTCTTTCCGCTTCTTCCCCCGGCCATACAGACTATTGTTCCCCAGTCGCCTTTCTACCCGGGGACCGACAGACTGGCTCCCCTCCTCCAATCGCCTCTCCCCGTTTCCATCTTTCGCGGGCCAATCGCAGGCCCTCATTTCCATCTTTCGGCCGGCGGCCAATCGCGGCGCCTCATTTCCATCTTTTCCCCCGGCCAATCGCGGCTCGCCATTTCCATCTTTCCCCGAGGCCAATCCCTGCCGGCCTCCGGCCAGTACGAAAATAAACCCGGGAACGGGAGCCGGCCGCGGTGTTTACGGCTGAAGCCGCTTCAAGTGTCCCGGTCCGCTTCTGCCGCTCTCAGGTTTCATCCGCCGACATAATAAAGTGAGCTGCTGCTGCTGGCGAACTTATTTTACGCTTATTTGGTTTTGACGACGAGCTAGCTAGCTTCTTTACGCTGTTACGCTATATGACGAGCGCTATATCGGCATTAATGCCGTTGCATAACGTTACTGTCTTGGTGCACGTCGGTGCAGAGAGAGTCGCTGTTAATTACTGTCCCTGTCTGTGTAGATTCAGATAAAATCACATAGAGCGACGCATAATTATAACCCTCATATTAGCGTGCGATTTCAGTCAAGTTAAATTTAGACTTTATGCTGGTTTTCCTCAAAGAACAATACATAAACTTAACGTTTTATTAGCCTCAATGTTCTTACAGTAACGTTATAATGTTAGAGCATGTTCTCTTGCAGTTCTTCTTAATATCATTATTGTGCTTATGATGATGATGATGATTATTATTATTATCATCCTGGAAATAGTGACACAATGAATGTCTTTTAAATGACCAAACACAACAAATTAACCTACAGTTATTGATCACATGGTTACCATCTGAAGGCAACAGCCTGAATCTCCAGCTGTGGCTCCGGAGGGCCTCCATAGATGAACCAGGACTGTTAGGCTGCATCCCTGGTAGTGAAGCCCCCCTCACTGCTTTCAGCCACTCAGGGGACCCTTTTCACTGTGTCAACATCTACAGCGTCAGGGTGCTCGGGAGGAAGCGGGGCCTCTTTTCAGCCGCCTGCTGTTTACTCTGGTCAGTTATCATGATGAGGTTATTTTTCTTATCCAGAAATACAATAATCTGATGCTGTGAGAAGTTACACTCTGACAGATGTGTTATTTGTCTGTCTGTGATATTGTGTGTTTTTGATTTTGCTGTACTCTTATATTTATCAGGGTGTAGATGAGCGCAGTGTCCCAGGGATGGACCGAGTGGACAGCCTGGCAGAGTATTTGCTGGGGCTGAGGACTCAAACTGGACAAACACTGAGCAACCAGCAGGCCACCACCATCAAAGCCCTGTGGCAGAACCTTCTGCGTATGCCACCAGCAGCGAGTGGCATACACTGCATGGCACTGCGTGTGTCTGACAACAGGACACTTCAGGTGTTGTAAAAAAGAAACCTGAATTTAAACCAGGTGTGGAGAGCATGACATGTTGTGTCTGAGCATCAACAGGATCCCCTGCCAAGTGGCCAGACTGTTGTCGTCTCGTAGAGTCCAACTTTGTCAGACTCTGTAACATTAAGAGCCCTAGAAAACAGGCAGTTAACCTCTGACAAGATGGACTCAGATTCTCAGAGACTACAGCAAGATCAGGCAGCTGGTCCTGGGTAATGGTACGGTCATGCACAACACTACTCTGCAGTTGTTTGATGTGAATCAGACGGTGGCACAACAAGCGACTGACGAGGCAAAAATGTAGTATTCTGCTGCGAGGAGTCAACCTGCCTGCTGCCTCTATTCCTGCTGCTCCTGTCCCTCTCCCACCTGTACAGCCATGCCCCATAGCCTGCTTCTTCTATCAGCCCATTGCTGTAATAATTTAATTATCATCCCATGTAACAGGTCTGGTATTTCAGGAAAGTCAGCATTACAGAAATAACATACTGTATATACTGACAAATATTGTGTGTTCCTGGCAAAGTCTGTCGATATTGTGTTTTAGTATATGCAGTATATATATTGTAGAGCAGTGTTTTCTAGCTTTAATTATTATACTTTGTATTCAGTTTATTTATACATTTTCTTTCATTAATTTCTTTGTGTGTGTGTGTGTGTGTTATGGTTACAATTGTGTGCATGAGAGAGAATTAAGGTGTATATTTTCTAATAAAATGTATATTTCTACAGCAGGACTAATAAATCATTTCTACTAAACATATCTGTAAAAACAGGAGTCAGGTAAAGTTTAGCTTTTTGCAAACTCAAGCAGACAATGAAATAACAAGAAAGGAACCAAAAAGTAGTTCCACATTGTACAGTCAGCTAGACAAGGCAGCTGCATTGTTGCAGTGCTTTATTCCATTAGTTGTTAATTAGATTGTATCCTTAAATTGCATCTATTTCTAAAGAAAACGCACAAAGTTACATGTGTGTATGTGTGGTTCTCAAATGTTGCTATTCAAAATAACCCATGTTCCTATTTGCGTTTCATTTTTAAGTGATTTTTGAACGATTCATAACACTTTGTAAGAGTTTGGGTTTGTGGAGATATGGTCCATGTTGGGATTGAACCGGCGACCTTTGGAACCAGACTCCCCCTACTGTACGCCAGCAAAAATTCACGTTTGGACGTATTTCTCAAACTATCACCATAAAAACTCACTCCTATAACTTCCGGCGGGCAACAGAGTCGATAATCACTGTCATTTCACTTCATTTCCTCCTTTTTTCTCTCTTTTTCTTCCTTTTCCTCCTTCCCCCTTCTTCCCCCCTTCTTCCCCCTTCTTCCCCTTCTTTCCGCTTCTTCCCCCGGCCATACAGACTATTGTTCCCCAGTCGGTAGAGCATCAGACTTTTAATCTGAGGGTCCAGGGTTCAAGTCCCTGTTCGGGCGGATGTCTTTTTCGTCTATCGCAGTCAGTCTTTTATATTTCGTAGTAGGTAAGAGCCATGGCTCTGGGGGTTTGCATGGAAAAACCTATGCGTATATACAGTATATTCTATTGCTGCGTGGTGGAACAAAATATACTTCATTTATCATATCCACCATGAGCAATTTTTCTAAATCTTCGTGTGATTTTTGAATTTGTTTTCACTGCTAATAGATTTTTGTAGTCTTTTTGTGCAAAATATACAGACACATTTTTTAAACTTTATTTCTTATTTTTTATTCTATAACTTGTTCCTTTACCAAAATGGCAGTTCTTCAGTTTATGTTGTCTTGCAAAACATACAGTGCTGGACTTATTAGCACATATGTTAATACATCCAAAACACAGTCCAGACTCTTCAACGCTATTCAGTTTACAGTATGATCTTAGGTTGACATATTCTGAAGAAAGCTGCAGATTTCATTACAGATTCTTTAGCAACATGCACAGAAGAATACAATTAATAGAATACGAGAGAAACTCAAACAGACTCAAACTTAATAGCTAAACAAACTGGTCAGGAGAGCTGCTCTGTACTGGACTGCCTTCTGGACACCATTGAGGAGGTGGGTGAGAGGAGGATGTCAGTCAAGCTGACATCAATCATGGACAACCCATGCCACCCACTGTATGAAGGGTGGGGGTCTTAAGCAGCTCGTTCAGCAACAGACTGCTGCATCCACTGTGTAAGAGGAACGCTACCACAGGTCCTTCACACCAACAGCTGTCAGACTGTTTAACTCAAGCGTGATTTAACGTAACACTGTGTCGATGCTGTTTCACATCACAACACCACAATGCCCACTACCCTATTATTTATGTTAACATTTGCTAACTTATCTTGTGCAATATTATATATTTTCACTGTGTTTATATATTTTTATTGTGCAATAGCCCAAAGACACTGTATTTAATAATCCATATTCTATTCATGTGCAGTTCAAAATCCACTGTGAAATTGAGCCATTCTTCACAAGGCAATATTTTTTTATATTATTTTGTACATAGTCTCTATAGTTAGTTTTATTTTATATCTTTTTATTGTCCATTTGTTCTTCTTGTCTCCTATTTATTCTTGCTGCTGTAACTAATGAGTTTTCCTGCATGGGATGAATGGTTATTTTAATGGTCGATCATAGGACAAAAACAAACACCAAGTATATGGTATTGTATTGTTAAGATGTAAAATTGTAGTAGGATCCCAAGTTTGCGTGATTGACTGACCTCCTGGACACAAGATGCACTCTGCCTGCCGTGCTCAGATGAAAAATAATTCATAATTTGGGATCCTACATATTTAAAGAGGAAGGTTACCTTACAAAAATAAAACAGCTTGAAGATTGTTTCACGTGACAATGTTTTTAAATGTTTTTTTTGTTTTCAGCTGGCTTTTGAAAGACAAAGTTGTGGATAGGCAGTTTGTTCCAGCAAGCAGGACCAAAGTGACTAAAAGCACCTTTACTAGATCCACCACTTTGAACACAGTAGCTTGAAAACGTGTGATTAAGATCCTTAATCAAGCCTGATTTCCATGAAGTGTGGCAGTTTCAAGGTCTTGAAAAATGTTATCAGTGACCGCTGTGCTTTTCCTGCTGGGATAAGTTCAAATGTCTGCTGGGATATTTGCTGCTGTTGGTGTTGTTGCTGTTTATGTATTCTTGGAAGCAGTTTTGTCTTTTTGGATGCTGTTTGCAATCGAGGTCCCATTGGTAGTCCGCTTGTTTGCCCTGGTTTTCCAGTGGGTAATGCAAACAGCCAGTACCATCAACAGCAGCCCCGAACTCACAGCCACACAGTACCAATGGTGAAGGAGAAACCAGGAACCTGGAGATAAAACTGAGGACGTACAGAGAGAGAAAATAAAAATGAGGCTTTTAAGTGTTTTTTTAGAGCTCACTGTGTAAAAGCTGTATTTAATGAAATCACATCACATCCTAAGATAACGACACTTGTTCTGAAAACAGCTGCGCTGCACCTGGTTGTTATATGCAGTATGCCATGATAAATGTGCATATGTACTATTAGCTCCTGCGGCTATTACACGCCTGTTTTAAGTTGTGCCTTGACAAAAGTCACCTTTTTGGATTTATAGTTTTGGACTGTGCAACAATTTGGAACCTGCCATCCATAAATTTACCTCGAATTATAAAATATGATCTGAACTGTCAAGAGAGGAGCATGCTTTCCAAGGCCTGAGGATCCCTACACCCACAAGCCAGATGGCTACTACCACCTGTAGAAGGATGTTACAAGCATGAAACAGAGTGCAAACGAGCTATGGTCATTACACTGCTTCATTTCAACAAGCAATTGTGCAAGACAAAAGAACAAGGCCTTTATTGTCTTAATCGCATGATGTACATTAGCTTTGATTGTGATTGGCATGTAAACTTGTCTGATTAAGTTTTATCAGAATTACCACAATGCAAAATATTTTCTCTTACCTTGAAGCTTTGTTCCCCTCCCAACCGTTAATTGGGTGTTCACATTAGCAATACAATAGTACAGCCCAAGGTCTCTCTCCTCAACACTAGCGATCCTCAGTGCCAGAGATCGGTTCAGCAACTTCACTGAGAAACGAGGGCTAAGCTGAAACCCTGAGAAAAAGATTGCAGTCAGAATCAACTAAGACTAACTCCTGTGCAATTAGAACTTGCAAAGTTGTCCCTCCTTCCTAAACCCCAAACTCTGCATCTCAGGAGGAGTCAAGTGATAAGCTGCTATTTGTCCAAGACGTCCAATCAAATCCACAATCATGTGTGGCATCAGTTTTTGCTGTGAACTTAGATTCATAACAAATTTGCCTCTTAAATATTATGATGCAGTGTGCAGGTTACTCGTGAGTTCTATACTCACTAAAGCCTTAGTTCGGTTGAGTTTGGAGCTCAGTTTTTCATGTTTCCGAAATTGTTCGAATCAGCATTTGAAATCATGTACTACCTTGGACTGGTTGTCCTTCTCTGAGGCTGGCACAGAGAACCACCACGGGGGTGAGATCTGGTTGGTGCTTAAGCCATGTTGTATCATAAAGGTAGGAGATGTTGCAGCCCAGCGTGACCGTTGAACCGAACAGGACATGTTGGACCTCAGCAGCGGGCACAAAAGTCATCAAAGATCCAGCCATGGCGATAAATGCTGGAGGGCATCAAATGGACAGTAACTTTGCAAAAGTATACTGAGTTAAAAACATTTGAAACAAATGGAAATAACACTTCACTGACCTGAAAACAATTCATTTTTAAAACTATCACATTTTGGCACTATCTCAAAGCAGGGCTGGGTCTGGGGATATCGGGCCTGTATTCTTTCCATTTCATTTTACTCCTGAGTCTACAGCCATTCTAACCCATTTTGACTAAATGTAGGTGGTGCCTTTCATAAAAAAGAAAGTAGAAAAAATGTCTCTCATGCAGTCACCCTGACAGCAGTTTTTCTGGAGTACCTCTGGAATCAATCTTAGGCTCCCTTCTTTTCTCTATCTAAATTCTTCTGCTGGGTTACTTGTGTGTAAAGCAGATGATGCCCGATTCTCTCTTAAGCTTAACTCTGATTAATCATCTAATGTTACCAATATTATATTGCATCTCTCTTAAGGGGTGGATGTGACAGAGTTTCTAACACTCTAAATTTGCAGATCCTTCGGGTGGCCTGGGTCACACAGTATACATATAGTACGTAACCTGTTATGAGCAACAGCTAAGTCTCACATCCTGATATGGGGTTTCCTAATTGTTTTTTCAACGCACTTGATTACCAAGGTTTATCATATTTTTTCAGTACGGTGCCTAAAGCTCTGGAACGTCATTCCTAAGTTAGCCAATTTAGCAACATCTCTTAAATCTCTTGAAATAGTTGGTTTTATTATTCTAGCTTTTTACAGTCTTCATCTTGTTTTTCTACCCCTTCTGTTTTTTATTTTATTGTAATCTCTTTTACAGACTGATACAATAAAAAAATATTATTACGTTACCATCTACTTGCTCTTGTTTAACGTTTGCAATGACCAAATAAAACAAACATAAAACAGAACCATCCTGCTGCTACCACTATAGTCAGTACAAACAAATCAAGCTATGATTTCATCATTGTAATCCACACGCGCTCTGTCGCTGTCTCTTTCCACCTGCCAGACTCAAACCTCATCTGAGAGAAGTGAAAAGTGCAATTTCCTCAACTTTAAATCAAAGTTATTTTCTGACTGTCTATCCAAAAGTATAGGATACATTTACTACTCACCAACAGAAATTGTCATAATCCAGAAAGACTTCATTTTCTTTCCTCTTGTCTTTGAGGGCGGTGGCGTTATGGTCTAACAGACCACAGAGACTTCCTTTTCAAATGCCAAGCCACGGTTACTTCTATACTTTGACCACGTCTCTTTACCTGTAACATGTTTCGGTTAGGCTGTGAGTCAAGTTTTCCAGTTTCCAGCAAAGTTCCAAGCGGTCATCAATTCATTTTAATAGTTTACGCTTTTTAAATTGTCTTCATAATTCCATCTATGTAACTGCTTTTGTATTGTTTCACTTTTATTTTAAAGTCACTTTCATTTATCTATCATCTTAATTTCCAATAATCTTACTGTTTTGATATTTACTGTCTTAGTCTTACAAACACATGTAAAGAACAGAACTGCGCTAATATGAGTAAAAGGTGCTAGGCCTATACAACTGCAGACCGATGGATCAGTGTGGGCTGACCACAAATAACAGGTAGTCTAAGTGACGTCTCTGAGAACAGAACTGCAAAACACGTCTCTGTGGTAAAACTCTGTGGAAAACATGCAATAAATTACCCTAATGTGTACGATGTTGTACATTCTAGTTAGATAACTTATAGCTTAAACGTACCAATATGTAAGGATGTGAATTAATTCATGTGTATTAATGACTTTGTATTTGCCAGTGTGTGGATGGATTGTAATGCAACTTATGAAATGAGACCTCCCCAAGGTTCTCTGTTGTCTGTAACAGCCTGTGGGCTCACTGCTATGTAAAGGACTCAAAATGGATTCTGCTAAAATCCAAAGGATGTGACATTTTGCACGCTCCCTTGCGCTTCTCTTCTGCTCCCCTACAGCAAGTGTGCAGCAAAAGCAAAAGTTCGCTCAGAAATGGAGTCAACTACTGTAAAAAAAAACACAGTCCAACACAACAAAGTCCAAAATCAAAGCTAACATTAATGTATGCAAAA
This sequence comes from Chelmon rostratus, assembly GCF_017976325.1. Lineage (NCBI taxonomy): Eukaryota > Metazoa > Chordata > Actinopteri > Chaetodontiformes > Chaetodontidae > Chelmon > Chelmon rostratus. The sequence continues at coordinate 27,467,118 of NC_055660.1, read as the reverse complement.
TATCATGATATTGTGGGTTCAGCTGGCTAATGTCAGTCACAAGCCTTGCTGTACTTTGTTTTTTTGCCATATATAAACATGGCTCCATTTGACAGTTGTTAGTGCTCACTGGATGTTTTATGTCACAGATAAACATGTAAAACCTGTTCCTCACAACTATAAAAGATGTCATTAATAGGCTAAGGGTTATATCATTGTAAGGGACTGAGTCAGCAGGTATGAAGAATCACAGAAATACAATTAGATCATTTTCAAAATAAGGATAGCAACAAGTTTATAAAAAGCAATAAACGAGGTCAGTTAAAGAGAACAAAGTTCAGACTGATAACTAAACAATGTTAGAATAGAAATGAACAGACAAAGCTGGTCTAAAAAAAAGACAGAACTAACCTAATAAACTGACCACAAAGGGGAACATGTATAATGGCTGATGAGATAATTTTGGAAACAAAGGGGTAGCTCAAAGACAAAACACCACCAACAAACTCTAAATACAACAAACTGAACATTTGGTATTTTAGTTACAATATTTTAATAATTAAGCAAAACAAAGGTACCAAAAATTAAGAAACTATAAAAACAAAATAAAAACAAAATCTCTAGCCAGAAATTAAATTCCCCCCATTCCATTCCATACTTGGTGCAGTCTAACCAGCCACTTCCTGCTCTGCTACAAACTTATAAACTGCGTGTGTGTGGTCATGTATTACTCCTGTTGGGGGGAAGTAAATCTGTTATCACAGTCACATTGTGGGGACTCACCTCCATTATGGGGACAAAAGTGCCCATAATCTAAATCATTAAACGTTAGAGTGAAGACTTGGATTAGGCAAATAGTGGTTATGGTTAGGTTAAGTCTCCAGGAAATGAATGTAAGTCTATGTAATGTTCCCATTATAATTGGAAACACAACTGTGTGTGTGCCTGTGTATTAGAGTGAGTGAGTACAGCCCCCCCCCCCCCCATGGCGTAGATGACGTCGGAGGTTAAAGGTCCACTCAGCGACAACAACAACACGGAGTGTCATGCTGGACAGAGCAGCATGAAGTCAGTCTGAACAGCTCCGCTTGTTGTTGCTGGATAGTTGTCGAAAGTGTGACAAAAGCAATGACGGCCATAGCGGTATGTGTATAAAACGGCTTCGCTTTTAAAACTATCGGACAGCGAACTGAGATACGGAACAGCTGGATGAAGGAGCGTCCACAGGTAAAACGCTAGCATTAGCATGTTTGTTGGCTCGCCAAGTAGCTGTCAACGTGATGTTAGCGCACATGTGCAGCCAGTTCTAACCAGTGGAGGATTTCACAGAAAAAAGACAAGCGCCTTAACAAGCCAACTGTCAAATTGTGGGCATAACGTTAAAGCCGTCTATTTAAATTAGCTACTACAGTTGCTAACATGTTCAGTCAAGTTGTATTGGCTGCCACCCGATCAACGAGCATGCTGCCGTGAGAAGTTAAGCTAACGTTAGCGCTCTCAGAGCATTTGATACTGAGACGTCTGTAACTTGAATAACATGGCATAAGTTATACTTGACGGTACATCATTTCGGACAGGGCTAAGAACTGGTTGCCAAGGTCTGATTTAATCTCAAAGGTGAAGCTGTGCCATGTCTCAAACACAACTACCTGGTGGAGGCTAAGCTAACGTTAGGCTTTAGCTGGGCCAAGTGTTTTGAGTGTAGACAGGGTTAGCCCACAGGTTTACTAAACATGCTAGAGCATTATCAATATATGTTGTGATATGGTATATTTTCTGGAATTGAATTGAGAAAGTGTTTGTACATAAAATAGCTTTTTTTCACATATCTGACAAATCAAGGTACGCATAACCAATTGTAGTGTTTCTCTAATATCTGCTTTCTATTATAACAGTGTAGAAGAGGTCACAGGCCTGTTCGATGCCTATTGCTTGGGAGACATGTTTCATAATTGTACAGCAATGCTACATTCCTCAGTGGGGTGAAAGTGTTAATGAGCCCTTGGGTGAATGTAACACAACTGACTGACTGTGGTCTCTGTTTCAGGATGGCAGGAGTGTTTGACATAGACTTGGAGACTGAGGACATCAGTGATATAGAGGTCGGTATCCCCCAGTCATTGATAAGACAACTGCTGAGCAGTTATTAGCTCAAATACACTAGAATGAGAAAACACTTGATTGACTGTCGAAGGGACAGATACAGGAAATCTTTCCTGCCACATGCCATTACACTGTACAATAACAGCTGAAAATAATAATAATAATAATAATGCAATACTTCTTACCACTACTGTTTGCTTTTGATATTTTATTATTATGTAAATAATTTTTTACTGCTTGTTATTTCGATATTTTATTATATATAGTTTGCTCTTACAGTCACGGTACACTTTATTTTCACTGCCATTTGCTTTTGATATTCTTATTTTGATATTCATTTGCATTTGATATTCTTTTTGTGCAATACTTTTACTACTGTTTACTATTTGGCTATTTTATTATTATTGTTATGTATATAATCTTTTTACTGCTCGCTATTTTTATATTTTTATTATGTATAGTTTGTTCTTTATAGTCTTATTTTCACTTATTTCACTGTGTGTAATGCTGCTGCTATCTATCTATCTATCTATCTATCTATCTATCTATCTATCTATCTATCTATCTATCTATCTATTTGCCTCAGTATAGTTGATTTCTGTTTTATGCACAATTTAAACACAAAATCATTTTTTGTCTTAGATAAAAGGTAAGCTTGGATACATCACCATGAACACTTTAATTCTAAGACGTTAAACACATTTGTTCGTTTTTTTTAAGTGTCGTTTTTCTTTGGCTTGTTCCCCGTCTGTAGGATGATGTCTGTGACTTCACTGTGACAGAACCAGAGAAGTAAGTTGAATTTCCATTAATTTTTTTTTTTTTTCAAAAAAGGATGCTGATACACTACAACAATAAATTTATATAAATCCTGCTATTTTTCTGTGTCATGCTCATCCCAGTGTTCAGACGGAGGAGGTGGAGTTGACCAGTGAAAGTGTCAACAGAGACAGTGAGAGAGTAGGACCTGACTGCTTTGAGCTTCTTACTGTGCTGGGAAAGGGAGCGTATGGCAAGGTGTGTATATGTATGTGTGTTGGGCTATTTGAAAGTCATAGTTACTTTACAATATGACAGTCTGTGTAGAGTGTTGCATTACTGATTACACTGCTTTTGCGTCACTTTCACCAAAACCACAGAAATACAACTAGTTTTATTATATTAAAGGTATATTACAGTTTGTAATAATAATGTTATCTACTATAGCCTCAGAATAACCTGTTTTCTATGGCAAAGTTATCTTACCTTATGATTGCTTTTGTCAGGGATTTTGCTGACAAGCTTTATCAGATGTGTTTCTCCTATTTTTGTCTCTCACGCAACAGATTGACTCTCATTTGTAGTCTTTGCAGCTGTCTGCACCAGCTCTCTGCAGACTCACATCTCAGCTGTATCTCACGGGCATAACCACGGCCTGATACATTTATTTATGCGGGGTTGATTTTTTTTCCAACAATTAATGTGTAAACGCAAGTTTTATGCACAATTAAAAGGCACTGATTGAATATATTTATCCACTTTTTGCAACCGAGGCGAAGCAGAGAGTGCAGACAGCAAGCACACACACACCTGCTTTGCACCAAATTTGCTGAAAGCTGAAGCTATAACGGCGGGCCACATTACCCATCATGCCATGCTGAAATGAGTAGTTTTTGAGTTTGCTATTTTGTATTCAAAAATGCAGATGTTACTTTGTAACATTAGTGTTTGGACAGTAGTGTTTGTAAGGTGTGTTCAGAACATGGTGGTCTACTTGGTAATTGTTATTTTTGTGCTGGTTTATTGTTTAACCATTCGTTAGGTGGCTGTTACGTTTCTTGAGGACAGCTGTATTGAACAGTGGTGTTTTTGAGTTTTAATCCTCTATCAATTTCATTAAAAGGTTGGCAGTGATGTAAGCTGCTGAATTCTTAATAGCCAGCAATAACTGTTTTATTAATATTCTCCCAATCATGTTGCAGTATATGACTTTGTTAAAGGTGATATATTACTGTAACATCTTACTTTTGTAATGCATTACCCCCAATTGTAGTGTTTGCGTGCTGGTGTATACATACATACATACATTTGACACGTTTTTAAGATGACATCTTTCCTTGAAATGGGTACACTCCCTCTCTTTCCGCAGACTTTTTCCCTTGTGTTTTTATTTATAACTATGTAGAAAAATGACCCTAGAAAACAAAATGAAGTAATATTTTCATTGTATATCTGCTTTAAGATGTATTGAGGTTTAATATCAATTGAAGAGAAGGAGAAAAGAAAAGAATTTATCAGCAAGGTTTTAATTCAGATTTCTGAAGTAGCCAGTATTGATTCTTAAGTGGGTAGGCGTTTCCTTGGAGATACTTCTACTGATAATCATTTACTACTACCACAGATAGTGTAAACATTATGCCATGATAATAACTGTTTATCAGATAATGTTGGATATCTAAAAACAAAATGCAAAATGATTTGTTTTTCTCAGGTTTTCCAGGTGAGAAAGGTTCAGGGTGGTCAGACGGGGAAAATATTTGCCATGAAGGTCCTGAAAAAGGTACTTTGTCACACCCCACAGCTTCCACCTTTTTCCTGACGTTTTCCCCTTTTTTTTAACGTTTTCAACAGTCTACTGTACCCACTTATTCATTTGTCCTCTAGGCTAAGATAGTGTGTAATGCTAAAGACACGGCACACACACGAGCCGAGCGGGAGATCCTGGAGACAGTGAGACACCCGTTCATCGTGGATCTGCTCTACGCCTTTCAGACTGGGGGAAAACTCTACCTCATACTGGAGTGTCTCAGTGGTAAGTCAGGCACTGAGGGATGGACTGATGGATATGCAGGAAAAAAAAACATAGGAATAAAGAGAGATACCATGGTAGAGGTGGATGGAAAAAAAACAGATGAATAGAGAAATGGATGCAGACTTGATTCTCTAGTGCCACTAACCCCACTAACCTATCTGTACTGTTGTTAATCACCAGGAGGGGAATTGTTCATGCAGCTAGAGAAAGAAGGCATCTTCATGGAGGACACTGCTTGGTAAGGACTCCTATCATGGTGTGTAAATGCTTGTATACAATTTGGAGAACCAGTTTTACTTGCAAATTAGCTTTTTTCTTTTTCTTTTTTACCTGAGCATGATAATGGTACATTGTTGTATTCCTCGTCAGTCTCACTTTTGCAGTTTAGGTCAGATAAGTCTGCCTCTTGTTTAAACCATGGACTCTAATTATATCTGTCTGTGTCTAGTTTCTACCTTGGAGAGATCACATTGGCCCTAGGTCACCTCCATTCCAACGGGATTATTTACAGAGACCTCAAACCTGAAAACATCATGCTTAGCCACCAAGGTAACACACCACATGCAAATAAATATGATCAATACACGTGATTGCCATGAAAAGTTGGAATTTAAGGCTGTTGAAAGTCAAAATTTTACTGTCTAAAAATGCAAAATAACCCTAGATACATCTGAGTGCGTTGCTGAAATTTTGTCTTTCAGAATTCATGTGTAGTCAGCAATTGTTGTGGGGAACAAACTGATAGACTGAATCACCTGACATGTGACCTGACAGCTGAGCGCAGCTCTGATTGTGTTTGTAAATGGGGCAGTATTTTGATTTACTGAATTTAAAAGATAGCTCTCAAAGTCATTATTTCTCACATGGATATTTGCAGCTATAAGTTGTTTCCAGGATTTTTTTCCAGCATGAGCTCAAATTTTGATCTCATTTAATCCAAAATGTTACCCGTTTGAATGGTTCAGTTTTGTCTAAAAATGACCTTAGTTGCCCTAATGAATCTGAGTGGGATGTGTTTGTTTTTGTTTCCTGTTCTCTGTTTCGCATTGTGGTTTTAACATTGAAACCTTTTCTGTGATGGTGTCATTTCCTCATTGTTCTCATATGAATTCACATTAGAGATAGTGTTGCTTCATGTTCTTACTTCATGTTCATTCTTGTTTTTTTTCTTTTTTTTTTTACTTTTTTTTTATTATATTATTATTTTTAATGTCAAACAGAACAAACAGAATAACATATAGACAGAATAATAGCCTTCACATTTTAATACCATACTGGCCATGTATTCATTGGTCAAAAGTTCATTTGGTTGTGTTTTTTTTCTTTTTAAAGGACACATCAAACTAACTGACTTTGGCCTCTGCAAGGAATCAATTCACGATGGAACTGTGACACACACCTTTTGTGGCACCATCGAGTACATGTGGGTAACACTGCATTCACTCTAACATAAACACACATCTAGTTCACCCACACACACTGCTACACTCCATCTGTGCCCACCTGTAAAACTGGTTCCTGCTATTTTCTTCTCCATCAGCCGTTCAATAGGAATAAGAATGTGTTATGCCCATGTTGATCCAGGAGTCTCTCCTGTATTGTAAGACACAAGAAATTCTAACATCATTACAGAACATGAATGCAGAATTGTCTAATCTAATGTTGTAAACCCTAACGCTACTACTGAGCCGTTTTTCCTGACCCACACACATCCTCATACTTGTTCACAAATTTTCAGGTTTGTGTATGTCTTCTTTCTGCCAGGGCTCCAGAAATCCTGACCAGGTCAGGTCACAACAGAGCAGTAGACTGGTGGAGCCTGGGGGCCCTGATGTACGATATGATGACTGGATCAGTAAGTTAGAACTGTGTGAGGGAATAGTTATTCATTCTGAGGAAACAGTCAGAAGATGGTGATGGTAGTTTTCATTTTGTTCTCTTTAAACTGATATTTGTGGAATAAGAAGTTGGCTCCATCTTGTATCAGTGGTCTTGTGCTCATGGTGTGTCCCCAAAGTGTGTGGCAACAGATGAGGGTTGGAAATGAGACTGACCTTCCAGTCAAAGGAAAACTTTTTGCAAGCAACCAGCTCTATTATTGAGAAGAGCCTAGATGAAGTCATGCCTTCCCCTCCTGAATATTTTGATTGTTTTCCAAAACTCCTCTTGAGCCCTTACGTCATTTCTTATAGCTTTCATTTATGACTATGCAGGCTGAGGAGACAGTTTTTAACAGACTTCACATCCTACAGCTTAGCTATGGTATGTAGTGAGAAAAATGATGAGGCAAAGAGCACTTTGGTTGTAGGGATCTAGCTGTAACTCATTACAAAATGTTTACAGAATAACTGCATCATTACATCAACAAACTGCACAACAATGTATTGTTCACATCTCTCCAATCTCATATTAGATTGCACTAGACTTAAACATTATTGCTATCTCGTGGCCTCAGTTAGTCACTGTACCCATTTTCTGAAATTCACAATACAAATGAAATATTTTTTTATTTTCACTTAAAGGCCAGAATATGTTTAGAATATTTATCATTTCTAACTGTTTAACACAATGAGTAACTGTATTACTGTGTCAATGGACAAAAGATACAACACAGGCTTCATAATGCTCTAAAGGCAAGAGAAATGAAGAAAGTTCAGAATGATTCTTTTGACTTGAGAAGCCTCTCTGAAGATCTCCTTCAGTAACTACAGACTTTTGTGATTCTCCACTAGCCTCCATTCACGGCTGAAAACAGGAAGAAGACCATTGATAAGATATTGAAGTGTAAACTCAATCTGCCCCCATACCTGACCATTGATGCCAGGGACCTCATCAAGAAGGTACTGGAGCCTACACACAAAAACACAAACACAGATGATGGTCAAGTGATGATTCATAGAGATTTTTGGTATTTTGTCTCATTCACAGGCAATATTCAGTGTAGATAGCAATGGGTCATTTTTTGATGTATATAAATAACCTTGAGTCTTTCTTTATTCTCACATGATGTTTCACTCCACAAAGATCACATTTTCAAAAGCACACATTTTCTCACAAAAGTGAGAAATTTTATTTTCCTTGGATCATTTCTCATTGTCGGTGAGACTTCCACCCTCAATGAAACCACTGTGACTGTGTTTTTGATTTGCTTTTTCTTCTTCATATCCAACATTAATGAGTTTCTCCTCTATGGAGCCTAAAATGTGCTCTGCCTCATTTGACCATGGTGTGTTAATCTATGACCACACACAAAAATAAAAGATGGAGGCTAAGAAGTATGGAAGTTATGAATGTTCTGTCAGTTGTGGTATGTAATGTGGGTCTGCAAAAGGTTGCCACAACTTGTCTTACTACAAGATGAATTACAAGAAATGGGATCCTCTGATATCAATTGTGAAGCAGATGCATGCCGATGACCAAAATAAAAGAATTCTAGATTATTCAACTTCTGCATTTATATGTTCATTTGAAATGACACAAAAACTACAAATATCCAAATATCAAATCTGATCAATTGAAATCAGATCAAAATCTTTGCATGTTTAATTTAAAATCAGAAGTGTCAAACGTCATTTGACAGTTTCTCTTTCATTTGACATAATGCTGCGTTAACGCCCTATTATTATTATTATCATTATTATTATTATTATTATTATGTCAAAGGATATATTTTGCAGTGAAAACATGTATGCTGATGTTTGGTCTTGTATGTCACCAATATTATAACAAATCTAACATGAAAATAAGTCCTTCCATATGAATTATTTTAATTAGTTTGTTTTCTCCAATTGTATTGTAATCTAATGAAAAGTATCTGTCTATCCCTCTCTGTTTTACTTGCATTATCTTCTTGGTATGACTGCTTGTCAGAAAGAATATTATGAAAATGATTCGATTTTTCCAAAACTTGCGTACTGTAGCACCCAATCATGAATCCTTATAGTAAGCTAGCTCTATCTTCTTTCAGCTGTTGAAGAAGAATCCAGCCCAAAGACTTGGCTCCAGTAAAGCTGACTGTGCTGATATCCAGGTAACGAGTTAAGATGATTAAACTCGCCAAGTTGCAGAGTTGAGCAAGATGACAGCAGGAGGGAAGAAGCTGCTCCTGAGCATGCTTGTCCTGGAAGGGTGATTCCTGTAGCACCTCCTAGAGGAGAGGAGGGCAAGCACTCTTTGGCTGGAGTGATGATGATAATCATGCTGCATGCCCTCCACAGACACTGCTTGTCCTGGAGAGTCTCAGTGGTTGGGGGTGGAGTTCCGGTGATGCAATGGACAGTTTTCCCCACCCTCTGCAGTGCTCTCTGGTATGAGACAGAGTAGTTGCTCTAGCTTACTGTAATGTCAAAGTTTACCAGAATCTGAGGAGACAAACACTGTCCTGTTGCTATGATGGTCTGTTGTGGCACACCACAACAGCAGGTGCCTGTAGGCAGACTCATTGTTGATATTGATGAGACCAACCACAGTCGTGTGGTCTTCAGCCTTGATAATGGTATTGAAACCATGTACAGGTGTGCAGTCGTACATGAAGGGGGAGTACAGGAGAGGACACAGAACACACCCTGAGGCTTGAGGAGGTGTGGTTGTCTAACTTAACATGCTGTGGTCTGTTGGTTAGGAAGTCCATCATCCAGTTTCAGAGGGAGGTGTCGATGCCAAGGTCGGTGAGTTTGGAGATCAGTTTATAGATGGGATCATGGTGTTGAACGCTGAACTGTAATTGATGAACAGCATTCTCACATAGACGTTGTCCAGGTGGGAGGCGGCAGAGTATAGCGCCGTGGAGATGGCGTCCTCTGTACGTCTGTTCTGGCGGCTGGTGAATCTGTTTATGTAGTAGGTTGGATGAACTAGGACCAGCCCCTTGAAGCACTTCATGATGGTGGGAGTGAGTGCAACAGGGTGGAAGTCATCCAGGCTCCCTGCAGTGGAGCGGCATGATGGAGGTGGTTTTGAAGGATGGGACAGCTGCTCGGGCCAGTGAGAGTTGAAGATGTCAGTCAAGACTCTTCAGTCAGCTGCCCAGCACGGGGCCTGAGCATATGTCCATAGTTGCAATCAGGGCCAGCAGTGCATTAATCCTGCTCAGTGCAGGATGCTTGTTGATGGAGGAGAGTGTAAGCTGACAGTGGTCTGCAGGGAACACAGCCTTGATCACATCATTTTTGTGACAAAGATAATTCACAGTATTGAGAGGACAGTGACAGGTATGACACTGCTTTTAAGTGAGGAGGAAGTGTAGATTGAGTGGAAAATTGACTTTCAAATGATATTAGCCCCTTTGTTCCACTGCAGAAACATCCGTTCTTCAGGCACATCAACTGGGATGACCTGCTGAACAAGAGACTGGAGCCGCCATACAAGCCACAGCTGGTAGGTCATCAGTTGCCATTTTGCACCCGTTATGTTAAATAGTAGCTTGTCAATTAATATTATCCTTCTTATTCTGGGCTAGTAGAGTTAGTTCTCAAACACTACTCTCATTCTTTTATGACTTCTTTTCTTCTCAACTACTGTACGTCTCTTTTGTATTTCCAAACCTCTCACTGTCTTTTGATATATTCTTACACATCTTCATATCTACATACACCTTAATGGATCTTAGTTAACCTTTTTGTCTGCCTTTGTTTTCCTGTCTGGCTCTCCGTAGCATTCGGACGAAGATGTGAGCCAGTTTGACACCAGATTTACAAGACAGACACCAGTGGACAGTCCAGACGATACATCACTCAGCCACAGTGCAGAGCTCGCTTTTGCTGTGAGAGATTATTCTTCATCAGAGTTTTTATTTATTTATTTTCAGTTTTTATTCAGGCTCTAGAACCAATAGCCTACTGGAAATGAAACCTCACTTTCAGCTCCAGTAGTTAATCAGTTTTAGTCACGTGGACTGGCACCGAATCCCGATGCCACACGTTTCAGCAGGATTCAAAATTTGGTTATTGAAGAATGTGATTATTAGTTTCAAGTGGCTCTATTTTTCGGACAGTGTTTAAACTAGATAGATTCAATTGTGCCAAATTGACTGTTTTCTGAGTGTTTTCTTACATTTAGACTAGTTGACTCATCCAAGTTTAAACTTCTGTGTAATTGTCAGGGAAATGAGCCATGAGGAACGTCATTAGTTTTACAGTAACCTTATCCATGTATGACTGACTGTTTTAAGAAATGATCATTTTCCAACAGGGTTTCACCTACGTTGCTCCATCGGTCCTAGAAAGTCTAAAGGAAGGCTTTTCATTCGAACCACGAACACGACCTGTACGCCGACACAACAGCAGCCCACGCACACCCATCAGGTAACACACACATAGAGATATTTTTTGATATTCTGTCAGTATATTTATCTCTTAGTTTGGCTGGTATGTGGTCAGATGAAATAGTCCATGATTTAAGTCATCAGTCATCCTTGCCAAAAGAACTAGTATCATCAGTAGGATGTCTTCTTGGGATGCAAAATAAAAAAAAAAAAAAAATTATTAAAAAAAAAAATAATAAAATAAATAAATTAATAAAAAAATATTTTAAGGCAACTTAGGTACAGGTTCAAATATGTCACAACAATAAACACTCACAAAAATCAGCAAACAAACAGCACCAGCCATTAAAAAAACATACAAAAGCAATAAAATCAAACCTAATAAGCCGCATGTCAACAAACATTTATCATTTATCACCAAGCACCAGAACACCAATTACATTAAATGTCAACGCATACTATATCACACCAGGTGGTGCATTAAATCTGTGATTTATTAAAATAGATGCAACCTTTTTTAAATTATGCTGAGGTATAATTAATTAACTAATTAATGCTAACCATAACCCATAATAACATCATCCTTAATTTGATTTCATTGTTGTGCATATACTGTCTGTACTGTTGGTATTGTGGCTAAACATCCCCGGCCACATTCAACATATTTTATATATGTTTCCAGCGTATCAGCTAGAGGTCTTCATGGGTCCAAAAATTTGGACCTGAAAAGAAACAAACCTTTGTGTCTTACCTAATGTAACGTCCATAGCCTTCACCGCTGTGCCTGGCTGTGACTCATAATCCATCATTGTCCTTTCTCATTAAGTTATGACTTTATTAGCTCCTTTACAACTGCTGGCTGTAGTGGACGTCTTGTTAGTTAGATGTTACACAGTTGCTTTTAAATCCTTGCCTTGTTTTGAGAGCTAATCTGATATGTGTAGCCTGCGTTACCCCAATCCAGTTTTCCTGCCTTTAATTTTTTATTTTTATGCCCTTTATTATGGTGAATTATGAGATAGTTATTATAGCTGGAGATTTTAAACATCCATGTTGATGATTCCTCAAACAGATTTGCTAATGAGTTTTTAAATATTCCAGTCTTTTAATCTTCCTTGACATGTGTCTGGGCCAGCCCATACACATGGCCCAACCTTAGATTTAGATTTTACTCTGGGCCTGAATGTCAGCTCTCTTTTCCATGAGAATGCTTTTGTATCTGAACACTGCCACATTATATTTGCTGCTCTGTTGGCCTGTTGATCTGTTAACCCTTGTGTCCCAGCTTGTTCTTCCCGCCCCATCAAAGACAACTAACTAGTGTTATTTCTATGGAAAAAAACAGCATTCTTACAGCAGTAGTTACGTGGAGTGTCTTTGGAAAAAAAGATAAAGGTTTTGATAAAAAAATAACAATAATTTTATTTATCTTCTTTTAACCGTCTTGGTTACCATATTTTTTTCTTTTTACATGTCCGTGCGAGAGGCAGCTGTAACCGGAGGCATTATGTCTTGGGGTTGTCTGTCCGCCCGTCTGTCCATCCCATTCTCGTGAACGCAATACCTTATGAACTCCCTGAGGGAATTTCTTCAAATTTGGCACAAACATTCACTTGGACTCACGGATGAAGTGATTAGATTTAGGTGGTCAGGACAGCCCTGGTAGAGCACATGCCCCATGTTCTAAGACTGTGTCCTACCGCTGCAGCCCAGGTTCGATTTGCTCCATGTCGTCCACATCCCCGCTCATTCGGACACTGAATTCGTGATCTTGGTCTCCACCTTGAATCTTTTTACTTTTCAATTTGTAGCTTCTTTGCAGTAACATCCATATTTGAAGCACTGTAGTCCACCACAAGCTCATTGTTCTGCTTGTATTGAGTTTCAGGTGATTTCAGGTTTCAGGTTTTCATGACATATATAATGAGTCTGGACAGACTTGGATGTTAACTGCAGCTTGACTGATTTGCAGAGGCGTACAACTGCAAGGCACTAATTCCAGGTCTTGGTCTATTTCTTTCAGTCCTCTGAAATTTTCCCCAGCTGGACCCTTCAAGTCCAGCATCGATGGAGAACCAGACCTTTTCTCTCCAACCATTTCACCAGCAGCTCCAGTTCCAGTACCACTGGAAAACGGAGCTGCCAGTCAGCCAATCAGGACGCCTGCAAGGAACAAGAAGCAGAAAGGACATCGGAGATGAGCTGGGAAAGAGCCAGCCAACGCTCCAAGACCTTGGTCAGATTCACATTTTATAGTATACAATCAGCATTGACGCACAGAGCTAAAGTGTTTTGTTTTTGCTAGTATCATGCATTTCTGAAATGCTTTAATAAATACAGTAGTACATGGGGCTTACGGTTCAGGACTTTCTGTTTGCCGTGTTAACTACCTACAGGTAGATCACTCGACACCAGTTCACTGAATCCACATGGAGTTTTCTTGCTTTAACTTTGTGAAGACAGATAGAAAAATTTTAATTTATCTGGAATGGTCATTGTATTGTGTAAAGCTTTAAGTTTCAGCTTGCATATGTCTGCACTTGTATTTCACACCGTGGCACTTAATATATAGGAAATAATGACTTGCATAACACTATTTTCTACAAAGTGCTAGAAAGAGGGCAACAGAACCATTGTTTTTTCTCCGCCAATCATTGGTAACAGTGGTTCATTTTGCATGTACATATTAGGACAATTACAGCAGAGAAAAGCTGTGATGTCAAGTGTTTTGTTTCATCAGTTCAACAGCTTTTGATGAGTTCATCAGAGTTTGTGCAAAGGAGGTCAGCTATCACAGGCTTAAGTGTTAATTGGAGAACTGATGAAGGACCACTTGATTGAAGACCTGATTCTTTTCCATTAAGGTGGAACTGTGAAACTGGCCTTCAGCTGTCAGGATATCATGTAACTTTTCTCCACAAGCTTAAAGTAGGCAAATGTTTTCAGAAGTGCATCATATAGAAGTCAACTGAGTGAAATACTACATTGCACACAGAAGATAATGTATTTGGTAATGCCAGATTTGATCTTTAGTGATCACTTCTGACTGAAAATATGTTGACATTCATCAGTGTTTGTCATTTCTCTGAGGTTTTTTAACAGAGCCTTTGTGTCTACTGCCAAAGCTTTAACACATCTTATCCTCATATTGTACAAACGGACCAATCACACTTCAATAGAGTGCACTTGACAAGAGGGACATACTGTATTTATTTATTTGGGTGAATCTTCATGAAAATATTGTATGGTCTATGGTCTAAACACATACATTCATATAATTAATACAATGTAAAGTCAAAGTCGGCTGTTAAAAGTGGTGCTCCTGCAAAATAAATTGTAATCTTGTATGAAAAGAATATTTTGGGTTACAGAACAAAGCTATTTTCACAAATGAAACCTAGGTCAAATAGTATTTTAGAAAAATAATGACAATCCGAGACATTTTTGAAGTGTCATTGCCTAACATATCCTGTAAGGGGTGATGCTGGCTTAAGTTACTGCAGGAACAATCTGCTAAACACTAATACAGGACTCGGATGGATCACAGAAATGCTTTGAGGTTCATTTGATGCCAAAATTCTTTCAGATTTTCATTTTTTTTCTTAGAATAAATTACTCATTGACCAAATCCTGGCCCATGTCACTATATCTGTTATTACCTTGCATAAAAATAAAACTTTGAAGTATGCATGATTAAGGCACTAAAACACAGGCAGCTCTCTAAGGCAGCAGAGACAAAATGACCTTAAGCAGGGATTGTAAGTGTAAATTTTATACAATCTTTTCCCTGAATACAGTGATGCATATATGTATGTATGCACAATTAGAGGTGATGGAGTGGACAAGTATTGTTAGGAGTAATAATGGGGTAAAATGGGAAAGTTGCTGTAGTAGAAACACCCACAAACTGATGCAACTAACATAGCTGGCTAAATTACCCATTTGCTTCAATACCCCAAAATGTTGCCTGTCTGTCATCGCTTTTACTGGAGAGTAAAGAATCTATTTTATCAAGTGTTCAAAATTACATCAATAAAAAATGAAATAAATAAGCATATGCATTTATGGAAAGTAGGAAACCATAAACTCATGAAATAATCCAATAAACCTTTGGCTAAGATAGCAGCATGATTCTAGGGACGGTGTCATATCTGTTGATTGTCCATTCACCACTTTTCACCACTGAGAGGATGAACCGTAATGATTTTTGTGATCCCCGACTTCTCCCAAGTGCCACCAACAACTTAGTTATCACCCGTCCAGGGACATATCGCAACATCTGCTTGATGAATTGCAGGATAGCATTTGTGGTTTTGAGTGAAATGTCAGGACAACTAGTGGATGGATTTCCATGAAATCTATGAAATATGCACATTCATGTCCTCAACAGAATAAGCACAGTTTAATGATCCAATACGATTTCATCTGGCGCCATCTTCAGGTCAAATGTTACTTCGATTACATAGGAGTAGTACATACTATAGTTTTAGCTGTAAAAGTAATCATGTTCCCATCAGCCTGCGCTGCACTGTTTTTTGTGTAAAATTATCAAATGTTAGCATGCTAACATGCTAAGCTAAGATGGCAAACATGATAAGCATAGCCTACCTGCCAAACATCAGCATGTTAGCAGTGTCATTGTGAGCATGCTGACTTGCTGCTTTGAGTACTGCTGTGCTGAAGTAAAGCTTCAGCAAGCTGCTAGCATGGCTGCAGACTCGTGTTAGCTCACATCTGTATTCATTGGCTGTGTGCTCTTTCAGACAGATGAAATGTGTTGTGGAGGAAAACAGACTTAAGAAGAAAGACATTTTGAAATAGAAACTGCTGGAATTAAGTAAAATGACCAGCAAAACACTTCATAATAACAATCTTAATTTTTAAGCATTTATTAAGTGAGTCAGATTATTATATAACATTTTTTTTCATATGATTATTTCATAAAATCTCATTTATTTAATATTAAACATATTGTGTCTCCAAAAAAATCAAGCTGCCTAAATCATGTTTTCCTGCTCCTGTTTGCAGGACTCTTCTGCTCACAATGACTGACATAATGTCAGACCAGTTCAATCCTACCTTCTTCCACCAGCCTTCCTTCATTAGCACTGGATAAACAGTCTGTACATGCTTGATGCTGAGCTGCGAACAAACAGTGTGTCTCACGACTGTGTGAATTGTATTATATGCTATAGAGAAATCTCTTCACACTGCAGTTTGTTTCTGTAATTGCACTGTATCTATATAGTGATGAAGAATGAACTGTGGTACATCATGAATTGTAAACGAAGTATTTCTAATGCAAGATAAAAAGGACAAAGACACAGGGCTCTGTTTTTTTGTTTTGTCTCATATCTCAAGTTGTCACACTCATTGCACCTGGAACCTCTGTTAATTGTATTCAATTTTGTATATTTATTTGCATAATGAATAATAATTATGGGATGACAGATACTGTGGTGGGAAACTACACCTCTGAAGTTCATGGGAAATTTCTATTTTAGACACTGAATTCGAAAAAATCTGAGTGGATTACAGTTTATTTTTGTGAGGGTTGCAGATTTTTTTCTTTTTTGTGGTGTTTTCCTTCTAACTGATGAATGTGTAATGAATAAAAAAACATTAATTGCTGAATTGTTGTATTGAGAATTTTATTTATTCAGCTAAAATGGAAACATTTCTGATGGTCCAAAGAAAATTACACAGCACACGCTCTTTCAGGATTCCCCTTATAACAGAGGGTCTGATATCACAGTGGGTCCCACATGTAATAATACCAAATGAGATATTCATCAATATTCCTTAGTTCCTTAAGCAGTGAATAAGCCTACATTGAAAGCATCAGTAAAAACCATTACAACATAAATACCTTCTGTCTTGAACAGTTCCTAAAAACTTCTCCGCTTTTGATCAGGATCAAAAATTGTGCGGTCTACATGTTGAAGTATCCTCGTATCATGCTGGAGTATCCTTGGACAGAATACACCCCACACTCATATGTTTGTGCATGTGAATGGTTCCTGCTCGAGCAGGTGGCACCAACATCAGTGTATGAATGGGCTAGTGTTGGAAAGTTTAACTGACAGTCAATCACGATGGTCTGTCCCCAAAATTCTAGAGAGATGACTATAACACGGGGGGTTATCATTATTTTTTTAGTTTTTAACTTTTGAGTTTTACGTTGTTTTTACCTGTTTAACACTATATCAGTACTACTGTCATTGCATAACTGTACTGTCACAGTATATATTGATACAGATAAAATCACAGATTTTTATTACCATGCATAGATGCCATAAGCTAAATTAGCTTGATATTTGGTTTTCCTCATGGAGCAATGCATGATCATAATCCTCTTTTAGAGACCCAGTTTTACAGAGTTAAGATGTGTAGGGAGGCCTGACAAGACTGGCTAGGACGTTTGCAGGCTCAAGAAACTACGTCCAGGTCTAACACAGGTGGTTTATTTACAAGGCAAAAGTGGCACCATGACATGTGTATCGAAAAATATTTACAAGGGAAACAAAAGAACAGGCTTAACTGAACAAAACAACTAGTTGTAACACTACTTAATTTAACATCACGTCCACACAGGTACCTCCAGCTCTCTAACAGCCAAAAAGTCACTGGTTAAATAGCCCCTTCTATCAGCAGCAGTCAATCTAGTCTGTACCATCCATGACGTAGGTGACTACAGTCCTGCTCCTGACAACAAGGAAGTGATAAAGGCATTCATTCTCATTGACCAAGTAGAATCACATCAAAGTTCAGCATATACCATACAATTGCAACTATACATACAAAGATCACAATCCACATAATTTAGCCTACCCCATACTTGGACTATGTATAAACAGAGGAAGTGTTCAGACACCCCCTCCTGTTTTTTTCCTGGAACACATGGTGGGTTTGGTAAGTAACAAATAAAGAAAATGATTCACTTATAGAACAAGCAACTGAACCAATAAACCACAACAAAACTTAACAATACTTGTCTGTGTTACTTTAACAAGAAATGATGGTATGTTAAGTGTAACCAAACATAATGCAAAACACCACAACAACAAACCAGGCATAGTAAATTACAGAGTCATGATGGAACCATGGCTGAACAAACAATTAACAAGCATACCAAGACTTTGTTGCCCATCCAAGCCTGCTCCCTGTCAAGTTCCAGGAGCCACCTGAGCCAGTAGCTATCCCTAATCATTTATCCCTTATCGTTTATGGCTGGACCACATCAAAGTCAGCATAACATTCACCTTTGCCAGTTTCCTTAAAAATGGACTCCTCAAACTAGACATGAGGGAACAGCTGAAACGGGATGGTGTACCTGGAATCACTGAAAAACTAGTGGATCAGCAGATCGAGGAGGAACAGGCAGGCAGACCATCATCATGATTGAACACCCTCTTAATGAGCTGACTGGGGTGAAGGGCAGAGAACTTCTTCATGTCCCTCTGTTGGACCAGGAGAGGATGCAGCACATTAGACAAGTCCATAAGAGGCATGTTGAGTGCAGTCCAGGACAAACCAGGTGTGCTCCTGCACACTCAGACAGGCACCATCTCCAAGGAGGCCATTGTCCTGCCAAACTACAGGTGTGGCAGAGGGTCCACATCGCTTGAGTCTTTCCAATTGCATCTGAAAAGTTTCATTTCAGGTCAGTATGAATCACTATTCATCAACAAGACTACTTATTTACAGTTTAACATGTCATTTTACTACTATTATTATTATGGAAATACTGACAAAATGCTCACATTGGTCCAAAGGAACGAGGGCCACCAGCCTGAATTTCCAGCTGTACCCCCTGGAAGGTCTCAACAGATGGAACCAGGACCGTGAAGCCCAGAGGAGCTAATGGGTATAGATTACCTATACCGCCAGACAGAAAGGACCCTGCAAGATGTAAATCCTGACTCAGAGAGGAGAATAGTAACTCAATTCACTGCACTCATTTTTTTTCTCCTTTTCTTCATTTTGCTCCTTCCCTCCGCTCCCCCCTACAGACTATTGTTCCCCATCTTTAAAGGTTTACATTGTCTATAAGACTAGAAAAGCTCTTTACACATACAAAGAAAATATCACACTGGAATACCTCTAGCAAACTATTTCAGAAATAATTTTTAATGATTTTATCAAAGGCTGTGGTTGCATAAATAAAATGCAAATAATAGAGTTTTGGCTTCAATATTCAGCAACTACTTCCTTTAGAGCAGAAATACACATATCAGTGCCACGTTTTCTTTTAAAGCCAGACTGATTATCAGTAGTGAGAACAAACATTTCCAACCTTGTTAGCAGGCTTCTCTCCAGCACTTTAGAAGGAATCCTGGCAAGGGCAACCGGTCTATAATTATTCATGCTTAGTTTACCAGGCTTGTCCTTAATGACAGGCACTAACAATACAGAGGTGATAGAATGTGGAAGGACACCATGAACTATGAAACCAGTAAAACACATGGCAGGCAGAGGACAAAGCCTTTGAGTGGCATTCTTTGGGTGGTGTTTTGTAGTGATCCATACCACAAGCCTTGTTTTCTTGTATCATAATTGCATCATGACCTCACAGCATGTTTTCAGAAAGATCTTCACTTTCAGCTACAACTGCATTATGCTCTGGCCACAGCTGTTTTGTCTGGGCCACATGCACCATCAATGTTGGTTGGTAAGGAAGTTTATAGTTATTGATAACTGACATCTTTCCAGAAATCAGAATGGCTACTATTCTGCAGTTTCTGGAAAGCGAATCATCTGATCTCTCATTGTGTTCTCGCTTGCTCTTACCATTCCAACATTCTGCATGTGGTAATCTTAAATGGCCACAATACAATGATATACAGCCAAAACATACTGTAGATCCTTAAATCTGAATATAGATAGCAAACATTTAGATGTCATTAAAACAAATATTGTTATTCATAGAATTTTTATGGTATTATCAGTTTTTATTGTGCTTGGACTAGGATAAGGCTTCATACTGTGGTCCCATTGTGTTTTCCAGCTGAGAAGACCAGATACAGTAACCTGCAAAAAAATATTCAGGCAGAAAAAAAGCAGAACAAACAACAACACGTGTTCAAACTTCTGTTACTCAATGCCACTAGCACTTACAGTTATTCTGATAAAACTTGAGAGTTAAGATGAAAACCATGCGTGTACTCCAAATGGTTCAAGAACAGCTCTCAATTTACTTTGGGTATGCCTTGAATAGGCTTTAGGGTAATTTTTACTGGAATGGTACAGCGTTCATAAAACAGCATATTTAAATGTTGCATTGCTAAGTTTTTTTATGTTCAAGCAATGACCCCTTGAGGGTCATCCTTTAGAACCAACACCACAGGGCTAAACCACTCACACAGAGAAGGCTCGATGACAGCATCTCCTCCTTCACTTCAGAAACAAGTCTGGCTGGAATGCTGCAGGTGGTGTCTCTGATTGGCTGCTCTCATGTGAGCAGAGACTGATCTGATGTTCAATGAGATGTGTGTAACCTGGCTTCAGACTGAAGAGCTCTTTTGCCATGCAGGCTTGCAGCCTCCGATCTCCGATCTGGAGACGATGTCTCTGTTGAAGAGGGAAAAGACTGCTCCTGAAACGCGTCCTGAAGCACTCTTAGCCCTCATACTGGGGTACCTGCATGTGTTTTTGTTTAAGGAATTTTAACCCACCTGTATGTAAAACAAAGAGGCAGAAAACTTTCGCTTGTGCATTTATTCTGCAGTACTTGCGTCCAAACGGGGTTTTTGGTCCCTCCTAAACACAATGCGCCCTCCAGTGACCAGTTTCAATATTACACCAACACAGTGACTATAGTACAATTAAATTGGCATTTAAATCACGGTTTAAGGCAATAAATTATAGATATTGAGGGGTCTGTTTTCTAAACAGATCTAACTTATTTTAGTGATGAATTGTCCCATAGTCCCAGAATGAAATGTACTATAGTCTCAATGACTGTTTAAATGTCTTTTATGCCATTTCTAATTCCTGTAAATGCATTTTTAATCCTTTACTCTCCAGTGATATTGTCTGATTTTTTACAACCCTCTACATCTGCACTTCTCCTTGCGGGCCTACAGTGTCCATGTCAGGCAAAAGGGTGTATCAATAATGGGCATGTTAATGAGGGAAGCCCTGTCTCCTCTCTTCCCTGGAGCTGGTAACTGACACTGTGGACAAGACAGACACTATTTTACTGTTGCAGTGTACTGTTCGGGCCTATAAAGATAGGAAACCATTCTAGAAAAATGTTTTTGGTTAGCTTTCAATTCAGCATGGATAGGGAGATTACAGTTTAACACAACCTAATAGGGCAGTTGTTCAAAAGGGCTGTTGACCTTCGACCTGGATAGCTACCTCAGCTATGGGATATTTTACCATGTCAGTGATTACAGAAAACATTGTCTGGGAAGCCTGTCCTGTCTGACAAGGGCACGATTACTTCCTGAATGTAGAAGAGCTACAGAGAGTCCGTCTTCAATTAACACACCTTTGCATGGTCCATGGTGTTGTGAAAGTTCATCACTACAGACACAGAACGGGCTTTACTGGTTAGCAGTGGAGCTAGCTGAAGCGGCCACTCATCCTAAAGCCTCTGACCAGCATGAGCATCTCTTTTGAGTGTGATCAAATAATGGTCATTGTCCTCGCCTTCACTGTAGGCCTGAATTTTGGGGCCTTACCAGCCAGGAAACATCACCAGACTGGATCAGCCTCAGGCCTGTATTGGATTGCTGGGATGTGGGGTGGCTAGG
The DNA here is from genome assembly GCF_017976325.1 of Chelmon rostratus. Classification (NCBI taxonomy): domain Eukaryota; kingdom Metazoa; phylum Chordata; class Actinopteri; order Chaetodontiformes; family Chaetodontidae; genus Chelmon; species Chelmon rostratus. Next base: position 27,445,223 of record NC_055660.1, on the reverse strand, counting down.
CTGGAAGCTCTATGGAAGGGGTGGCTATGGCTGGCGAACTCTCCATCAGCTGCTGACGAGCCTGTCGGTCCTGCCCTACCTGACCCTGGTAGTGCCAGGTGAGTCTTGGCACATCCCCTCTGCGCTCATTAAGCACGTTCAGGTATATTTTTACGTTGTTGACATCCTTTTGTGCACTGTGTGTTACCAGCAAAACAATGTCATTGGGACATTCAGTTGTTCTATCTCATTAGCTCTGATTATCTCCAGTTTAACTGAGAGACGGCACCACCCACTGTGTTGCACCAGCTGCCATTTTAAATATTTGTAACATTTCTTAAATACTTAGCGACTTTTTGTCCAAGAATATAAATGTTTACTGTATCTACAGCAAATACAGTAAATGCAGTCAGGTGCACCTTCAAGGATAAGCAGCCTGACTTCACTGACCTTCACTTACTGATTAGCAGCCCGTTTGTTTCATTTCAAAACAACCAAAGCTAGCAGGCGCGACTGTGGTCACTGACTTCCGTCAATGCCACGAAACACAAAAAAGTCATCCCAAAACATTACATGCCATCCTCTAATTTTCACTTTTATTGGTATTCATCAATCACCTCACATTCACAAACATACCGTCCACTGAACTCAAATCAGGACACTGTATTTGAGTGCTGGTTCGGCTTCCTTCTCGAACCGTCTAACTTCCGGGGACAAACCCAGCATTTAAACAGGGTCACAGTGACACTCCAATGCATTTTGCTTTCAACAGCTTCTGAACACTGACTGAACAAACACTGATATCTGATTCAGATCACTGAGATCTGAATGCAAACATGCTGATTACTTTATCACGTGCATTTTAAGTACACAGGCTGAAATGTGTTGGCATGTGATGGGAGGCTATAAAACCCAACAATTTAGGACATCCCTGTAGAAAACAATCTCTCATTCACTACAACCAGGTAAGGCTTTTTTACTACCTCCTTCACCTCATCTGAGCCACAATACAGGTTGAACTGAATGTAAGCTGAGCGATGAACTTTTCTTCAATGGCAGGAACGCGTCATTCATCACCATGAAGTCGTCTCTTGTTCTCTGTGTTCTCCTGAGTGTCGCTCTCTCTGTCAAGGCTGCATCACGTATGTAAACTGGAAATCACTCACATTAGCCTTGAATTCCCTGACCGTGCTCTGTTCCACAAAGTTCTGTCTATAAAACAAATGCGTACGTTTAGATTTAGCAAGTTTTTTTCTGCAGAGATACAAATCTCCCTCCACATGCAGCTCCAACTGAAGTTCAGAACAGTTTTAAAGCTGCGCTAATCAATATTCATTATATTGATATGGATCAAATGACTGTGCACTGTGAAAAATTATCAACCAGCTCGGCAGTAGGGCTGTCAATTTATATTCAAAATTTGAGTTTTCATTCGAACATGGGGAAAAATTAAATACTCAAATTAGAATGACTTGTTTGAGTTGATAATGTGCAGCCTGTAAGTGCGATTTTTATTTAATTGTACTTACAGACTACTTATTTAGACCATTTGAAGTGGTTTGTCTGGTGGTTCAGCACAGGGCACTCTTAATATTCAGCTTTATGCATTGCATCCCCTGTTGACCAAGCAGTAAACTAAGTTAGTAAATAAATGGCAAAGTAACCAGCGAATAAGCAAATAAGAATTAAATGAGAGTCCCAACTAAATGCCTGCACACTGTGCAACCTTCTTTATGCCCTCACGTTAGCTTTACACCAATATCAATTATATTCTTTTAGTTTTAAATCTGGCAAAGTAAATGCTGATTTGTGGCAGATACAATTTGAAACTTCTCATACAGCTGACAGTTTTACACGTTGATCTGGAACTAACACAGACTTTCATTCTTTCCTTCACAGTGCCTGATGCTGTAGAGGCCGTCTCAACCACCGCCCCTGTGACAGAGCCGTACAGCTACACCACTCTTGCAATGACCACTGTTCAAAGTACATCATCCACACCATTCACATGGGCTCCAACAACAACAACAACACAAAACCCTCTGTCACCGAGCCAGATCATGTGTCCTGATGGATGGGAGGTGTTCCAAGGACGCTGCTACTACTTCGTGAGCGAGGGCATGACCTGGCCTCAGGCTCTGGTAAACACTGAGACGGCAGTACCAAACACACTCTTTGTAGAAAACCCAAGGTTAATGAGGTTATTATTCATTATTGGATTCTTAATTTTTAATACAAACACGGTAGCCTAAATATTTTACATTACAATGGTAGATTACAGAAAGTCAATAGAGCCACACGGCAGGCAGGCTGATTAATTTCCATTTTTTTAAGCCACAAAAGCCAGTTTGTTTTAAAACAAACGATAAAAAGTTAGGATTTTAATCAAATTTCCTAATTTTTAAAAATTCTGATTTCTGATTAATTTGGTAATGTTGACACAGTATTTCATCATCTAGTACCTCAACTATGACATCCATTGTAGTTTCAGTGCACGTTGTGGAACACAGTGTTGTACGCTGCAGGATAACTAACTAAATCAAGACTAGTTAGAAGTCAGCGAAGGCTACGTCCTCGCTGAAGTCACTGGCCAATGATAAGCCAGCACTGACAACTGAGAGGCTGGAGGTGATCAATGAGAAGCTGACTATTCATTCAACCAGCTACTGGACTGACGGCCATGCTGAGGATAGATTAGTCCTCATAGGATGATAATAATAATTATTATTATATATGATATACTTGAAAATATGCTTCTCTATATTTCAGATCATACAACTGCCTAATTATTTTGCAGTACTTTCCATTATTATCTATTTCAATATTATTCAATTATCATTTACACTGTAATTATATAGTATAATGTAATGCAAATATTTCTATTTTTTATATCTATCTTCTACATATATTGTTGTTATTTATTTAATTATAAAGCAAAAACTTTCCCAGTGAAGTACACAGACTCTGACTCTACCATTACAGTAATCATACATTACATTTGAACCTACACCAGTTAGTTTACCCGTTCAATCTCAGCTGTCAAGTCACCCTGTCTTCATCTGGGGGTTATGAAAAATTTACAGTCCAACTGATTGTGTTTGAGAAAGATATGGTACAATACTGTTCGTCCAGATCTGCACTCGACTACATATAAACTGCAGTTTCATCAGGTGCCAATGGATGTCACCATAAACACAATAAGCAGCACAGCTGCAGGGGCATCTCAGTTAAAGCTTAACTTACTGACAGTGGTGGAAAGACTAGCTGAATGTTTTACTCAAGTACAAAAACTGCTACTCTGCCAATATTTCAACAAATTAAGTGTAAAAATCTACTGAAATAAAAGTGCAAAGCAAGTCATTTAAAATATACTAGACTAAAAGTTCCTTATACAGTAGAGCTGGCTGGGAATGACTCCACAATTTGTCAGTTTACACTTGTTCGGTTTCTCTTGCTTATGAGAGCCATAAAATGTCTACTCTGTAATGAAGGTGATTTTAAAAAAAGGAGCTTTTCTGTGTATTTCTACTGTAACAGATCAACATCCTCATGATTTTCAATGTCACAGACGCCTTCTGTAAAGAGATGGTTCAAGAAAATGGTGACGCTGTGATAAAATATCACCTTAAATATATGCAGAAGACACAAATTTTGATTCCACTGTATTTGTGTGTATACTGTGTTTCTTTAGACAGTGGACTTCCATGATTAAAATTGGGTCACACTACAGTCCATTCTACAATAGAAACATGTAACAGCAGAGAAATTATAACAAAAATTAAAAAAATTGTATGTAAAAATATTTGGGTTATTTAACAATGCACATAGAAAATAGAAAAAAGAAATAGAAAAATGTGCATCATGTCAAACTATTCAACTGCAGCTTGAATACTAACTGAAGAATTATAATATAATAATTGAAATAGATGATAATTGACATGTACAATATAAACACCAGAGTAAATGTACAGTTCAATTGCTCAGATGACTAATTCAATAAGTGCACACAGCTGATACTACAGCTGAATAAGTGTAAAATAAATACAATAACAACTAAAATGGCTAATGGTCTAAACATTTTCTTGGCAGTTCTATGGTCTGAAATGTAGAGTTGACTATAATTCAACATGCTTTGAAGTCAAGATGTTTCTGTGCACATTCTGAGCAGCAGTGCAGCACATCAATCGTCATTAAAATAAAATAAAATAATGCTAAACAGATAAATAAAATCTAGATAAATCATATTTGTCATCGTGGACGTAAACAGGGCGTTGGCCATGTGCACTTCAGAGAGGCCCACTTTAATGTCTCTTTCTGTCCCTCTGTCCTCTTTTCCTCCACCAGTCCAACTGTGCCCTCCTCGAGTCCATGCTGGTCTCTGCACACAGCCTTCAGGAGTACAGTTTCCTCCAGCAGCTCACCAGCAATCAGGAATATATGGCTGCTTGGCTGGGTGGTTTCTACCTGCAGGTACAATCATAGTGTAATGATATCAGCCATGGAGGTAGTAATCTGCAGCGCCACTAAGAACTAAAGGCGTTAGAGACAATCAAGAGTAAAAAGCAGTTCTGAGATGTCTTCCAGGTGGAAGTAATGACATTTGATAACAGGAGGTCAGGGCAAATCAGACAAATTCTCTGGTCTCTGTACAGGATTCTATGTTGGTCTGTCTTTGTGTGGACACTGTGTGAACTACAGAACAACACATGATAGAAACTTTACACTTGACCTCTTGTTTCATAGATGATCTGAGAGTTTGGAGCGCCTTGCTGTATGCAAAGTGGTAGACCTCCTTTATGCTTAAAGATTTAACATTTAACGTATGTTGTTGTAAGACCTCAGTGCAGCTCAGTGTACAATGCACAGAGCAGACTGGCTGTAAACAGGCAGCTGAACCCCAGCTGAGACGCACATTCTGACTGTGCTGTATGTTTAAAGAATGCTCCTAAAACCCCAGTGATAGGAGATTAAATTCAGCATATCCAAACATAATACGATGTTTGCATGATTCATAATCCTGAACATTGTCATTATTAGAACAGTAGTGGATTATGGATTATTATGCATGTAAACGTAGTTGGTGTTAATTGTTGTTGCATCTTTTCTGAACTCCCTTTGCATTTTTATCCATCACAGAATCGGATAAAAATGACCAGTTCAATGTTAACCCCCCTGCGATGAAAGATCATGGGTATTTGTCTTTACACCAGGAAGTCAGGGTTGCAGTTTTCCACACTGATGTACTTTTTGCTAGTTTTCAGCACACTTTCCCAGCTCAGTGTTATGATTGTTAATGACGTGATAACCCAACAAATATATATTATGTACATATACAGTGTGCTCATCTTCACATGTTGCTGTTTGATTTGTATTCCCTCATATTTTTCTTTGTTATGTTAAGTAAATCTCCACTGTACAACAAAGCACTGATGATGAGCTCATGCTGTCCCTCTAGGACCAGTGGTTATGGATTGATGGATCGTGGTTCTATAACAACAGCTGGAGCACTATGTTCGCAGACAGCAGCAACCCGTGTCTGCAGCTCAATTCTTTTGGTAAGAAGACACACACGAGAGTCCAGGGACCCTAATGATGCAGTGTGTAAGTGGGTTTTGGACAGACTGCAGCAGTAAGTTGCCTGATGGCCTGTGGCCAGTAGAAAGCAGAAAACACTCGTGACTCTCGGAGAATGATTCAGTTTGTCACGCACATGGACTTCATTTTCAGTCGGAAAAATCAAAGCTTTCAGACACTTGAGTGAGTTTTATTATCTGCACAGTTATGTAATGCTCTGCTCCATCATTCTCATGGCCCTTCTCTTTTCGCAGAGGCATGGAGCAATTCCCCATGCGAGGCTGGTTATCCCTCCATCTGTGTGAAGAACTCCAATGTCCGTGAGTCAACAATTTTTTTCTGCAACACATAAAAACATATAAGGGAGGTTCATAGTGGTGCTACAATGTACAAGACGATACACTCAGAGTCAGACATTATTCTTCATACTACCTTGCCTTTTTACAATTATCAATATACACACACTTATTGTCCTTACTTTACTTTAAGGCATCCATCTCCATTGCCATCTAATTTGGATCATGACACTGATATGACTGGAGGCCCTAACAGTTTGTTTAATCATCACCCAGTCTGAAACAGTTGAGTTTTGTATTATTGTTGTGTAACACGTGTGCCGAGAGGTGGTGAGCAGCAGTAGAAAAGGAAAGAACAGGATGTCATGACGTGGATTTGAAATCAAATCTACTTCCTGCTCTCCTACAGAGCAGACACTTTTCCTGATCGTTGTTTTTTTCTTGCCTGGAAGTGGATCCTGAATACTGATAAATTACAGTAACTTAAGAAGGCTATCACCACGTTTGTATCACTTTTATTATTTCTCGGTACTGTGCGAGCGTGATCTGCAAACAGCACAGGCGTTTTTGCCGTGTCTGTGACTGGAAACCTGGGATCAGGACGGAGAGAATATGGCAAAAACCGGTGAGCTGCACAGAGTGCGAACGGCTGACAGAGAGCTTGAAATTACACAGCTTGAAAAGAAGATTGAAATGCTGCATCAAATATGTGAAAATGAACATTTCATTGACTCCGCCACTGTACAAGGTGCTGAAAATGGTCAGACTTTTATACACAGGATTACTTCAGCTGTAGAGCATCCTGGCACAGATTTGGCTGACACGCTGCCCTCGATGTGTTCTAACTCCACTGGATCAGCTGGCTCTCAAACTAGCGTTCCCTGATGCGATTCACACTGGCAGAGCAGCGGTGCCAGACCAATCAGCAATCAGTAAAACCTACAGCTGTTGTGCACTCACCAAATATAGGCTGATATGCAACCTCCAATTCATCAGTTATATGCTGGAAAAGACAGCTTCAGTGCAAATTAAATTATTTTCAATAAGAAAATAACAACCTGGAGATATTTGAGTCAAGCTTTAGAACAAACCACAGAACTGAAACTGCTCTGACTAAAATAATCCGGGACCTCAGACTAAAATCAGATAAAAATAAGCTCTCGTTCCATGATATCTTAATCAATCGTCTTGAGCAAATGGTTGGTCTTTATGACTATGTGTTAAATGTGCCTTTGTTCATTACTGTTCTCACTTTACATGCTGCTACTTGGTGACATTGTTAGCACAATGTGCGTTTCCATAGTTATACAGATGACACACAACTGTACATCTGTGCTGGACCAAATGATGCTGCAGCTATAGACTCCATTACTAACTGTCTTTTGCCTTTAAATATATGCATGAGCAATAATTTCCATCCATCTGTCCATCCATCTTCTTCTGCTTATCTGGGGCCGGGTCCTTAATTTTGTCCTTTTCACAAGACTGAAGTTGGCCTCTGATTCATATCTTCCAAGTCAGGATATGGTTAAGGGATAATGTTTTTTCACCAAATCTCCATGGTTACACCATCTAAAGTTGTGCAATGGGTCCTTGACATAATAATAAATGTCATAATCCTGTTAAATTCCTGGGAAACCTAAACCCAGCTCACGTTCCCAATTAGTGGGTGAACAATCCAACGCTTGGTGAATTCTGCTTCACAATGATAGGAAGAGCTGACACCGAAGGATTAGCAGCTATAGACTCCATTACTTACTGTCTTTTGGCTTTAAATATATGGATGAGCAACGATTTCTTGAAGTATCTACTAGTCGGGTCTAAAACAAAAAGAGAAATGCTGTTTAATAAGTTTAGAAAATTAACTCCCTGGATTAAATCTGAGGTTACAGATGTTACAAGTGTTATCCTAGATTCAGAGCTAAGCTTCAAGTCCCTCATCAATAAGGTGACACAATCTTCATTTTTCCACCTTTTCCACCAGATAACTGAAGTATGACCGTTTAGAAATCAAAAAGATGCTGAAAAACTGATTCATGCCTTTATTTCAAACTAATTTTACTGGCTTCCAGCTCATTCAAAACTCTGCAGCTCGGCTGTTAACCAGAACCAAGAGGAGAGAGAGCACATTAGTCCATTTTTAGCTGCTCTGCACTGGCTTCCTGTAACACTTTAAGGTGGCTGTCTAGGACAAAGCTACATTGGTCACTATTTGCCTTGAATAACACTGTGATCATCTGCCGCTGGTTTATTGGAGGTTTCCAGCAACAGACAAAAGGAAATTGGGGCTGCAGCCTTCGTCAATTACGCCCCAAAGCTCTGGAACAAACTACCGATAGATATCAGGGAAGCAGCTCTCTGAATATTTTTAAAAGAAAGCTAAAAACGTATCTCTTCACTTTAGTCGTTAACTAGCTGTGCTGTACTAGCTTACTTCCTGATACAGACCTTCTTCTTTTAAAATGTTGTTTTACTTGATTTGATGCATTCTATGTCATCTATTTTTGACATTGTTTCAACATATACTGTATAATTTTCTTTTTGTTTAATGTTCACAGCATCAGAGATGGTGTGTCCTGAAGGTTGGACGGGCTTCCACGACCGCTGTTACTACTACAACTACGACCCTCTGACCTGGCCTGAAGCTGATGTAAAAACACATTTCAATTGTCATCGTGTGTCTCATATCCAGATTGTTTGCAAATGCAACTCGATAACCATGCAGTCACAAATATGCGAAATTCATAAATTCAATCATGTACTTGTGAATGTATTGTGGACAGTGCCCATTTCTTGTTGTTTTTCATCCAGATTTTATGATTTGACACACACCTGGATTTTATGTGGGGCTGTTACCAGAGTAACAAGTCCTTAAGACCAAACCGACATAAGTACAGGCTTAGTTAGCAGGATAATGACCACAACTTTTCAAGTCGAATCCCAAACATAATGCTATTTTTGAAGAACTAAGTTGGCGGCACTTCAAGTCAAAATGTAGTGACGATCTATGAGGTTAAAGTGCTGAGTTTCTGCTTTAATTTAGTGGTATACACATAGTCCTTTTTTGTTTCCTCTGCCTCTAATTAAAAAAATAGAAAAAAATCAGTTAATTGCAGGTTTGAAGTTTTTGCTGAAGGAGTTCAAGACTAATACAGCAGACTGTTGTTCATGCTCACCTCACATAGTCGAACCGAGTTCACTGTCTCTCTGTTTCTGTCCTTTCTCTCTCCCACTTTTCACATCTCTCACTCTGCTTCTCTTTTCATCCTCGTCTTGCTTTATCCCCCTCCGTCCCCCGTCTCCTGCTCTGTTCCATGCTCCATCCTCTGTCTGCTTTCTCTCCACCAGGCTAGCTGTGCCGGTCTCGATGCCAGGCTGGTCTCTGTCCACAGCCCTGAGGAGTACTCCTTCCTCTATCAACAAACCGCTGTTAATAGATTTTCTCCAGCCTGGCTGGGTGGATTGTACTTTGACGTGAGATGACTAAACAATACAGATTTTCTATGTTGCACTGTTTATTTTCAGAGTTTAATATGAGGTCCCTCCTCAGCAGTGACACCATTTCTTTACTGAGCAGGAGTGTCACAGCATATTGTCATTTCACGCTTCACTTTGGTATTACATTTAAAAACCCATGTCAGTCGTCTCATAACGCGAACATATCATTCAACAGTACTGTAGCATAACTATAATATTTGTACAGCTCGGCTCTCACCAAAGTTTACCTTCTAGAAACCCTAAACTTCACTAATTAATACATAGCTTTCTCCACACTGGTTGCCTGGCAACCAAGTCCAGGATGTCACTGCACCTGGCTGTTCCATTGCAAACTATTTTGTTAAAGAAACAGAGCACAACTCCTCCTAAAACTACAGAACTACAGCTTGTCTTGTTGGCATCCATATTTGTGCATGAATTAAACAAATGAGATACAATGACAATGAAAAATGAGATTAAAGTAATCTGAGCTAACCCATCATGTGTAGGAGTGCCGTCTGTTGATAGTATCAGGGTAGTGGCCCCACCATGTAAAAAATGTTGTTTCGCTGTCTCTCTCCAGGGCCAGTGGATGTGGCTCGATGGTTCCTGGTTTTATCAGGGATTTTTTGCTGAGACGTCGTCATACAGCACTGCTCCATGCCTTTCAACACACAGTTCCAGTAAGAAAACACACTTACACAGCCTGAATGAAGTACATCTAATTCTTTAAAACCGGTACAGTAAGGCTTTAGCCATTTCTGTGTAATGTTTGCAAAACACTTTGTTGAAATGGTTTTAAATGGCACGTGTCAATTTTTGCAACTCCATCATCAAACTCTTTCTGTTTTTCTCTTTACAGATGGTTGGAGCAATTTCAACTGTGGCCAAAGCTACGCTTCGTTTTGTGTGAAGGACGTGTCTGTGTGAAGGATGCACTTTAAATCTGCAGCCCACACAGCACAGACACAGTAATGGAATATTTCAGTCAAGTTGTGTTGATAAGAATAAATGTATTCTTATCAACACTGAAAACAAATTAAAAGGTCATTTATCATATATCATGTAGTTGTATGTGTCAGTTCTTCCACACAATAAACAAAAGATTGTCATCTGTCGCCCACCCATACACCCAGCCTCCCTGGAGTTAAAGACAAAATTAACTATATATTTTTGCCGCCACTTAGCATCAGCACTCCTGTCACTGTGTCAAGTTTTTATGCCACAGTGTTCAGTGTTCATTTTGGCACTTTGTGTTAGTTTCTCATGCATTTTTAATTTTTATGTCTGGAGCATTTTGAGGCCACAGCCGTCGCCATGTTTGTTGTGTGCAGTCAGTTATCATGGCTCTGCAGTAATACAACACACTGAGTCCTCAATAAATCCAGTTGTCAGTTCCAAAGTCTGCCTGTTTTAACTAAGTTCAGAGAGTTCAGTTAAAATGGTATCTGGTGATTAAATCAAAGCACTGAACAAATAAAAATTAGAAGCTGATAATGGTGCTACGTAGATGAAAAGTCACAGGATCACTTATCAAGGGAAACATAAACCAACTGGTAGACAGACCAGCAGACAGACTGACGCTGTAGTCCCCAAAAACAAGCAGCTAGCACGGCTAAAAACACTGAAACATCTACTGTTCAGGTGCCAAGATCACAACCCGGCTATGTTCATTCAAATCCAGCACGCCTCACAGCTAACGGTCCTGCATCAGTCATGCAGGAACTGTAAACGTAGAATAATAATATGCTTATGAGCTGTATTTGAGTGCTGGTGATATGTTCACTGGGATGGTACATAGCTAAAATATAAGCAAATTAACAACTACCTAACATCAGTATTTTAAAGACCTCACAGTCTTTAACAATGAAGTGTCCCCAGAGCCATCTTGATCTTTGACATGTAGTAATAGGAACAGTTTAAGCTTAAACCCGAAGCCTGAGAGCCAGGAGACGTTGCATAATGGAAAAGTTGTGAAATACTAAAAGAAAACAGCTTGTGGAACATCTCACAATGAATGAGGTTAACCGGCAACTGGTGGGTAATATGATTGGGTCGAATAAGAGTCTTTCTGAGGTAAAGATGGGGAGGGTTCACCACTCTGTAACGAACTGAAGTGCAACAACTGAAGTTGTTGAGAATGTTTCTCAACATAAAACTGCAAAGACTTTGGGGATTTCGTTGTCTACAGTACATAATGTCATTAAAAGATTAAGAGAGTCTGAAGAAATCTCTGTAAGCAGGGGCAAGGCCCAAAACCAGTATTGTCTGGCTGTGATCTGGACCCTCAGACGGCACTGCAGTGAAAACAGACAGGAGTCTGTAGTGGACTCACAGCATGGACTCCATTTCTGTGAACACAGTTTATCACTGCAGCCACAAATGAAGCTGAAACTCTACCATGCAAAGAGGAAAAATGTATATAAACATGGGCAACCTGCACATCTGTGGAGGCTCCATTAAAGGATAAAAACAAAAGTTATCCTTTAATGCTGAAATAGGTTATCTTTAAAAAGCTCTTTCTCTTCATCTGCAGCTCTTTAACTGGTAGAAAATGGCTCATTGACAATTTACCACTGACTCTAAATTTAGATCGTGTTGCATGTGAAAAGTTTCTGTCATAATTACACATTCAAAGTGTCTTGCTGCAGCAGCACTATAATAATAAAATATTCCTCCAGGTCAGTGTACAGAGTAGTAGCAATGCGTAAATTATTTCTCTTCTTCGGCCTGAAGTGGTTTGGCTCCCTTGGACTGTGCATCCCAGAGAGCCCAACCACTTCAGGCCAGTACTAGGCCAGTAACTTCCTACAGTGAGGATCGTGTTTTTTGACTTCTCCAGTGCTTTCAACACGATCGAGCCATCACTGCTGAGGGGGAAGCTGGAAGGAGCTGGAGTAGACTGTCACCTGACTGCAGGTGAGGTCGACTACCTCACCAACAGACCACAGTATGTGAGGCTTCAGGTCTGTGTGTCGGATGTGGGAGTTTGCAGCACCGGGGCTCTGCAGGGTACTGTGCTCTCTCCTTTCCTCTTCACCCTCTACACATCGGACTTCAGACACAACACATCCAGCTGCCACCTCCAGAAGTTCTCTGACGATACAGCCATCGATGGATGTGTATCACAGGGGAACGATTTGGAAGTCATCGCTAACTTTGTCGACTGGTGTGGACTAAACCACCTGCACATCAATGCTGGCAAGACCAAGGAGATGGTGATGGACTTCCACAGGAAAGCAGACAGACTACACCGGTGTGCATCCAGGGATTTGACACTGAGATTGTGGAGGAGTACAAATACCTGGATGTACACCTAAACAATAAACTGGTCCACTAACACTGATGCCCTATACAGGAAGGGCCAAAGTCGTCTCCATCTCCTGAGAAGACTGAGGTCCTATGGAGTAGGTAGGACATTACTGAGGACTTTCTATGACTCTGTGGTTGTCATCTGCAGTGGTCTGCTGGGGCTGTGGAAGCTCTGTGAGGGACAGAAAGAGACTCAACAAACTGGTCATGAGATCAGGTTCTGTCCTGGACTGCCCTCTGGACACCACTGAGGATGTAGGTGAGAGGATGATGTCAACCAAGCTGACATCTATCGTTGACAATCCCTCCCACCCCCTGCATGACACTGTGGGGGCCCTCAGCAGCTCCTTCAGCAACAACTGCTGCATCCACCCTGTAAGAAGGAGCGCTACCACAGGTCCTTCATACCAACAGCTGTCAGAGTGTTCAGCTCCAGCGTTGCTTAATGTAGCACTGGGTCCATATTCAGACTGATGTGTGATTGATCATGCATGAATTACTTTGCAATAATTACTTTCCTTAATTACTCTATTTTTTTTGCAACTGCCATTACCTGCTGCTGTAATACCCAGATTTCCCCGGCTGGGGATTATTAAAGTCTATCTTATCTTACCTTATCTTATCTTCTTGTAGGAGAAGCATCCCTTTATTAGCAGTGCTATGGCGGCATCTCGGTGGTGCTGTACAAAGAACCTCAGAGATAAAGTCATCCTACCTCGGATTCTTTCGATGGCCCCATTGGACAGAGACGCAGAAGCCCCTCAGTGAAGCCCGCAACACGATGGACCAAGAAGGCTAGGAAGAAACTACGGACCCACTTATGTTGTAATTCAAGTTTCAGTCTGATTATATGATGTTTTTTGAGAAGTGTGCAGAAAAAAACAACTGAAAAATGAGTGTCTGTTTTTAGGAGTGCACTTAAATTTAAAGGTTGAATTTGGTGTATTGACTGGTGTTACATGTTCACTGTTCTCCTCCATTCATCACCAGGCTGAAAGATCTGTGTTAATTAAAGGATTACTTGTTTAGTTGACATCAGAAGTGGCCCGTGTACACTTTTTTTTATACAGAAATTGCTTTAGTTTCCATTCTATTTAACTTATGTGCATAGCAAATTCAAAATCTATTCATGCATTTAATAAGTAAAATGTATATTTAAAATCCTAAGACTGTTTACCCACCATCCCACCACTCCCCCCTTAAACTGGGACAATTAGGAGCTATAAGAAGGCATGAAGAGCACCAAAAGGTATGTTAAATTAAACAAATACAGGGTCGAGATTGTCGAAAAAATATAAAATAACTATAGCTGGCGCCGTGCTGCTGCAACAGTCACACAGTGGTGAGTAGATAAGCATGCTTCATATCCGTGGTTTCCATGATGTTTTATGCATAACATGTTTTATGCATTGTTTCTACTGGTCAGTCTTGCATTTCAGCTTTAATCAGTCTTCTTAAGACGGTGGCTGGTTCAGTAAACGGGATGCAAATCATTTTCCAAAAACAAAGTAATCAGTTGCTTTGTGATCACAGCTGTGCCATGCTGCTGCATCACAGTCTTGATTAAATAGCAATTGATCGCTCCCTCTTGTGTATTATTGTATCATTGCTTAAGTAAATGTTTACTGATATTGGTTGTTTTATGTTTTCCCACGTTCAGCAGGCATTGCAAGTCACAGGATCGAACAATTCTGAAACAAGGTAACTCAGCTCCCACGGCAGGACCTGAGAAGCTTCCTGTTGCTATGCAGAAAAGACCAACTCTGCATTCTGGCAATCACCACCAAACACTGCTGTGGAGATCATCTCCCAGACTCCAGCACCATGTCAAGTGCTTCCTGTTATTGCACCAACACCCACCATCTCTCTTCCCTTCATTTTACCATCTGTGCAGCCTTCTACAGTGGCTGGACCTTCACAGATGATGGCCTTCGAACTCCCTTTACTTTCAGCTGTGGCGCCATCGACTCAAGACATCCAGTATTTTTACTCAACAATCCTCATATTTGTCATATTCTTTGTCTGAGGTCTTGACTACTTCACATTTCTATCCTGCTTTAGTTGCTGCCATACACATAGTTACTGGTGTTCATGACAGCGCAATACAACAAGCTCGGGAAGAGCGGGATTCAATCCGGCGATCTCAAGGAAGGATTTACATAAATGTCGGCAGCTTGAGGGTCCTCTGCGCTGATCTGGGGCAGTAGGCAGTGTGACTCAAGATCCAGCAGGAAGAGGTTATATATCACCACATTAAACACAACTACATTTACTTTCTTGACTTGACCATTTCAAGGTTTTTATTTAGCTTTTTACTAAACAACTAACATGTTTTGCTTGTTGGCTCAGAGCTCTGTCCTTCACTGTAGGCCACAGTGTGTGTCCTTGTGCTTTTGGTTTTTCTATTTGCTGAGTCACTGGTCTTGATTGTTAGATAACCTTACAAACTGATGCAGGATCTGCCGCAGAACTTGCATACAAATAAGAGCTGCTCTTGTATCTGATCCAACCAGCAGGAAAGTGAAGAAACCATCTGCTGAGGCAGGAAGGCAAAATCAATATTTAGCAGCAGCATACAAAAGAGTTTAACTTGGTTGCATCATATATCACACAAATGGCTCCATATCATGACAGGAGAACTTCACCATGTCCAACCGCTTCCTTTTGATAGAACACAGTGAAATAAAATAACAAATCTGAGCCATATAATGTGTGTCATCAGAGTTTAGTGTGTTCCTGCCTGAAGCACACACATGTGACAGCTGCTTTCTGTCATTTGAATTTGGTTTATTTTCTTGATAACATATTCAAACAAGGCAACATTTGAGGGAAAAACACGCATTCAACACTAAGTGTTCTAACTGCCGACTAAATATATAGTATTGTATACAGGGAGTTGCACAATCATTTTCTAAATCATTTAACATATTTTAAAGACATATGTGACTGACTCTGAATTGTTGCAATTGAGACCCTCAAGGTATCTATCTATCTATCTATCTATCTATCTATCTATCTATCTATCTATCTATCTATCTATCTATCTATCTATCTATCTATCTATCTATTGATGGATATTTGGGTCATATTCCCATACTTTGATAAGTTTGATTACACACATATATTCTGCTAATAGTTAGATTACATGCATATGCTTTCGTTAATGATAGTTGGATCCTGATATGTTGATCTTATTCATTTTTTTCTGCTGATGGATTGTGTGACTGAACAATCAACAGAAATTCTACTTCTCCTGGTTAAGTTTTTCCTTTATTATTCATAGACGAGGAGTGATTCTTTGTGTGCAAAATATATCAAAGGCCAGTGTGACCTAGAACAGGAGGTTTTGAGATAGAGGCCTGGCATGGGAGACATCTTGGGGCCCCCGACTTAAGACAGAACAGGTTGGCGTCAGGGATAAGGGTGTCTCTCTAGATGTGTCCTTGCAAACAGGTTGCTGCGGTGATGTTGGATTCTCGAAGATGACCAAGCAGAGGAGAGAGAGCGCCCGACGGCAACGAGGAGGAGCCGACAACTGTATCAGCATTTCCTCATGTTCTGTCTATAAAATACTGGGTCAGGGACTGTGTCAGACTTCATGAACTAACCCAACTCTGTTGTGGATCAGGGAAAGGTTAAGTCGAGACTTGCACATTCTATTGATGTTAAAATAAAACAGATTTTTTGGGACTCAACAGCTTCTCCTACTGCTTCATTAAAAGAACCCAGAGGACCAGAGATTTTAGAGACTGTCCTCAACATTATCTATCTAGGACCAGGAAGGAAATAGTGTGTAGTAGTCCCTTCTTACCAGGAGAGGGCACTGCACAGTCACTGCACTTATGGCACTGGAGGAAGAACACTGAACATGATAAAGCCATGATATCGCCATTCTTTTCCAACTCTCACGTCTTCCTTTGTCTCTGTTGCTTTCTCTCTCAGGTAGAGACATCTTGCATATCTGTTTTCCCTCAATCAGCAGGGTCAGGTGGTGTTATAGAAGTTGCTTTGTCCTCAGCATTACACCATGTCCACATGTATCAGTTAGTCTGCATGACCTTTAATTGCAGTACAGCAGGGACTTTGTCACATGCAGCATGCAACTGGTTGTTTTTTTTGTCTTCTCTCGCAGGAAATCTTTACTGCAAATGTAGTTTCTCTTGCACTGAATGTGCTCAACCAAGAACAAACAAACCATATAGTTAATGCATGGTATATTTTTACTCACTTTGAACATTTAATGGCAGCATTACGTCTACATATCAGCAACCCCATTTGTTGTTTATGAGTAGCTGATTTGTTCTGTCCCTGGAGAAATGGTGTGAATTCCAGTGAATTTCATATTGTACACAAGAGTCGTGGAGAAAACACCCTTTATCAGCAAACTCTGTGTCTGTCAGTAATTACACTAAGACCTTTTGACTCAGCTACTTCTTAAACAATATGTGTCTGTAATGATATTTCAAGGGGATCAGGCATGAAAACAACTTTAAAACTGATCAAATAACATGAAAGCCATCAATTAATTCAGAGCCTTCATTTTTCAATCAGATCCCCAACCGCCCTGACTGCATGCAGAAAACTCATAAAAACCCTATAAAAGTAAAATGTTTGGTGGTCTCAGCCAATGAAAATGTCCCTTGCAAACAGTAACTAACCAATGACTGTCAAATTTTGCCATATGTAAGTTGTCAGGTGACATGAGTAAAAAAACATATTCAACTTTTAAATATCAGTTTCAATTCCAATTTTTTTTCAAAATTTAATTTGCATTCCTGTGTACAGTCATGTATACATGCTACATTTGAGACGCATCTAACTGCTTAGCTTAGCATAAAGACAGGAAACGGGGGGAAACGGCTAACCTGGCTCTGTTTAAAGATTACAAACTCCAGCATGTATGAAGCTCACTGATCAACATTTTGTACCTTGCTTGTTTAATTTGCACAAAAGTATAAACATGACCTGGCAACGGCACAGTGTTGATGCTAAGCTAAGCTGCCTGTGGCTTCATATTTCTCTTACAGACATTAGAGACATGTTCAAATGTTGAAAACGGAAGTATTATTTTTATTTTTTTAATTATGCGTCAATTTGCAAGCTAATGTAGCCGACTCTGGCTAACAGCAGTAATAGAATGGCTGGTAATTCCATTTGATGAATCAGGAACATAACATAAACTCACTAAGTGGAAAAACCAGGTCTTAAAGTGGACTACCACTGGATCAGGTGACATGGCGCAATTAGCTCATCTCAGTCCTGCTTTATATCCATGTGCCTGCATCACCTGAGTCCCACAGTCTATTCTTAATCACTGCAGCATCTATTTTCAGCTCTGCCCTTAATCTCAGGGTTTATGTCAGGCTGCGTTGACAAAGAAATGTGCCTCAAATAGCACATTAGCATGCAAGCTTAGTGTACACCATTTTATAGTTAGCTGTGTGTCCCTGAGGTCAGCTCTCAGTGGAGCTGTGTCTGAGGTAACAGCGACCGTGTTGCTGCACACATAAAGACCAATGTTAATGTAAATTTATGCCATTTATTTTCATTAAAACCCAACTGTGTCCAGACAAAAATCCCTTTTTAATGAGGATAAATTGCCATATTTAACATATTACTTCTATTGCATTAATGATTGGAGTACATTTTTACATTTTACTATAAATAGTGAAGTGAGAATTATGGAAGAGAGGAACTGGAATAATGTGCTAATATCATGAACCTTCAGGTGTTCCCCTTTCACAGTCAGACTTAAATTTAAGGCACAGTGAGGGTGATGGCTGGTGTCTAGTTAATGGAAAAGTACGGCCACGCTTCTTTTTACAGTGCAGTGCTGAAACTCAGCCTCATCCAGTGATTCTAGTCACTTACAATTCCAAAGTCATTCCCAATTTACTGATTTCTATCAGTCCCGAGAGGTTTCACAGCAATGTGGGACATGTGACGAAATGGTGAGATGTGAGGGATGATTGTACGATCACTTGGGTGGTATTCCTGTCGAGAGAGCCTCATTTCCTAGACAGAGGTCTATATCACAGGACACTGACTCAGTTTTCCTGGCATCCGCTTCCAATGTGAATTAAAGTTATTACTGTAACGAGTGTTACACACCATTATTCCCGTGAGGCTATGACTGGATGGGCTCATGCATGGAGGTCATTTCTTGAAAAAGGGTGAATTCTGGTGTTCAGAGGGAAGTTAAAATGTGTGACTGACAGTTTGTTCAACCTTACTAAATAGTAGTGTAATTTTGAGAAAGAAGACACTGGCTGACAAATGTATTCACATGTTGAGCAATACAAAAAAACAAGAAGAAGAAAGAAAGAAAGAAAGAAAGAAAGAAAGAACCATCTTGGTATATCAGAAATCACCCTTTCCCCCCTTTTTTCTAAATGTTTTAATTTATTTCAGATTCTGTTTTTCACCTCTGTTAATTATTTTTACTTGGATTATTCATTTATTCGTAGAGATGTAGGAGTATGTGGGGTGGGGGTGGGCTGGGGGCGAATGTGTGTTCAAAAATAAAAAATGTTCTGAGAGTCATTTTTTAATTCTATTGAAATTGACCTGGTTATGTAAGCAGAAATATGATGTACTGCATAAATACAATTTTCAGAAAATAATGCTAATTGTGTACAGAAATACTGAAACCTGCTGTTTGTGCTTTAATTATTCTGATGTCTTGTTTGTCTGGTTATCTGTCCACTGCAGGGCAATTAGCCAAAAACACAGTTCTGAACTGTTTTCTCTGCTTGCCTGTTTTAGACTCTCCTTTTTAAACTCTCAGCTACCAACAGGGCTTAACATGGAACTGGTACCACGTTATATAACTGAACTCTTGACTCCTTGCTGTTTTTTAGGCTTATCTGCTCAAGTTTAGCAGACCAACAGTACTGTAAAGTAAAATTCGCTCTCCTGGAAGACTAACGACTGCTTGCTCATTGCATGTCAATGCTAATTATTAGTGAGATTTTCTATGCTTTGAATGTATAATCAATCAGATGGCCTGATGATGAGTTGCTGTATTAGTTTCTGTATTAGACACTATGATAAGCAGGACAGTTCACAGTGAGTCTGAAGCCCCTGGGATGGTTGCTGTTGCAGAGTTGCTGTGTTCATTCAGGAGCAGCTAAACCAGTGTGGGCTGCTTTGAGTCCTGCATCAGAAATACAACTTAACTAACTCTGTGATCCTGTCCATTTAGCAACAGTGGTGAAAAAAAACAAACAACAAAAAAAAAGTATTATTAAAACATCTGCAGTGTAAATACGGCTGAAATCCCTGATCAGATCTGAGCAGGGATAGAGAAACTATGTTGGCAGACCTTATCTAAAGACGAAGCATTCTCAGAGGACTTTTTGAAATACACATGGGTGACAACTGAAGATAAAAACTCTCACAGAACCCCTTGGTAAGGAGTTATTCCACCACAAGCCCCCAGACCAGCTTCATATAGATTCTCCACCTCTCTGATACATAGGCTCCAGCCCCCCGTGACCCTGCAGAGGATTAGGCGGTGTATAGATAATGGATGGATGGATGAATGGACCTCTCTGATACATCACCGGAGGAAGGAAGGTCATTCCTCCCAAAGATGTTGCCTTGTTTGGTGTTTTGTTGATGGAAGGCAGTAACTTCGTGTTTAGATCTACCATTAATATCGCTGTTGTGATGTGGACTTTTCTTGTTAACAAAGTTGTGTTAATATGTGTGTTTGGTCGCATTCACACAGACTTTAGCCCTGTGTGAAAAAAGTCCTCTCACTCACAGGTCAGTCTGCCAACCCAGAGCTGTCTGGCGAAAAAGTTAAACCAGGCTCAACTTTTTCTGCAACACAACATCACCCAGCGGCTGCGGCGGCCAATCACATGCATGCAATCGCACATTCCTGGTGGATTACAAGATATGTGGATTCACTCAGACATTAGCAGCACTGAGGTCATGGACCCTTTTCTAGATAAGAAGCTTTCTGTGTTGTTGCCCGGCCTCGGTTGGAAAAATGACTAACCTTCCTGTAATATTTGATCATCTCAAAACATGTCTTAAAAAGAAACTAAATGCCCTTGTTCAGCTCGCACCCATCTTCAAACTCTGCCTTCATTTTGATCTCATCTACATCTGTGAAGTGTTGTGACTGCGTCTTGCACAGTTGTAGGATGATGTTGGAGTTGTAAAACCCGGTGTCAGTGTAATCTGAGCTATTGTGCAGTGTTTTAGTGTCTGAGAAGCCAAACTTAATGAGCTGTTACTCAAACTTCCTGGATTCAATGTCATGTCTCACAAGGGCCTGAAGTGACACGTCCCCACCCACACAGCCCCCTGCTCTACATGAACACAGGGCTGCTGTTGTCCACATGTGTATGCATTTCGTTCCCCACAAAACATGATTTAAATTCCTGCACCACTTACATGAGCGCAGACATTTTCATTTGCATCTTGTTTTCTAAGTAAAGTGAAAGAAGCCTGTAAGCCTTAATGTGCCGAGCAGACTCTTTAATTTGTATTAAAGGTCATATTACAATTTTGCCAAAGGACATGTCTAAAGAGAGCAGCCACCCCTGATCGCTTCATTACCACTAATTCTGGTGTAAACTTTGAATACAGATTTAACTTAAAATATCAACTTTTATATATTTATTTATTTATTATTTCATTTGCTTACCAACTTTCTTGGTATTTCTAAAAACACAGTTTTAAAACCCAATAAGTGTTTTTTTTTTTTTTTTTGCATTGCTGCAGGGCTGTAGCTACAGCTGAGGATGCTGAGGTCGTGCCCACTCTATTTTTGGGCATATGGAGGTTTTAGCAACCTGTTAGCAAATGTGTGTGCACATTTCAGTTTTTTGGTGGAAATCAGGGGTGGGGATAATGTGATTTAAAAAATGATAATTTCAGCCTTCTGCTCCAGTCTGTCAGCTCCTGTCATTTTTTGTTCGTGTCATTTTTGATAATGGAGATCGTCATGGAAAAATGTGGTCCTGGAGACACCTGTCGCAGCAGGAACCCCCACAGCAGCGGTTTTTGCCAGGTGTTTATATGTCTGTCTCTGGATGGATTTGTAAGATACAGCCACAACATCTGACGGATGAAAATGAAGGCAGAGTTTGAAGATGGGTGCAATCTGAGCCCTTGCCATTTAGTTTCTCTTTGAGACATGTTTTGAAATGATCAAACAGGAAGGTTAGTCATTTTTCCAACCAAAAGCCTGGCAACAACACAGAGAGCTTCTTTTCCTCCGATCAATTAGTTCTTTTTTGCATAAACACAGCATACGTACAAAAGCCTTATCTGTGATTCATGGACAATCCTGGCAGCAGCCTTCATCTGTAATGAGCTCTAGTGTAAAACTCCATGGTGATGTAACTGAACAAGAGCCTGTTTTACACATCATCGTAAGTTTAGACTGTTTGACTTGTTTGCTTGTTAGTTTAGAGGCCATTTTAATTACTACCGCCTCCCGATGTGACCTCTGAGGTCAGTTTGACTCGACCTTTTGGCTGCTTCACAGGCTGTTGCATCAAGTAGTGGCTCTGCAACAGTCTTCATTAAAATATTAAAGGGCTGCTGGTACACTGTACTCTACACTTGAATCACAACTAAAGAAAAGTTAATGAAAGCCTTGGTAGCTTCCCTACTTTTCCAGGCTTTATGCTGAAGTAAACCTGCTGGCTCCAGCTGATACTAACACAAACCAGAAGAGTGACATCAAGCTTTACATCTAACCTTTTGGTGACAATGTGAAAAAGCCCATTTCCCAAAATGTTTATTGATACTGTTTTATCATCTGCTTTTACAGAGTCTTAAATTCTAAATTTCCCTGCTCATTGTTATAATATTACCATCCTATTCTTATTTATACTGTTTTTCTCCTATTTCATGATTTATAATGCTACTTTTTTCTTTCCTCAGAAAACATGTATTTTGAATTCTTTTTTGGAGTTTGTACAAACTCTGACATTTGGAATCACAATCCCCTGATTAGGACTAATATACAAGTAAAAAGCTTGTAATCAGTCTCAACAAATTACCACCATCGTAAGAGCCAGAAGCAATATAAGGGTCCACACATACTTAGAGAAGACTTTTCTGAGCTTCCCAAACTATCCCACAGGCATGCCCCCACTATCAGACACAAACTGCTCCACAGTAATCTGCCATCTAAAAGAGACAAAGGGCGGTTAAGAAGATCCACAGGCACATATAAAAGGAAGAAACACATAAACAAACATACAAAGCAATGATTTTTTAACTCCAGTGCCACAAATGTTCAATGAATTCTACACGGCACAATGTATTCACTTTCACAATGTATTAACACACCTGCTAAAGGGTACCTTGTACCTTGAGATGTGGCAAAATGTAGGTATTTGATGCCCTGAAAATGATTATCGATTATCACCAGACCTCCTCTGATAATTTCTGGTTAATCTAGATAACTTCATCCAGGATTAACAAATCACTCCTCAAATTGCGTTAAAACAACCAAAATAAACAGGACTATTTGAGCCTGATAACAGCATGTTAGCTTGGATCAGTTAAACCACATTTGAAGAACAGAGCCTGGCTTTAAATGAAAACATGCATTATCTGATCTTGTTTTAAAAAAAACCTTCTGGTTTTACCTACATTTAGATTTTTCAGAGCAGGAAAAGCACAGGAGGAACTAATAACATGAATAATGGCTGCTTTTGTTTTTGGTGAGCTTGTCATGGTCCTGGTACTGTGCATGACCGACTACCCGACATGGCTTACTGGTACACTTACCTATCATTACTGTTGTTATTTACTTCCTGCTTTCAAGTCCAGATGTCCTTCTGTAAGAAAGGGTCTATTGATGGGACTGCATCATACTGACAGGTGTGATTCGTAGGTATTTCCTCTTTCTATTTCCATGATATGAGCATTCATTATGTAATGCAATAACGTTTATGTCAGGTATATTGTGTATATTAAGTAATCAGCCTGTTTTTACGCCTGTCACAGGAACAAATCCCACACTAAGGAAATGGAACTGTTCTCCTTGCTCCTTCTCTTTCTCTGAAAGTCAGCCACAACAAAAGACATAAACAGAGATTCCCACACACGCTTTGCTCCACGCTGATCTGGAACAATATTACAGCACAAGAAGATAAGCAGATAAGCAGAGTGAACATGAAAACAAACAGAATTAGATTAATCCAGCAGCTCGGTTATTTAACACTCATTATTTAATCTCATGTCCTCGAACAAAAATACTCTCCTGCTCCCTTGAATATGCAGTTCATTATTTACATTCAGTGTGAGTATAAATGTTTGTTTTTCCTCATTTTCTCAACATAGGAAATTCATAGATTGCTATATTTAACCACAACCTCATCCAATCAATAAAAGTAGAGTTCCAGCTGTATCTTGTGAAGCCATGAGTTGTCTTGATGCGAGATAACGACACGTCGATACTCGCTGATCACCTCGTCACCCTCTGACCACCCTGTTGTACGTCCTAACCCACATCCACCATTACAGCTTGACTTTCCCTCTGTGCTCTGAGGGCTATAATTGGCTGTTAGGCTTGTCTGGCTAATGCATTATAAAAGCTCCCCTGGCCTGGCTTATCCTCTGACAGCGCTTACAGATTCACACCTCCATGTCGCCGCAACATGTTCTGTACGTGCTGAGAGCCTTAGTAAAAGCCCAGTTTACACCCACGGACTGCTGGCATCCTGGGTGAAAAATAGAGAGACAAACAAGGGAGGACTGGCAGACAGGAAGGCAGGAAGACACCAGGGAAGAATATCTGCCATCAGGATTAATCACAGAGACGTTTCTAGGTGAGTCTGTATCTGGATGGAAATTCAAATAGACTTTGTTTATTTAAATTCCTATTCCATTTCCCATTTCAGTATTCCTAAACAGGCCCTAGTCACTGCTGAGGATACTGAGGTCATGTCTTGTCTGAGGTCTTTTAGCAACCTGGGGGGAGTGCACAATTAAAAATGCACATTTCCAGGCTCATTCTAGCATATTTTATCCAATTTCTGTCCACCAGGGTTCTGTTTCATTGCATTTAGATCATCATTTTGCAAAGTAAAATGCAGGTTTGCATCAAAATTAGATTCAGAGGTTTTCTGGAAAGGAAAAAAAAAACCCTTAGACGTGTCATGTAAAGTCTTTTCATGTTCAGCTCATCATGTCAAACTTGAAATTCATCCCACTACATTATTTTTTTTTTTACTTTTGATCCAGAGTCTCTGTCCTACTTTTACTTGTACAGAATGTTCTGTATTACTACTGACTAGAAAGCAACAGGACTGAGAACAGCTTGTCACATTCAAGGATTTCAGTTCCATGTATAAGAGGAAAATAGAGCACGCAGCCACCGGCTCACTGGTGAAGCTACCTGACGTGAGCTAGTTGTAACTAGTTCACTGTATGTACGGCTAGACCTCATTTATGTACAGCTAGTTTTGTCCAATGGCTCCCAACTTAAGGCTTCACCAGATAACTCTGAGGGGCTGTGAGATGATGAAGGAAGATAAAACGTTGTGTTTTTCTAATCATTGCTTTTTTTGTGAAATAGTGGATATGTTTGTAAAAGTGGATATTTGTTCTTTGAATTCACCTTTTTGGTAAATTTTGGAGCATATTTTACTCATAGTGACTTTATTTATATCATATGGAGACAAACTGAGAAAACTAGCTGAACGTGGTGATGGGCTTTCACACACTACTTCTTTTCTCTCTGTAGACCAAAACAAATGCTTTGGAAAGACATTTTAAATATTTTATATCATGCATTTTTCTGCTATTTATAAATAGTGAAACAATATTTTTTACAACCTTGAACTGTTTTATAATGATGTCTTGAGCATGTATCACTGAATATTTGTACATTCTTACATCTGTTTTTGTGTAATGGGTTCCTGGCAGCTTTATTCTTCATTAAATTAACAAAATGAGAAGTTGGATTTATAGCTGAATTTGTGCTGGGAGAACGGATGTAAGGATAAATTAAAATGTGCTAAACAAAGACAGAATGGAAGAAGAAAATAAGAGGTTAACCAAAATGAGCCTGGTCTCCATGGGAGTCTCTCCTGGGGCAAAAATCAAACTGTTCCACTTAGCGCTCCCCCTAGAGGCCTGGAGCACTTCCGTTGTGTTGTGTTTTTTAACTTTACATCATATCTGTATTAGTAGCGTGGTTGCTTTCAATGCATTTGCGTTGGCTTTGTGCAACACATTATTTCATTGTAGCATGTTGCTGTTGCTGCATTTCTTTTGGATTTTCGTGTGTTTTAGATTTGGCATCATTTCTGGAGCTGCAGCACGTTTCTCCCAATGGAAATGTGTTGGGCTTTTGCAGTGCGTTCCCTTGTCAGCCACCATAGTTCAGATTCTTCTAAAGTTTCAATCCTTCGTTGTCATCCTGTCTTATCTCTTCCACAGTGGCAATGGTCAGAAAGTCTGAAACTAGATACACATCACCAGAGGTCACATGGGCAGTGAGTGTTAACTGGTATTATTAATGGAGAACTGAGATATCTGATAACCATTGTGAACTTGTTTTATTTATTTATTTTAACAAATGATGGTGGGATATAGTGACTGTTGAATCTCTTGTTTACTAAATGTTAGAAATGGAGGGGGGTGTTTTGCTTCCTGTTAAATTTACTGCAAATTAAATGTGAATATATGTGAACATTATTATTTTACAGTACTCATTTTGAAAGAGCTATGGACCACTACACAGTGGACACCATGCATTAACAGAGTCAATACACTGGAGAGAGACATCTGGAGCTTTTTCATATGATGGATGATTCAGCCAAGGTGTCGTGGTTTCTTTTCTCCAAATTCAAAAATCAAAATTTGTTCAAATTTTTAGATGAATCCTGAATTCAAATAATATTTTACAAACTAACTTATTATTTTGACTAATGTCCATTCAAGCTCTTCCAATTGATTACACACAGTTGACTCTGCCCTCTATAGTCTTTGTGAGGAAATGCCAGGGTCACAGGATGTGCTTTGATGAACAGTGGGAACCACCTTTGTTGTTCACATCACAATATCACAATAGCAACATTAAAGGGCATGCCTTTCTTTGCAGGATGAAGCCCAGATGCCTCCTCTCCACAGTGAACAGACTTCCTACCATCAACGAGATGCAGGAGAGCGACACGGAGGATGGAGACCTGGATTGTTCCTCACACACCATGGAGGAGTATGTGGACTCCATCAAAGAGCTCTCCCAGCCAGCTCCCTACCCTCTCCACGGGCCCCTCAGAGGCCACCGCCGCTGGATGGATCGCACATGCCGAAGAGTTAGACGTGTGGCTGCATCTGGATTTTTAAGCACCTATGCCCCCTGGATTCCTGTTGACCTTTCAGACATATCAATTACTTTAACTGACCAATCAAACTGTGAGTCATTTCTGCGTTTTAACCAGAGCCTGCTGGACCGGGTGGCAGAACAGTCCCAGTTTGCAGGCGTGGCGTGAGCGAGAGGTGGGATTAACAGGCTGAAGGGATTCATAACTTCACTGCTGGATTTACTCAGTTATTCCCGCAGCATGCTTTGACATTAGCTCCATGTTACATGATTCATTTATGTGTAAGAAGTAATTGAGTACAGCCACTTTCCCAAAGTGATATGCATACCCTTTGAAGTGCTAAATGAGTGCAACACATGAAACAAAAGATGAAAAGGAAAAAATATCAAGGGCAGAACAAACAAATGAGCATCCCTGCCTGAGGTGTGAGCAAACTTAGTGGTTGGGGAGGGCCCCTCAGCCACCAAGGGCCCCCAAACTAACTGAAAATGTGAACCTCTTTGGGTTTTAGGTCCTGATTTAAATATTAATCTTTTAAATTATACTCCCTGATTTTTTTCAGTCTTCTGAGGACCCCAACCATGGATGAGTGGATGCCCCTCAGCCATCCAGAGGCTTCCAAATGAATCTAGATAGACAGATAAAATATATCCCTATTGCCTCCAGATTGTATTTAGGGCCACAAAACGATCAAGGATTTCATGTGCCTAAACTAAAACAAGTGAAGTGCAATACACATTGTTACATTTATTTCCTTTTCCTGTATTCATTTACTGGCATAGTTAAATGAAAACTCATATTAAAAGGACAGATATTTAGTTTTTTATTCCAAATCAACGATGATGACTGAATAGTGACATACCTTTTTCATGCCATAATACATGTAACAATGTGTCTTACTTATGCCACTTCTTTTCCCTCATTTGTTTTAGTGTAGGCACTTTAACCCTTCAATACAAAGCAGATTGCAGATGAGATTAGTGGAGCAATAAAGCACCTTCATTATCCCTGCACTGTACAGTATTCTGTATACTTAAGCTTACAAGTTTCAGCTATATTCCGTATCTTTAAAGACAATTTGTTCAATATTAAATAAAACAATTGTGGGAAAAGCACGACTCAAGCTTCAGCAACCACTTTGTTCCCTGTCGTGTAAACATCCTCTCTGACTCTAAACACTGCTGTCCTTCATTATCTTTTGAGGCTACGCTTCATGCTCCACCTTCTACTTTTAGTTTCTTTTTCCCTGAAGCTTTGTGACCATGTGGAAAGTGTCTCCAGCTGGGTCTTGGCAGGAATCGCCTGAGTTACATCCAACAAGCATGTGGTAAGGGAGAGAGGGAGCAGAGCGGCCCCCGTGGAGATGTCTCTGCAGAACAAGCCTGCGAGTCTTATTCTAACTGACCCTAAATTGCTCTCACGCGTTGTGCAACTCTGCATACGTCAAGCACACAGACTGTGTGCTTGATGAACGTATTCCTCAGAAAGATGATTGTTATGCACACATTTTCAGACATTTTGATATTCCAAAGAAATAATCTGACTCTTGTGCCATTAGTTTGCTAGTGGTGTGCAGATAACAAAAGACCAATGCGCTATAACTTTTAGTGCTGTTTCAGCAGTGTGTCTGTTGACATCATTGGATTTCCTTTTAATTGAATCCACTGTGATGTGGAGGTGCAGATATCATATCATTCTCCAAAACTCATTAAATTAGAAGAGGAGTGAGTTATTGTGAGCAGCTCCGCTATAAGATATATTGCAGCGTGTCGGAGGAGTGATATAAAACAGATTTGCTGTAGCCGATTCAAAGTTTAGTTGTAATATCCCAAAGACCCATGTGATGTGTAAACAGTCTGAAGTGTGGCTTTAAATATGATATACAGCTGAAGAAAGCAGTGAAATCTCAGTATCGAGGTAATATCAAAAGAATTCACCTCAATAACTACAAATCATCTGTCTGAAATACAAAAACTGCACATAAAGACAACTTCGGGATGATCGCTGCAAGATGTCAGGCCACAGTTTAGACATGTACTGTTGTCATAGAGAGAAAACAGGAAATGTTCAAGTTTTACTGTGGTTGACTTCTCCTGTCCACCGCAAGCAAACCAAAACGGTCACAGTACGTTTACTTTGCATGATCGTATTATTTCACAGGACAGCGTTGCTCCGTTCAGCTTAATATGAGCATGACAACTACATTATCTCCAGGAAGCAGTATATGAAAGAGTCTTCAGAGTTCAGACTGGTTGCAAACCACTTCCTCAAGCGACTTTTTAAAGCTATATTCATTGATTTTTTTTCTGGCCATTGCATGGCAGCGCAACAATCAGCAAAGATATATGATGGTGCAGCAAATGTGTGAGCAAACAGTTTCCTATTTGCACATTCAGCAGACGCAAAACGACATTAGCATTCATTTGGAGTTGTGTTTCTGATTATCAGCAAATCCAAAATTCAACCTCCTTTTCTAGATCTGATTCCAACACAGTTTGAATGCTGTGTAACACATGAAGAGGCTGAATTCCATTATCGCAAACCTGCTTTGACTTCTATTCAGTTGAATACAGAACAAAGACAACATGTTTAATGTTCAAACAGATCTAATGTGGAGTTTCTTGTAAATTAATTTACTCTTTCTGAATTTGATGCCTAACAATTTATGAAAGAGTGGGGAAAGCGGCATGTTTACCACTGTGTTGCATCACCTTTACTTGATCAATGCTCAGTAAGTGCTTGAGAACTGAGGACTGTCAAGATTTTGGGTTTTAGTTTAGTTATATCCTCTTTTATGCTGAAAGAGTTTTTCCTCATATGTGTTTTGTTTTACTTCCTGTCTTTGTCTCTTTCCCATCTTCGTGATTGTAGATTAGTTTCATCTGTCCCTCGTTAGTCCTCCCTTTCTTGTGTATTTGCTCAGTGTGTTTTACCCCTTTCACTGGTCAGGTCGGCTGTGCTGTTCCATTGTTCTGCATTTGTTTCCTGCCTGTGCCATACTGATTTGTCATTAGGATCCCTTCTTTGTTTTTGGATTTGGAGCCGGCCCCCAGGAGCCTGTCTGTTTTGTTTGTCTGGATTCAGCTTTGGTTATAAAGGTCACTTCATGCTCTTCAGCCTACCTGACTGAGTGTCCTGCATTTTGGTCATTCTGAACAACCAAAACCAAATAAGTACGACCTGGCCAGAGCTGGACCCAGTGCAGATTGGTTTCCCACCCGAAGGATCTGGAGGTGGTGAGATCCGCAGTGTAGTCTTTTTCCTTTGGTTTGAACAGTTCCACGGACTTTGAGGATATGCTAAGGCTCACAACCACCTTTGAAATAACTACCAACACTAAGTCCTGGTTTTTGAAAGCTGCAGGCAGGGCAGGACACTTTTATGGGACTGATAATCCTAGAAAACCATGCTGGCCATTCTGGATTCCTCCAGTGGTTTCCATGCTGGGTTTAGCATGGTACCTGTTAGACCCCGATCTGCCCCAGTTTCTCAGCCCGTGAACCTCCAGCGTCCTTGCCATCCTGTTTCTGTCCTCTCCAGTTCACCAGCCTCCCTGACTACCACCTCCCCTTGACCTATCCGCATTGGTTTCATGTCTGTCTGGCCCACATCACTGGCTAGCCTTCGACCAGCTTCCCAACCAGCTACGCTGCAGCATGATGGCATTCCAACTAACTAGGCCCCAGCATTCTAGCATCCTGGCAGCTCCAGGCCCCGTTGGCTAGCCACTGATCTGCTACCCTTCTGCCAGTTCCAGCTCCTGAACCATACAGCCTACAAACTGCTACCCCCCAGCCATTTAACCAGCCAGTTCCCTGCCCGATGCTGGCTTGGAGCCACCCTCTGGGAAGCCTTCCAGACAGAAGCATGGCTCCCACCAATGTAATGCTTCTCAGCTACCCAATGTCTTGTCCTCACCCCAGCCCTGTGCCGTGGATGGTTAGCTGCCCAGCGCTGCTGACATCTCCCCACTTCTTGAATTTGATGTTTCTTCAACCCCTAAGTTGGCTGACACCGTGTCTGCTCCTGGTTCCCTGTCGATTGTTGGGCCAACACCTGCCTCTCTGTTGCAGCAGTGTCTGGTTCCTGAGCTGCACCAGTCTTCAGTGCCCATGCTGCAGCCATCTCCTGATCCTGCTGGGCTTCAGCAACCTCCTATTCAGGCTGAGCTGCAGCAGTCTACTCCAGTGGTGTTTCATTAGCCTTCAGTTTCACTGGCAGTCTGACTGACAGTCTCCCTGTTGCCAGCCTCCAGCTCAGATCTCCAGCTGCTGGTCTCTGGTCAAAATCTTCAGACAGGCTGCTGGCCTCCGCAGAGGTTCCATCTACCCCGCCGACCTCCAGCCTGACCTCCAGAGGGGTTCTGCCTTCTTGCCCATCTGCTCAGCTTCCAGGCCATCCACCAGAGCAGCTCTGTTCATACGGACATCCTCCTGTACACCCTCCAGACCTGCTCTGGACTTCAGTTCTGCCCCCAAGGCTGCCTGCCTGAGGTCTCTTCTCCTGTATAGCCCTCCAATCTTGAGCTCCCAGGCCACTTGCCCCTGAGTGAACCGTGCACTGGTAAGGATCTGGATGGTGCTTTTCCTCTTTCATCTGGATGACACGACATCAATGATTTCCAAAACAGTCTGAAATATGTTCTCATCAGACAACAGTGAACTTTTTCTGCTTTGCATCAGTTCATCACAGATAAGCTCGGGCCCAGAGAAGTCATCACCGTTATTGGATGTTGTTGATATGTTTTCACTTTGCATGGTAGAGTCTGCCTTTATAGATGGAGTGACTAACGGTGTTTACGACAATGGTCTCATATGTTTACAAAAATCAAAGTATCTGTTTGAACATTTAAGATAAGACTCAAATTTGAGTTTTACAGGCAGCAGGTAGTATCAGTAGGAATAACAACAGAATCGAACAATACAAAATAAAAGAGTCTATATATATATATATACACATATATATATATGTATATATATGTACATTTTATACAAAGAACTATAAGAAATATAAAGAAAAATATATATTGCCACAAAAACTATAAATATCTTGTCTTTGTACTATATTTAATTGAATTAAGGTGAAGAAGGATTTGCAAATAATTGCATTAATTGCATTCTTTCCGTTTTTACACAGTGTCCCAAGTTTTTAGGAATTATTTCTGTTTCAATCTCCGAATCCTGAGGGAAGCATCTGGCTTTATAGCTGCCAAATTTTTCACTATGTCCAGTAAGCGGTTGCTCATTAGTCTGTTTTCTGGGTGCTGGGCTGGTAGTGTACAGTGGGTTTATCACAGTTTTTAGCTGAAAGCAGCTGCCTGGCTCTGTTCAAAGGTAAAATTTGCCTACTAACACCTCTAAAGTTCACTGATCAACATGTTATATCTTGTGTGCCTGTTTCACCTGCACAAGTGTGAAAATGACAGGTTGTGGTTTTGGTTGGCCTTGTGTTGGATTAGTTCTTGGTCTGGTGCTGTGACTTGTGAATCCCTGGTTACCTGCCAACCTCATGGTGATGACAAGACTCTCCCCTTGCTTTTAGTCTTTACGCTAAGGCACACTAATTGCCTCCTGGCTGCAGCTTGAAAAAAAAAAAGTGGTATCTAACAAAAGCGAGTAGGTGTGAACTATTTCTTTAAACAGTTTGAAAGGAATAAAACATTTTATTTTAAGTAGACAACACAATCATAAGTTTAGCAAATCTGAAAATGATACAATTTCTGGTTTTGCTGGCCAGTTTCTGTTAACTCATTGAGGGGGCTCTGTGTCCTTCCTCACACCTGTTTTGCTGGCTTAGGAACTTATTTTCATTCATTATAATTATATTCAATTGAAAAAGTATGTTTAACATTGCAGGTTTATCTAATGCTGCAGAATAAATAAAATGCATCAGAGAAGTAACAGCTGCTGCAAAGCACTGATTAAAATATGGTGTTAATTTCCAGTGTATCTTTGTGAGAGTGAAATCTGCTGGACTGAGTGGGCGGCAGATTACTGTGAGGATCATTGCTTCCACTTGGCAGCATTTGGCATGGGTCTTTTTTTTCAAGTTTTGGACATTGTGTCTTTTTTGATAAATGAAAATGTTTTCTTCCAGGTCTAATAGAAAGCATGTAGGGCAGGTATACTTGCCTTCAGGCTTGCTTGTATGTTTAGCGAACAAATATAGTCAGCATTAAGTAATCTGATGAAAATGACATCTCTCTCTCTTAGTGTAAATAACACTGGAAATACTATCACTGAGGTCACATCTCAAAGTTTTAAATTAATTTATCTCATTAAAGACATAAAATACCTTATCAAAAATGCTGCTTGAATGTAGTCATAAACCCCAGAATAACGACTATCATCTTTGCAGGTTCACAAGCTCAGAGTCTGATGACTTTACGGTCAGAGAACAGCTCCTCACATTTACTTCTTGCCATGGGGAGTTTGTGATGTTTTCAATAAACACATAAAATTGAAATGTGATGATCTGAGTAACTGCTGGGCCGTAATGTGCTATACAATCATATTGGATTTGAAATGTAGTTGTTAATAAAAAGGAGGCCTCAAGTAAGGTGCAATATGACTTTCATTGTAGTCTGTCGTCAACTAAGAAGCTGCAACATGTCGTGTCACAGTGCAAAATAATAGCTTTGTCATTTGGTTTTCCGCCGCAATCATGCACTCTGTTGGACTGCAGGATGCAGCTGTGAGGACTGAATGAGCCTCTTGACTTCTGAATATTTTGACTTTTGTTCTGTTGGTACAGCAGAGGATTTGTCATGCCTTGGTTTGGTTTGACAGCTTCTGTGGTCAGAGTGCAGGCTGCACATGTCTCCTTATACTTATGTGATTGAAAATATGTTTTTATGAAACAGTGGAATTTGTGTCCTCAGCTAAACTTTTAGGTCAACAATTTGTTGAGCCTTCTCTTTTTGTTTACAGGTAAAAACCTGACCACAGAAGCAGGCTCGTATCAGGATCACGCACCCATGATGCTCCCAGTTTTTTTTATTGTACAGAGTTTTGTCTCTTTGGGGTGCTAGGTTTACAATGGATGACCTTGTTATTTGGATCCTTCTGTTGAGTCCCATGGCATTTATGTATCTTTACTCGATGTTTGTCATTATACGTGTGCACGGATAAGTTTTCACCTCTATGTCTGTTACATTTCATTATGTCTAAAGAAACAAAAAGCAGAAAAAATATGAAAAGTGAACATAATCTTATATAATGCTTTATAATATCTGCAAGTGTGCAGCATTCAAAGCTCCATCCCCTCAAGTGTGCCAAGTGATGAATTAACTGTGTTGACTGCAGAAAGAGTGTGTGGATGCTTAGATTTATTTTCAGCAGATATTGCATGTAGCACTTTAACTTGGAATGAGTTAAGGCTGCAAAAGGCCTAAATACCAGTTCCTGGCAAAGCAATCACTGCGTGACATTTTTATCTGTTGGGAAATGTGTCTCCCATGTCGGGTATGGGAAAGTGAACTCTTCACACGGTGTGTGTTGTTCAGTCATGACTGCGAGGATACTTGCCACAGCATGCATATACCATGCACATGCTCGTGTAAATACTGGAAACAGGAGCTGATTCATTACATGTGGTAAACCATTATCCAGACTGAAAGTGTTCCATAGAACAGGTGGTTGTCCTCTGTCCGTCGGCCTTCCTCCGGCCACTGGCTGACTTCCAACCCTCCGCTTCCCACACACACACAGTGTTGTGTATGATGGCTCAGTGTGTCACCATGTTTTTATGGTGACATGGTTAACACACATGAGGAATGTCGAAGAACACATGAGACAGAATTAGAAAGTTGTTCTTCATAAGTTTAGACATTTTAAAAAACACTTCGGTCAGCCTCATCATACATAAACGCTTCAGGCTCAGTTTATACAGTGACAGCTTTTAGCTTTTAAACAGCATTATACAATACACTGTTCAAAGTAGACCTCCCACCTTGTTTTGCTTGATTACACCATAAGTTTCACTTCTGTTCAGAAGGACTTTCATCAAAGTCAGCACGATGCAACTGTCCTCATTCTTGACAGGAGGCATAGTTTATTCAGGGTTCGGTTTGCTGGACATGCCTGGGCAAAGTGTGCCGTCATGTGTGAATCATCTTTGTTTATGATTTACTCAGGAATCCACTTAATGAACGCACCGTTTTTCCGTTCCCTTGTCTGTGAAAGGAGTTTTGAGCACATTCCAGCGTGTGTCTCCAGAGTGAGTGTGGAAATTCCAGAGCCTGTTTCAGGTTTGGCTTGACGGGAAAAAGCATGGAGACCCACTCTGCGCTGCCTATAAAAGGGGAAGAGGCTTCCAGCAGCTCTTCACTCCTCTCTCTCTTCTCAACCTGGTCGAACTCTCACTTTCTTCTCCGAAGAATCTCTGGACTTATTCGTCTCTAAACAGAAAAATGGCCTTGACACAAAAAAGCTGTGCTCTCCTGCTTGCTGTTGTGGCTGCAGTTTGCATACAGCTCTACCAAGGTGAGTTAAAAGGCAGTTTATAACGTTTAACAAAACGAAAAATACTGAAGAAGACTAAAACTGATGATGCATTATGCAATTACACTGTAAGACTCTCATTCTTATAATATACCTACATTTAATTAGACGTTGTTTCTGTGTTTAATCTACGTGTGGCTCGGACATGCTGCTGAGGGTATACACCTAACTGCTGTTTGAAAAACTTTCTGCTGCAGCTCACGACTTTCCTGGACGGTGCTCGTGTCCCAGCACAATCAAGTTCATCAAAGGCAACATGTTGGATTTCCAAGTCCTTGAAAGGCGACCTGGATGTGATCAAACTGAGTTCATGTAAGTTTAAATACAACTTTGATTACTGCTGATTTATAACATTCTGATCAGCTGTGTTGACTTTGATTCTGACTTCATGTTTTGTATTTTTTAGTGTTACCATGAACAATCCAGATAACTCCACTGAGAAAATCTGTATGAACACTGAGGGAAAGATGGCCAAGGCTTTTCTGAGATGCTGGGAAAGGTAAGTTACACCCTGCATCACTGCTTCGCTGTCACACAATAGCATCACCTTCAACTCGAATTAAACTTTGTAATGAAATTCTTTTAAAGAACATCTTGGATGATGTAGTGGGGATCGACTGCTTTTTTCCACTTCCTTTATGCTGCTAAATTGCCAAACTGAAAGACCATTTTTAAACGCTACACATCCGTTCTTACTTCAGGCCATCTGAGTTTAAATTTGGACACAGATTCAAGTCTTTTCAAAAAGGCATCAGAGCAACACTGACTGAATCCTCCAGCAACAATTGGATTTTGCACTGCTTTCAGGAGAGTTGGGGCAGAAAATAACAGCACTTAAAAATGTTTGATTTGGTCCCAAGATGTAGCATCAGAACATATTTTGTGGAGCCAAAACTCTGCCTGGCAAAACTTCCCAGTTTACTCTGCAGAAAACACAAAGTCATTGAGACAGCAATCTTCTGCAAATAAGAGGGATTTTATTACAAAAGGTTGGCTCAACAAATCTCATCACACATGAACATGTGACTTGTTGCACAAACCGCCAGATGTTTTGTATTAGTCCTCTGGCCTAATACCAGTTTTTCTTCCTCACTCCTTTCAGGATAAACAAAGACGAGAGCCGTAAGATGGAATGCATCGACAGAAAAAGAAAGGCAGAGTGAAATGACGAGGGGGGGGGGGGGGTCTGCCTGGGGAGGAAAGTTAACCGGACCGCAGTACCGGAGATGACATGAAGACTGAGCACACAAGCCTAAGAATGTTGAGAGCAGAGCTTTCACTGAACTCCTGCACTGGAGAGGTTTGGGAAATGACCGCGAGGGGAAGAGCAGTGGGAGGGGAAATGATTAACTGCTGGGAGGCAGGAAGGGGAGAGGATGGAGTAAAGAAGAGAAGTTATGGAAGTTAGGGGGAGCATAAAAATACACATGGTATAATTGCAGCAAGTCTGTTTAAGAAGGCCACTTTTCAAATGAACATATCTCTATTTTTGCTTGACACAATATTATTTATGCTGAATTATTTATTGTCAAATGTTTTTTTTTTTTTTTTTTTACAGATGTGTGAAAATAAAGCTGTTTTTGATACAACTTCATGCTTTCTGCTTGTTTTTATCCAGTCATTCTCCGACCAAAAAAAACAAAACAAAAGCATTCCTGGATAAGAAAATTACTTCCAACTGCTGTTTCTTAAGCCTCGTGATGAAACCAGTGGCTCACCACCAGCATTTCTGCAGCTGAGCCGAAGCAGAGAATCAGAATAAAAACAATCATTCTGCAGCGAAGACGCAGCTGGCACTTGAAGTGACTTTGTTGCAGGGAGCAACAAATTAATTGTTGTCACAGGAAGGCGCTCTCTCCTCAGGGAGAAGGGGGCTTTGCATGATAACAATTAAATGATGCCCATGAGAAAGTTTATCCACAGCTGTTTGCAGCAGCTGCAGCCCAGTTGACAGAGAGGAGATGGATTCCTGAAGCATCTCATGACTCAACCGAGGTGAAAGTGATTAGTTAGGACAGCTAAACCTGTTGATACTTTAGTCGAGAGAGCTACAAGGAAATAACCTGAAAGTCAGAAATCTGAATTGTGCTCACTTCTTTTGTAAGGATGCCTTTACACCCAGTGGCCCGTCTGTGGGCCATTCTGCAAACTTCACATTCAAGTCTCTCGTTTTCAAAACGGGCACATAACAACTGTTATCAATTTAAGCCACCTGACCCTTTAAAACAATTAACCCTGGGAGGACCCTGTCACAAAATGGACAGACAAGAAGTGTAGTTTTATAACCTTTACTGAAGATGCTGACCATAATGCAGGTTATATATTGCTTGTTGGATATCAACTCACTAACTTCCTGACTCCCTGACGCAGTGCATGATGCATCAGATCATACCGACCAAAAACCCCATCAAAATAAAAGCTGTCTCATCACATCTCCCCCTTTAAGTTTGTTTCTCAAACAAATAATGAATAAACAAATAATTCTAAGTAGGTCTTCGCACTGGTCATACTTCTATACCCAGGTTTCACTTCAACTGACTGTACTAAAACATTACAGTAAACTTCTTGTTAGGAACATATTCTAACTTATTCTAAAGCATTTCAATTCAACTTAAATGGTTACTTTCTTATTTCTTTAAACTAGGCATTCATCGGACAAAGTCCTTGAACTTCACAGGAATCTTAATGGTTCTCCCTGATGACCTCATGACCATAGGAGCTGGTGTAGACGGTGCCTGGACCAGCACTCCCTCTGGTGATGCTTGGTCTGGAGCCTTTGGTGCTGATGCATGCTGAGCTGGCTCAGGAGCAGAGGTGATTCCGAAGGGCAGTCTTTTAAAACAAAATCTCTATCGGGGTAATGAAAGTAGTCAGCCTCTGGCTGGCTGGGTCTAGGGGTAACTGGCAGAAACCACTGGACGCGTCAAGGGTCGAGAAGACAGCGGCCCCTGACAATTTCGGCATCACATCCTCCAGAGTAGGCAAGATGAACCTCTCTCTCCTGACTGCTTCATTTAGTTGCTTTAAGTCCACGCATATAGGGACTTTGCTGTTCTTTTTGACCAATGGAACCATCGGCGCACACCAGTCCGTGGCCTCTCTCACCTCTTCGATGATACCTAACAACTGCATGCGGGCCAGCTCCTGCTCCACCTTTGTGAGCAGCAGGAAGGGGACACGCTGTGGGATGGTGACGCTGTAGGGCTGAGCATCCTCTCTGAGCTCGATTATGACCGGTTAACAATTTAAACGTCCAATGTCACCGAAGACACTGTCACACTCCAACTCGTCCACTCTCAGTACCAGTCCCATCTTGCATGCAACTGCA
This sequence comes from Chelmon rostratus, assembly GCF_017976325.1. Lineage (NCBI taxonomy): Eukaryota > Metazoa > Chordata > Actinopteri > Chaetodontiformes > Chaetodontidae > Chelmon > Chelmon rostratus. The sequence goes on along the minus strand of NC_055660.1, from coordinate 27,406,447 downwards.
CGGCTGAGCAGATTGTTTGTGCACGCGCCACTCACAATGAAAATCCAAAAGCTGTATTTTTGCTCTTTTCGTTCAGTTGTAGCTAGGAACTTCCCCATGCATTGAAGCTTGCCACCAGGACTGCGCACGTCTGCTGCGGTCTGGCACAGGGTGGGCAGCTTAGGGAGGCTGAGATATGAGCTGTGTGACATGACAGTAATATCTGCCCCAGTGTCTATTTTGAAGCGAAGCATTTTGCCACTGATTGGGAGATCGATGTGCCATTTTTCATCTGCACTGTTCACATTGCAAACAGACCCCAAGAAGAATGCACCCACTGACTCTTCATATTCGTTTTGTGTGGTGATTTCTTTTACAGTCTTTGTTTTGCACACAATCTCAAAATGCCCCGTCTTGTTGCATTTTCTGCACCTTTTCCCATGTGTAGGACACGCCCCCACCTCATGCTCCCTGTTGCACCTCGTGCACTTTACTTCTGCTGTTCTATCTTTACTTTCACCTCTCCACTTCCCAGCAGAGCCCTTTTTAAACTTTCTGAACTCCGTCTGTTCTCATTTGTGTTTCTTTTTTCACGAGCTCCGACTGGCAAGCCATTTGGATTGCCTTCTCTAACGTGAGCTCGGGCTCTAGCTGAAGTTTCTGGGACACTTCTCCGTCCGCGATCCCAATGACTAGTCTGTCACTTATGTGTTCATCCTTACTAGCCCCAAAGTCACAGTGCTCTGCTAGCTCGTACAGGTTACGTACAAAAGCCTCAACCCTTTTCCCCACTCTGTTGGGAGCGTCGGTGAAAACAGGCACGTTCGTGTATAACATTACGTTTGGGTACAAAATGTTCATCAAACTTGCTCACTACAGTATCAAAGTAATTCCCTCATCCTTCTCAGTAAATGTAAAAGTGCTAAACAAAGGCTCGGCGTCTTTGCCCATTGCATATAGGAGTGAATTTACTTGTACATCCTGGTCCTCCTTATCCAGCTTTGTTGCAATCCGAAAGCCTGCAAAACGTTGCTTCCACATCGGCCATGTAGAAGGCTGGGTGAAGTCGAAAGTTTTGGGTGTGTGGAACTTCGGCGTTTTACCCTCGTTGTTCTCACTTTCTCCCCTTTTAGCCCCTTTTCTTCACTTTCACTCGCTGCCGCTTTTCTCACTCTCTCTCGTTCTTTTAGAGGCGTTTACGCTACCACTTCTGACACCATGTCACGGAATGGACGGACGAGAAGTGTAGTTTTATAACCTTTACTGAAGATGCTAAACATAAAACAGGTTATATATTGCTTGTTGGATATCAACTCACTAACTTCCTGACTCCCTGACGCAGTGCGTGACGCATCAGATCATACCGACCAAAAACCCCATCAAAATAAAAGCTATCTCATCACAGACCCATCACGCTGTTCAAGGATAACTTTCGTTTTTTACAACCTGGACTTTATTCGTAGCATTAAATACGACCATTTACTCACCCAGACAACTTTGACGCGACGCTCGAAAATGACGTCATCCACGTCAGAAGTAGTTGTCTAGAGACACTGGATGTTGATAACATGCCACCACAGGCTCAGAGGGGAATAGCACCAGCATATCATAACAAATACGAGTTTCGCCGCAGATTATGCGTTTATAAAGGCTATGCACGGGTGCCCCAATTACTCGCATTATACGGATATACGCGCCGCTCTTCTGGGGTTAATTTCTTCAAAACGACTCCAAATGCCACCAAAGTTGTCTGGGTGTCTAAATGGTCGTATTTAATGCTACAAATAAAGTCCAGGTTGTAAAAAACGAAAGTTATCCTTTAAGTTTGTGTTCCACTTAGAGAAGGTGAAACTTGCAAGCTAGGCTAACTATAGTTTCTGCTACATTTGCGAATGTCGGCAGAACAGTTAGAACAGAAAAAATGTCTGCTGACATGGAAGCATTCACACGGTTCCGCGATTGCCAGCCTTGTCGTCACACAAGATTACCCCGCCCCCATCCGCTACTAGCTAGCACAAACTGCTAACATGTGGCAAGACCATGTGCCACTCACGCTACTGTGCAACTCTTACATCAGCTGGATTTGTGGAAATGTATCAAGTTCCTCACTGTGTTAAGCTACCCCTGTCAGAATAGCCACCATTTTGGTGCTTGTTCTCCCAGCCTGGAGACTGCTCTTCCGGTCCTGTGCTGAAGCTCTGACTCTTGACTCTGACTTTTGAAAATTGTCAGTGTTATGAAAAGCGATGATCGACAATGTGCTTTAACGTTTTTAGAGAAGCTCACGCTCACAGACCACAGCCACACAGACCACTGCAGCCAACACAAAAGACTTCAGCAACAACAGCAAAGCCAGGCCCACAACCGATATATTTTAATATTTGTACCACTGTTATTGTGTACTGTCATTACTCTTATTGTATTTAATTGAACTCATGCAGCTACTGCCAAGGGAGAAATGTTCAGAGTATGAGTAAACCAGCATGAACACAAGCAAAAAAACATCTATCAACAAGTTTTATAAAAAGGCAGCCAGTTTGATTGGAGGAAGGATAATGTTATGCTACCAAAGCAACAGAAATACACCGCTGAGTCTGGTTCCTTCAAGTCATTTGATAAGCATTACCCAACTCTCAGGTAAATGTTCAGCTTTTGGACAGTTGTGAAAAATGCTTAGATATAAGGGGATGCTGCACAATAGTGGTGGTTTGCCATTAGCGGTCGGTGCTATTGTTTACTTCTGCTTTCCAAAACCAGACACTGGCTATGCCTTGCACAGCATACTGCATAGTAAATTGAGTTTGCAGCTTCATACTGCATACTTCTATGAAAAGCTGCGTGAAATATGTACCACATCCTGATTTAACAGGTTCATATGCAGGATGCACTACATACTGCATATTGATGTGTCGTGTTCTTCAGTAGGATATAGTAGGTGGTTCCGAAAACAGCGGGGGTCCAGAGCAGAGCAGAAGGAATTGCAGGGAGATGGGAAATAGGGTTATTTGGAGGAAAAAGGCAACAAGCAAATGTAAACTAAAACAGGCTTGAACCACAGACTGATTGAGCAGGAGCTACAGTCTGCAGGGTGGATGTGATGCAGCTGGAGAGACTCTGCACGGGCTCTGACACACCTGTCTCCACCCATTATGCTTCTGCAGATGTAACACATTCACATTACTTGTTGTTCTGTAAAAACTGTGATTTACCTTCATAATCATAAGCTGGCCTTCATCATCCTGACAAAAACAATTCACATGGAAATCCAAAGAACCCTCAATCTTAAACAACTAACATTTCACTTTCCACTTCTGGCTGTATCTGTAGTTTGGGATGAACATGTGCATAGAAAACATTTTCCCAATCATCCTGAACATGTTGCAGCAGCTGAAACAGTCTGAACACAGTCTGCCACAGTCCAACAAACAGTGATAAACTGTTTCTCTCTGCAAACAGGAAGGATGGCTATCTCTCACATCTGACTTAACCCTAAGTAATGATGTTCCTGGGCATGTTTAATTAGCCAAAAGTGTCAGAAGCCAAAAAATTCCAGTAAACATTGTTTATATCTCGTTATTAACTTCACCACTAACTATTTCAATCAATATTTAGTGTGATCGCGTTCTTCACCTCTCACAGATCATGAATAAATCACTCGTTTTTCATAAAATGATCATTTCATGATCATTTTTTAATGTACATTGGAAAGACATACATATAAAACACTATAGTTTACATGATACTGATTTTTATTTTTAAAATTTTTAAAATTTTTAAATTTTCTTCTTTTTATGGAGTGATGTTGATAAATTAACAGGAGACACCTCTTCTGGTCAGGGTCAAATTGACCCGCCGACTTAAAATCAAGACAAATGAGTCATGAGGATTTGTGTTTGATCCAGAAAGGAAATAGCGTAGCCAGTATAAACCTGCTTGTTCAATGCATAGCTGCAGTTTTGCATTACATGCTGTCCAGATTTTCTATGCTGTATTTAGCTGGTTTGGAAGGCACACTGTCCTAATAGCTCCCATCTTGTCTCTCTCCCATCTGAAAGCCCTTGTCTCTTGATTTTCAAACCGGATATACTCTGGAGGAAAAATGAGGTCCCAAAGATTATTGTGGCATGCCTGTCTCTGTCTGTTGATTCATCCTTTGACTTATAGACCCCAGCCAGGATGACGACCCCCAAATATACACGTAAATGCATTTTACATGGCTCCTTCCACTTCTGACCCAAAAACACGGCTTTCTTCTACATTAGTCATTTTGAGAATGATTTTCTGCATTGAGTTGGACATGACCAGCTCAGAAGCTGATTTGACGTCTGTCACACGAGTCACTGCCATCCAAGTGGGCTCTGGCACTGTCTTCATCATGTTTTCTGCGGACTGGTTTGCCTGACGTATATTTGGGGAAGAAGACCACTGTATTTCACCTGAACAACAGGTTTCCTCATTTGTTTCATAATCAGAATCATCAGACTCAGAATTGACCTCAAGATGGTCTTCATCTTCACAAACATCCCCCTCTATTTCACAGTCATGATCAAAGATGAGTTCAGAGCCTCCAGGGCTGTTGTTTACTTCTGCTGCTCATTTTGTAAAACTCTGACAGAGAGTATATCTGTCTGTAGCTGCAGAGTGTAATGTTGGTAGGACAGGAGGATATGCTTTGCCCCTTCCACACTGAGTGTCCACTCATTGTGGGTGGAGTTCGTCCACAGGAACGGAAAAGGTTATTTGACACTTCTGACCCCTCTTAGCCTCCGCTTTGACTACTGGATAACAGTATGTAATATAAACATGCAGGTGGAGGACTGAACCATTTTCATTTTATAGGTTGATTTTACACTTATTAAGCCAGGCAGAAGAAGTTTCATCCCCCCAAAAAAACATTTTTAAACATTTTTTAAACTTTTTGTAACTTTAAAATGGGTCAGTTTGACTCGCGACATAACAGGAGCGTTAATAACAGAAGCAAAGAGCACTGACAGAGACAAGGCTGTGTCTCTACTGCAAACCTCCAACCTTTATGGTTAATCGTGGTTATATAGTATACAGTATGTTTTATTTGGTCTACTTGTGCCCCCCAAAGGAAAACTGTTCTGGAGACTTCGATGTCTTCGATGAGGGTTTATTGATGCTCGGCCGAGGAGAACAGAGAGATTACAAGCACAGTGTGAACGCTGCCTGATGCCACCTCAGTTCTCAGGGATGCTTCCTGTGATCAGTCCAGTATCCTAGCTGGGAGCGCTAGATCTGGTTTATGCCCAATTATGGTGATTCTTTAAACAATAAGAGTACGGGTGATCAATTGATTGGCTCTCCATACCTTAAACAAAGAACTATACTCGTCGATGTTTCCCAGCTCATGTTGCAAGCATCAGGTCGCCATCAACACATTCCTCTAACAGGAGAGAGTCTACCCCACCATGTCTGGAGGACAGCACAGCTTATCACCTATGCACTTATTTGCCTCAGCACAGAGCTTCTCTCCCTGTCGAAAGGGCACCAGTCCCTAAACAACCCAACAGCTGCATTGTACTAATCCTGAGCTGGCCTGAAGACGACCACTTCACCTGACCATGACCCTGAGGCCCCCACTAGGTGTAGTCAAGTGACAGAAAATTCAATTATTTTTGTTGATGTTGTTTAATGTCCATTAAAGGATGATTTTTCAGCTACGTTGCCACAAGTTTGTTGATAATTCTGTAGATCTTTCCGTGAAATGGGAGATATTGTCACTATCAAAAATTCCCAATATCTGAGACATCTAGCCAAGATGCTGACTTTTTGTCTGGGGACATGCAGCTTTAGCTTCAGTCTTTTAGCACGATATCTTGTGTGTATCCATCAGGTTTTGGTTCTCTTTTTAACCTGAGTCAGATTGTTTTGGGGTTTTTTTTGTGCCTAACTTTTCACTTTTTCTACACCAGCAATATCAGAGATGACACAAATCATTTCTCAGGTTTGAGAAGCATGGATTGATAGGCTAATACACAAAATGACTACAACATTTTGTGCTTATCCCAAATAAAGGCAGCACATTCATCCCTCGTCTCTCTGTCGATGAATGTAAGCGTGGTAATGCTGAGTGGGTTATTGATTGGCCGGGGCCTGCTCTGCCTCTCAGCTACGGCAGCTTCCTTTGAGTGATCAGCTGAGCCAACATGTCTTGATTTTTGACCATTAACTTTGCTGGAGAGATAAAGTTTACTGGAGAATATCAGAGCTGCTGCGGCTTCACTCCGGGGAAATCAGAGCTGGCCTGGTCTGGGTCAGAGCACGAGAGTGTGGGAAAGAATAGATCCTCGATAAGCCCACTCCTTCTCTAGGCCCTGAGGCTGTGCTCGCCCCATCTGGCCATTCACACACATCCACGCACACATACGCACACACCGATATAAACACAACAAACACGTTCTAAAATATAAGCTACATACCAAAGTCCCTTGGGTGAAGACAGCAGGGCCTCCTCCACACTGTGCCACTGCTTGCCCGTTCACAGACATTAAGCAGTACTTGTTCACTGCTCTGCCTCGAGACAACAACAAGGAAGCCCTTCAGCACCAGACCAAGGCTAGAACAGGCATAAACCTCAACCAGCTGCTGACACTTCTTCAGCCTAATGAGAAAATCCTTTTCTAAGCTGAGCTAGTATATTTATACAGTGCCCATCACACAGGTCTCAAAGGGCTTTACATACAATGTACTGTACCATATAGCTGTGCATAATATCACATCTACCTCCATTACTTTTATTAAATACAGTACTAATAAATGTACTCTAATTTCAAAGGTCCACTAACCAGCCACTCTGGTGATGATTTGAGAAGATGACACCTGAGCCAGTTCCATTTGCAGACTAAAGACAGTGAGATGGGGTTGAAACCTCACAAAAACATAGATGGAAGTTTTAGATCTTCACCTTGACAGTGACTGCCAGTGGCGTCCGGCAGTCTTCATCAGTGGATGGAGTTTGCTCAGTTGACATGGAGATAGTTCAGATGCCCTCAGGAGGCCAAAGTATGGACTTGTGATAACATAGCCCATACGTAGCTAACCTCAACTGAAGTGCTAGTGAGCTGAGGTCTCGGGATCTGCATTGAGAGAGAATGAGTCAGACTGGTGCATTACTGACCAGAACAGGTCACAGCATCAATGGGGAAATCTCTCACAGCCACTGGCCAGGAGTCAGAGGATGGTTGGAGATCAAAGACGTTAAAGGCCTTTGTTGAACACAGCCGGCGGTTGCCATCCCTCCCCATACATGACCCCAACTGTTATCACCTGAAAAAAAGTTCCATTCTTAGGTCACATGATAACAGATTATTATTATAAATCTCGAGGGATTCGTGGTAATTGAGATTGCTTTCATTTAATTCTAGGGAAAAAAGGCAGAGCTGAGGATTGTTGGGGTTTACGGCACAGGATTTCTGGGTTTTGCAAGCAGTTGCCACTTGGTGCCATTTGGAGGCGCCAAAGTGTTGAGTAGAGAATGTTGCATTTAGGTCCCTCCAAAGAAGACACACACACACACACACACACACACACACACACATAGAGAGCGAGACACACACACTGATGTTCAGATTATTGCAAGAAGCCATGAGGATCACTGCAACAGTTTAGTGTTTTAAAGTGTCTTGGTACAACAGCAGTGCCCGGGTTATCATAAATGCTTTAAGACTACACCGCTAGGACACATGCTTAATGTGGAATTAAATTTTAGTTATTGCTGTAGTGAAACACTGAGGTTTGTCCATTTAGTGAGTCTCCCACGTCACTGTGCTGCTGTAGAAATGCTCAGTGAAAACAACCCGTATTTTTTTGCATGTACACACAGTATTTTGAGTCAGACTTAAGTGTATCAGCATTGTCTTATTTGTTTATTTTTGGTGATTGGATTAAATCTCGACATAATGTAGTTATCTCATGGTTTGATCTAGGACTGCACCTAACCGCTGTTTTTGTTAGTGATTAACCTGCAGATTATTTTCTCCATTGATCAATGAATTGTGGTTTTGAAAATGTACAGTGCGGTAGTGAACAATGAATTTTAGGCAATGTTCTTACAAAATAACCTTTGCAAACAATTCATCCATCATTCAAATTGTTTGCAGATTAACAATTTGTCGAATGATTGTTTCAGCTCCATCCTGGTCTTTCATTTCTTGCACATAGACCAGAGTCATAGTAACACTAGTGCACAGCTGAGAGTGTGCATATGCAATTAATATTGCAAATTCCATCTTTTCAGTTTAAAGCAGAATTTCATTATGAATATATAGCAATTGCAATTTTTTCCTAAAGATATATAACTTTAGCTAATTTAGTATGCATGCTACGTGGGATCAAACAGAATAAAAATCAGTCTTAACAGTTGTGCACATGGAAACCCCTCAGCTGTGACTAATACCACACACACTGGCTAACTTGGCCTGAAACTCTTAACCTTTTCACACTTAATATATCCTTTCCTTTATGTGTTTGTGCTTCACTAACCTAATATTGCAATGCTGTTTCTTCATTCTGTAGTTCTACTAATGCTCCTCATTGCATGTCTGTCCATCCTCTAAAAAGGTTTTTCCTTAGCTAAATCAAGGTTCTAGAGATACAGGATGGTGTCAGTTGTGGAAATAAATTTGTGATTTGGTGCTGAGCAATTAAAACTGGCTTGTCCTGAGAAGAGAAAAACATGCAAAGTACAACAGTGAGTTCCTGTGCTGTAGCCATCTCCCTCAGGCAAACACACACACACACACACACACACACACACACACACACACACACACACACACATATGGATTTGATCACAATATCATGAATATCAAGCTCTCATATACCAGTACTAACACTTTCCCATCAACTTGACTACTGAGCCATGTTGGAACACACCTCCTGCATGTCTCAGTGTAATTGCCATGGAAGCTTGGGCCCGCTGTCGGTGTCTCTCTGCAGCTCAGAGCATGTGCTCAGTGTCTCCACAGCAAAACACAAATTGCACTACAAGCCACAAACCGGCAGATGAAAGGAGTGTTACTGTGTGCTAAAAAAAAAGAAAAGAAAAGAAAAAAATGGGCTCATGCATCTCTGAATCAGATTGCTCACAAAGAGACCTTAGCATGTTGTAGGCCAGAGTGAACTGCTGATCAAGTTTGACTTTGACCTCAATGAACAGTGCTTTTTAATCCTATTTTTGGACCTCTGTGCCACTTGCTCTAACCCTTGGTGTTTCTCACACCCCTTTTAAAGTCCCAGGACAAGTGGTGCTCTTAAGAAGATGCCAGCTTTCTTCCTTTATCGATCACAAAACATGATGTATAAAAGCGCTGTCATCCTGTTGCTGGGTTTTTCAGCTGTTAAGGCACTTATTACACGGCTCTCCCTGGCTGTCAGACCAATGGAAGCTCTGTGAAGTGATCTCTCGCCAACAAAGCAAACACTTCACCAACGTTCCACCTCCATGCTATTAAAAGCATTCGATCTGGGGAGGCATTTTATGTTCTAACAGTTGCTGCTGATAATTTGTCAGGCCCTTTGTAAAGGCTGCAACAATCATGTTTAAATTTTAAACATTCTGCGGCAAACGCGAGTCCTGAAAGGAGACTCTGCATTTTATTTCCATGATATTATGTGTCGTTCTCTGTTGCTTTGAAGTTTATATATAGCTTTGTGAGGGGAAAAAAGACCAGTGCTGCTATGTCCCATGGAAAAAAATGCACTCTTGTATGCTAGAACAGATAAAATCAAAGATATGTGAGAGCTGTCACTGTCTTCTCTGTAGTCCAACACATCCACGCCGTGCATCAGATGGAGAGAAACTTTTTTAAAACACACACACACACACACACACCCACATTGTTCTTTCTGATATTTTATTTATGTGAATGGAAACCACCCAGTTGCTTGTTTATGGAGCTGTCAGACAAAGCAAAAAGTGTAAATTGGCCAAACATGTTTGTGTGGTGCAATATTTATGGTGCGCTGTTGGAGCAAAGGCTTTCATGTGCCCTTTCATTGCTTCAGTGGGGGCGGGCAGTGAGCGCGGACACTGGTTCAGTAGAAAAAGCAAAACAAAAAAAAAAGAGAGAGAAATATGAAATATGTGAAAAACAGCAATGTGGAATAAGACTTCTAAAAGGATGAAAGTGTGTCAGGATGTGACTCAGGCAATGCTCAAGTCTGTTCAGCTGTCTCTCACTTCCTCGTCCAATCCTCTCTGTTTTAGGGCGTGTGCACGTCAGTCGACGCGCTGCTGCTTCTCCACACTCGGGCCAACATGTGACACGTATATCATATCGAAACCTTTTATCTCCAGGCATGATGAATATCAGCTTTAGCAATGTCTGAAGTTTACCTGGTCATCTACAGGTTGACAAAATTCGACCCCTCCGTCAAGCTGAGAGGAGCCCTGACAAGGTGACATTTTGAAGAGCGGGGGTTTTCACTTGCCAGCGCTGATGTTTGTGTGGGTGTGTGTTTGTGACAGCGTCCTGAGTGTGAGACCGCCTGAGGCTCTGGAGGGGGTTGACGGAGATGGACCTCTCTGCTATCCCAGGTTGTCAGTCATGGCTGCTTCCAGCTCCATAAATAAGGGATGGTGCATCCACCCCAACTGCCCCAGTGCCCCCCCCCACCCCCCTCCAGTGTTGACTGGACGCTTTCCCACTCAGCGTCACAGGGCTGCATACGCGCTGCTTGTCATTTTAAGTGCAGACGGGGGTAACTGCACGGGGACTAGAAAAACACAGAGCGTCGATTCCACAGACTTCATAACTACTGAGTAAACAAAAAGCTGCTGGCCCGTGACTCTGAATGCTGAACCGTACACCACATCACAAAATGAATGATACGGCCTTGTGGGACGCAGAGCAAAGATACATCTCCAAAGGATTTATTTTCCCCACAGTGTCACGCTTGGCTAAAGTTATCTGCGGCCAATCACAGCAATAATTTGGTTTCTGCTCTCCCGGCTTCCCGTAAGAGCGAATTTGGAATGATTGTTTTAATCATAGTCATAATAGCCACGGCGTACACGATGCAAATAATATCTCAATCAAATAGATTGGATTTTCTTCCACCTGATGTACCACTGGCCGACTCTGTGCTACATGTGGCTTTGATTTACAAGGGAGGGAGGGGGCGGGATGGATTGAGGGATGTGCGGAGGGAAAGCAGAAATACGCAGCCTGCTGGGGGATTGTTTCTGGTCACTGGTTCAGGTCCCTTGCTGCTGACGCCCTCTGTCAAGTTGTTGAGATGCAGTGTGAGATGCAGCTCAGATACTGAGACAGAGGAATACACAGACATGCACAAATCCTCCCTGCCTCTCTCTTTCACACACATGCACGCACGCACGCACGCACGCACACACACACACACACACACACAGATTTGTGCATACAGAAACACAGTGGCAAATTGAAACTGCCCCCCCCAAGCCTCTCCTTTTCTCTTTATCTTCCTATGCTTGTTTGTGAATTTGCATGTGCTGCTGCTTACTGACAAGATTACTAGGCGGAGGGTGGAGTGTGATCTCACAATGCAGCACTGTTCACTTTGCCTCTTTTCTGATCCGACCCCAGTGCTTCCACACTGCAATGTAACAAACACAGCTGAGATTAATGATTAATGATTAGTGATCAATCATTTATGATTAGTTTATTTTTTATATCAAGATAATAAAAAATAAGGACCAATGATGTTTTACATGTTTGCGAAAACCAAATGAAAGTCTTCAAATATCATAACATGCTGTATTTACTTGTTAAAATACATGAATAATTATTCAACTTTAAAAATTGTCATCGATCAATTTCTGTTAGGTGACTTATCAATTAATTGAGTAATTGTTTCAGCAGTAGCTGGATGCAAGGGAAGCTTATGAAAAGAGACCTGGAACTGCCTCCAGGCTGATTTTAATTCGCAAGTAATTTCCATAATTGTAAAAAGTTAATTGTGTGTCACCTGGTGGCGTAATATATTATAATCTAACATCTTAATCCAAACATGTCAACTTATTTTTCATTCAAAGAATACTGAGAAACAATGGCAAGCAGGAATTCCAGAGAGATAATCTAAATAAAGAACTTCAGTTCAGTGAAGCCTGAGACTGCCCCTGCTCTGCCTTGGACTTGCCCTTAACACAAGCCTTGCACATGCTCCACCTTCAGGGGGCAGCAACATTCTCCTCTACTGCTATGGCCTCATCAGCATGCTGGTGAAGCCCACAGCACCCGCCACCTCTCGCTGTGCCCACTGTAAAGGGAGTCGTAGCTTACAGTGTTGAATTCATTAACCTTTCCGCCACTCCCACTGAAAGTGCATGGTGGCGATTGGAAATAACCCCTTAGCACTTTAAACTGTTTAGTGAGTGGGCAGTGGACAGAAGAAACGGGGGCAGAACCCCATTTGTACTTATCTAAAAAAATGTCATCTCACATCAGATGGTTAGTTATTCAGCGACGCAAGGCGTGTTTACGGGTGTGAGGCACAATCATAGGCTACCCGAAGGTTGACACGGTATGCTATCGGACAGGCGGTAAATTTGGGATAGAACTTATAATTGTCTCACTTGAGACCATCTGATGGGCTTTCTGTGCTTGTGAAGGAGCTTTTCAACATTTGTTCGTGTCAGTGTGACCAGTGTAGCACAGCATCAGAAGCAAGATACAGCCACAGGGAGGATGACGGAGAGGCTCACATTCACGATCCTCCTGCTGAAGTCAAACACAGCTGTTTGCTAGAAGAAAGACTTCATCTCTGATTTGTCTCACGGAATAATTTTCTACGCATGTATATGCACTGGAGTATATGTGTTGTTGAACACAGCTCTGAAAATAAATATGTAACATTTTTTTCAGTATCACTACACTCAATCTTTAAGCATGAAATGCAGAGAAACCCACCATGTGCTTTGAACTGATTGTCAACTTTCCTCATCATCTAGCAAAAATCACAAATTTGCATCCCTCAAAAAGTTTAGAAATCAAATGAGCAAATGTGGCTTTAAAATCTAACAAAATGCATATTTAATTTGCCTTTTTAAACAATCTTTCATTTAAATGACACATTACAACAACAAAATCAATGCTTTGCAACATTCCTGCTTTTATTTAGCAGACTATGTCATTAGGCGCCCACAGGCCGATGTGGAGAACAGAAATTTTCATGAAAAAGGAAGATGCACTGCCGCACAGATATTACATTAAAAGGTCCAAAAAGCTGACAAAAGTCCATGTGAATCTGTCCTGCAGGCACTGAAGTCTGCAAGAGAATTAGAGGGAGACAGCCCCGAGATCAAGAAGAATTAAAACTGCGACGGGAGGATGTGTAAGTCTCCAGTGAAAGGAGGGTAATACAGGAGACAGTTAGGGAGAAACGAGGATCAAAAAAAAAAAAAAACGAGATGGAGGAGGGGGTTGACGAACTCAGAGTTTTTGAGAAAGTTCCGGAGACCAGCGCATGAACTAATGGGGGGGAACCGGGAAGGTTTTAATGAGCAAGATCGAGAAGAAGGAGGGATGAAGGTGAAGTTGAGCATGGAAAGGGCAACCGGTCACCGTCTCTACGTGATATAGATATTTAAAGTCCAGGAATAGTGTTTGAGGAATTAACTTCTACGACCTGTTTGGAGATAAACTCACCTCATATTAAGGCCTACAACCATCAAACAGCTGTCAACACAGGAAATAGTTACACATTTTGAGCAAAATGCTAATTCACCTTATCGTCAACAGTAAGAAAAGAAGATATGCAATTCTCATAACTAGTTTGTTTAAAGAAGGAGGGAGGCCACTCACACTTGTTTCATCATCATAAAGACGACTGCAGTTCAATAATTCTGCACTCAAAGCCTTGCCATTTTGTCCCCCGCCATCAGATTCTGGAGATAGCGAGGGGTTGCTCAAAGGCCTCTTGAGTTATGAGCAAGAATGTTATAGGCCACGCCCACTCGCACCAGTCAATATGGCATGTCCGATTTTGGTTAAGGTCCAGTACGTATGATTTAGTGGCACCTAGTGGTGAGGTTGCAAATTACAACCAACTGTGGCCTGGGCCATCCCTGAAGCCTGATTTGCCACCCCAGGTGCCATTCAAATGACACATTTATATGTGCAGGATGGTTGTAATTAACAAATGTACCCTGGGTTGCAAATGGCAGCTAGTAGCTCATGTGGCATTTCACTGAAACACATTTATGTCAAATTAGAGTAGATTTGTAGTAAATGTTGCAGTTTTGTCTGTAGAGCCCTGCTGTACGATTGTTTATCTCAGTGTTCCATTTGACACACATTTCAGTACATTTGCAGATATGGACTGGCCCAACAATGTCTTACTATAAAATTGAAATATCTTGCATATAGAGCAGTCCTTGAACCTGTCCTGGTCTATTTCTCTTTTTTGTATCGGTTAGCCAGGTGTCAGTTGGTGTCAGAGTACTGTCACCTTGCCAGTTTCTGGATGGGTGAAACAAAGCTGAGACGGACTGTTAAGTGTCTGTTGGGTTTGTATTGTTTAGTAACCCTGTAATTGAGAAACAGAGCCTTGTTTGAAGCTGTTTTACTTTGGTAATTTCATTTAATTGCCACAAACACAGTTACCATGCCACAGACTGTTGCCAGTTAGCTGTCGCTATCACTAGCTAAGATGAGCAGAAGCTGAATGTGTGAGAAACACATTTTCAACTGAGTCACTATCTGTATGCTGAGTTTATGGACATCTGTAGTTAAAAAGAGGAGAGACTTATGTGTGTGTGTGTGTGTATTTCTGGATCGTGCGTTCTGGATGCTGCTGCAGCCGCAGTAGAGGAGGCTGCTGGATGCTGCACACATGTAGACTGATGCCTGATGCACACGTACATGGGCATTTTTCAGTATGTAGGTTTTTAAATGTGTTGTGTCCTTTCATCTACACACCATCGAGTCTGAACAAGGAGGTTGTGGAAAACTCCTTCCAGGGTGAAAACAACGAAACTACACTTGGATCTCGTGGTTTTGCATTGCCTCGTGTTGTTGTATTGTGATATGGAAAGAAACTAATGGGCAACAGTTGTTGCTAAGGTAAAACATGAGGGTTTTAAGCTCACATTGACACTACAGCTATCAAATAAGTGAACGAGGCGCTCTGCAGCCTATTTGGAGTTATGTGCTCTATTTGTTATTAGTGAAGAGTGAAAATTCAGAGCAAGAGAGACAAGACAAAGACTTAGACTTAGACTTTAGACTTTAGACTTTATTGATCTCACAATGGACAAATTCACTTTATATATAACAACTCATTTAACTAAAACCTATTGGCCTAAACCAAAACCTGTTTGATTATGTCATCATTTTCAAAAGTCAGTTTCTTGGACAACAGTAGCTATTTAAAGTACTCTTCTTGACTGATGGGTCAACCACACCCTTAATTGGTTGAAAACTCCCTGGTGCCCAATTTGAGCAACTCCTGCTCTCTGTGCTGTCCACCGTCACGTGGGAGTCTTGTCGGGGAGATACTGACCCCTTTCCAGCACTCAAAGTCAATCACACACAAGCGGATGCGCATTATCTTGGTAAGGCACTCCTACTGTCCTGCAAAGGACCTGCATCTGGACAGGTGCTCTGGACTCTGGGTGAAGTTCAAACCAACTGTACATCACTCCAACATAAGCCGTTTCATGAACTAAACTGCAACGCCACAACAAACATTACCACAGTCCTGTGCAATTACGATATAAGAGACTTTAACAAGATGGCTATCAGCAATGAGCGTTTGATTAATGCTGTGCCCTCAGGACTCGCAGGCTGCAGTAGAAGGGGACTGTGGTAAAACTCATTGGGAGGCAGCGACCGTAGTCACTAATCACCCCCAGAGCTGCAGTATGTGCGCACATGTGTGCGCGGATTCGTGTGTGAAATCACCAGCACACTTTTGGTGGGCAACAAGTAGACATTCCATATTAATTGCATTCCTGGGAAGAAGTGTTAGATAAGCCGCAGGCCGGTAGACTTAAAGCACAATTAATGTGATCCGCAGTAGCGGGTCCTGGCCTGCGTTCCGTTTTCTCTCAATCAGCCGACCGACACTTTATCTGTCCTATGTCCACTAATCTAATCAGCTCAGCTGGGTGATTGCTCTTTCTCCCTGTTCGGCTCCTGTGACTGATATTTTAAAAAGGACTGTGGCGGCCAACCCAGAGATAAATCATGCTCTGGGCCCTCCAAGGGGTCTTACCATTGTCATGATACGCAGGATGTGTGCTGAGGGTGTGCTTCCCACTAGCCTGGCATATTACACGTTAAGTATATGTATTGTTAGAGGACACTTTGAACATAGAGTATATGAGCATGTGCTTAACAATACGAAAATATATTGGTTTTTAATGCCTCATTGGTTTCAGTGCCACTCAGCGACCTCATTGCTTTGAAATTGCAGCTGATGAAAAGGGAGAAATATCATTTGGCTTGAAATAGGCATGCTGTATTTCACAGATAATTAGCTGTGTAGCCACCAAACTGGACTTTCTCCAGTCTCACAGCGCGAGTCAAAGAGTCACACAGACCATGTTTGGCCTGAACAAATTAAATCCTCTTGTAGCTACGCAACTGTGAAATTAATACTAAAAAGACCCTCTTGAAAAGTCTATTAAAGTGTCCACAGCTATACTTCACAGAGTTCACTCACTGAAAGGAGTGGGGTGCTGAAACTTCTGTTTTGCTACCAGTTGCACTATTTGGCATCACTCTAGGTGAATACTTATCAGTTCATTATCTACTCGCTGTCAGTACAGTCATGTTTTCAGTCAAGTGTGTCCATAAAATACAGGATATTGCCTTTTCTTGTGAGGAATTAAATATCATAGCTTATGCTGCATTATCTACAAGCATGACATTTGACAACTATGATTATTTGTATGTGATTCAGTGTTGACTGCACCATTAAATCCTACATGCATACTGTATGTTTTGTTTGAATTCAGTAAACCCTATATTTGGTGAATATAAATCACTCCGCCACAGTTCTGCTATTTGCTTTCAAAAATGGCAAACACAGGAGCTCTGCTTCTTATTGTGGCTTCATGTGATCCATTAAAAGATGTTAGCTAGCAGAGACGCAGTGCGCGAATTATTTACTGAGCTGTTTTTCCTCAAACTTACTTTCTGTAGCGTTGAAAACAGTGCACATCCTCCGGAAACCAGATCCTCGTGGATTTGCATTGTGTTTTCTTGTGGGACATCAGTGATTCTTTTGTTAATCAGCTGGTGAAAGCGGCCCACCCCGCTCGCTCCTGCCTGCCTCTTAAAACACCAGGGACCCATTCATGAAAAATTGATCTTTTCTCGTGCAGCGTTTACCAGGGCTCTGAGTTCAAGCCCTCTGTGTTGTACAAACACTAAGTCCAGGCCCCACGAGGGAGGAGGGGGGGAGCACGGGGAGGAGGGTAAGGAAGACGCATGCATGCTAAGGTGTTCTGAGGTGAGGCATTAAATCAGTCTTGCTTGCTCTGAGAACATTATGCTTTCAGTTATTAATTTCCCCGAAGGAGCCAAACAGAATAAAGCTAAAAGGGTTTTTGCATTCGGGGACAGACAGGTGGATGAATGTGAGATAAGTTGGCTCCTCTAGCTGTCGTGACAAAATGCAGAAGGAAGATTCCATTGTTGAACGGGGAATGAGAAATGGACCAACAATAGTGCTGCACAACAATTGCTGGGGCACCTGCTTGATAGACCCTGTTTAGCCATGGGCGCACACACATACGCACAAACTTCAGCGACGATTATCTGCACTGCTATCCTGCCTGTAACCCCCCCCCCCCCCCTCCCCGCCCCCGCCCCACACACACACACACACACACACACACACACACACAGTGATACCAAACATCCAAGCAGGAACGCTTGGCACCATTGTCAGCTGAACAAAGACAGAAAAATCAGCAGAGATATCAAGATATCAGCAGGAAGAGCTGCAGAGCTGCACGCCTCAGCTGACGACGCCTGTTTGCTGCGAGGGGGTTTCACTGCTAATACGTTTTATACCTCCGACAAGGCATTGTTTCTCTCCAAGCATCCTGGGAGAGGATCCTTGATGCCTGTGTAATGTCTTGAAAGAAAGGGGATTTGTGGGTGTCACTTTCACATATTCTCTAAAATATTATTCAACTTTAAATGCTGGCGGAAAGTTGCAGCTAAAATTGGGGTTATTTCGTTTCTGTGGAACTTGAGTGAGACTTTCTCTTTTTTGTCACACTGAAGAGTTCCAGCAGAGGATTATCATTAAGCCCTGATACATAATACAAAGGGCAAAGTTCCCAGATTGTAGAATGGAAAAGTCTCTTCTTATTGGAGACGTTTTAGTATGTCGGTAGCAAAGCGAGGCCAGCGATGCTGGGAGGAGATGTGCTGGCAGCCTCTCCAGAAGCATCTGTCAGATAATATTTAGATTTGACCATTTAAAATCGTTCAATACAGTGTTTGAACTCACAAACACGGCGCAGGCAGAATACCTCATCAGAAGGCTCTGCCAATCACAAGGAAGCATTTTCTGTGATTGACGTTTGACAGTCCTGAGACCTCGGTTCAGATTAGAGACAAACCTTTTGCTCCCCAGCACTGATGCCAGTCTGCCCGAGGCTGCCTGTGGGAGAGAAATGATGTAATATTTGTTAACTTAAATATTTTATCCAAATATTGATTACAGAAATTCTGCAGGCTGCAAATCACACAACCTTTCAGCATTCATCTTGTGTGATGGAGGCCCTGGATATGTTTCTGTCCGGCTCTGGCTTTCTTGATTATCTGACTTGTTTTGGGACTCATGATCGCATGATAAATCCATTGCTTCTTTAAAATTATACTTCTATCTTCTATCTCCTCTTTGAAAAATTAGCCACTTGATTACAGTTCTTTTTTTTTTGGTGCAATTTAAAATAAGGGAAAACCAACGTCACTCTGAGGTGCTCTCAGGAACCTTTTTTGTCTCCTTTAACAAGAAAGCTGTTTGATAATTGTTCTAATTAGAGTAGATGTCCATCCAGTTACTGGTTGCTTTCTAATCAGTGGAAACATGACAGTAATGTGTGTGAGTTTGGAAAAGAAGAAGGGTGAAAAGAATATCAATGTATGTTACTATCTATCTTGGATTTTTGAAACTTTTTTTCCATAAATGACTTCTATGCTACTAATGTTAGATACTCTGCCTCTCCTCTCCTTCCTCGTGTCTCTCTGTTTTTCCCCTGTCCCCGTGAGGCCTCTCCTTTTGTTTCTCCCTATTTGTGTTTGTGTGTTTGGACTTGGCGGTTCTTCCTCAACCATAATTCAACTACACCTGATCCTCGTGCCAGTCAGCCATCACAACTGCAGGCAATCCTCTAATGACGAGCCAGAGGGTAAAAACCTGGTTCTCCTCGCCGGTCCTCACCAGACTGTTGTACTCACTAGCCTGCTAACATGTCGCAGCCAGTTTGCTCCCTTAGTGCCTTGTTCTTTGCTCAAGTTTTGCATTGTCTTTCCTGGTGACTAAACCATACTCTGCTCCTTCCTCAGGATCATCTCCCTTGTCTGTCTGCCTGCCAAATCTGCCCAGCTACAGTCCTCCCCCCTGTCCACCTGCTGACTCGAATCACCTGGCAACCTACACGGATCGTCTCCCCAGACAAAAACATGCTTGTTGTTACAATAAATACTTTTTTAACCAAATCCACCTGAATCTGTGTCCTGCATATGGAGCCCAGCTCTTCACTCAGTTCTTAGCAACTGAATGGTTTTGCCTGAAGCTGGAATGATGTTTCTGCAAACCTACACAGAGAAGGGTGTTATGGGTAACTGGATTCTCGCAGAGGATTCGATGCATGCTTGTCAGGTCATATGGACCTGTGCAACAAGCAAGCTGATTGGTTGATCACCCTCCTGTTCGGAAGTTTCAAGCAGAGGAAAACATAACAAAAGTAACG
The DNA here is from genome assembly GCF_017976325.1 of Chelmon rostratus. Classification (NCBI taxonomy): domain Eukaryota; kingdom Metazoa; phylum Chordata; class Actinopteri; order Chaetodontiformes; family Chaetodontidae; genus Chelmon; species Chelmon rostratus. The sequence continues at coordinate 27,386,529 of NC_055660.1, read as the reverse complement.
TAAAGTATAAAAGAAGAATGTCGTCCTACAGGCAGCTCTGAGAGGCTTGTTCCAACCTTTACATTTTTTCCAGTCAATGCGATTACTGCATGGATTTTGTTCAGTGGCGACATTTCTTTCCACTCACAGAAGTGCTTGATGTGGGTGCTTGGGCTGGATGAAAGGGGTCACACAGGACGCTCAAGTTTAGGGAAACATTGTTTAGTTATGTTAGAAAAGACGGGCATTAGTAAAAATCAATATACACCTCCCCTCATTTTAAACTATCCAACTTTACAGCAAGAAATCTCTGTATGCATGTCCTTCATGTAGTATCTTGAGGATTGTTCTTCCAATCTTACTCACACTTGGCGAGTTTATTGCTGGGGACCAAATGATGGGCAGAGTTGAATTTGGTGCAGTTTGAACATACAACATGTTAAATATTAATACTCTGTGTAGCGGCAGAAGCAGTCGAGCATGTCCTCTGCCAGTCCATGCCCAGTCAGTTCACGGATTCCCTGGAGAACAAGCTGCAGCTGAAAAACCTCGCCCACGATCATCTGAAGCACTGGTTCCCAACCGGGTCACCAAAGCTCCACAGGGGGTCGCGAGGCCTTCCACCGGCTTTTTTTTTTTTTTTTTTTTAAATATTCAGTACCTATATTTCACTATTTTGTTCATTTCTGTGAAGAAAACTAAATGAAATTTGCATTTTTAAAGTTTAGATTGTTATTCGAGACGTAAAAATCCCGCAGGATAAGGACACAGTGAAGACCTGAACACATGCTATATTCACAGAGCCTTCACCGTCTGCTAAACAGCCTCAGCCTGCATTAGAGAAGCATGCGGATAAAATGACAAAAGGGCTAATAGAACAATGGGCAAGTGTCAGGTAAAAGAAAACACTGAAAAGGAAACTTGTAAAGTATGATTGTTGAATTAAAGTCAGTGTCGAGTGTGAACAGGCACTGCACCGCTGCTGTTACAGTACAGTAACGTGTTATTGTAGCAGTAGCGTAACATTGTCTTGTTAGTCGTATTAAAATCTAATCAAATCTTTAATAGGGCTTTGTCAAATAGTTCAAAGCTTTGTAGCTTCATTCATGAAGCTCACATTTGAATTGTAAATCAACACCGGCATACAGATCACGCCTATAGCAGGGCTTTGCACAGTGTGTGTGTGTGTGTGTGTGTGTGTGTGTGCACGGCAGGCAGCTGCTGAGAGACGGGGAGCTCTGGAGGAGAGGTGGATGTGGAGGTTCTGGAGGAATAAACACCCGGAGTCACACCGGATTCTGCTCTGATGCAGAGCCGTTTACCCGTGCAGGGAGAGCTCAGAGTTTGTGTATTAAACTTCTGGGATTTAGAAGTGGATTTATCTTCACTTCAACCCGTCTGCAGGAGCAGCCCTCACTTTTAAAAGGTGCCAGTGAGGCCTAAGGGGTGGGGGAATAAAACAATGATCCCAGCCTCAGTATACTATCCTGTGGTCTCTCGTGGTCTCTCCCCTACGCTGTGATCAGGGTGAACCTTGCTGAGCTTTGGGATAACTTTTGTTTATTAGTTTGAGAGCAGCTGGTTCCAGGGGTTTGGGAAATAGGGGTCGGAGTGAGTTTAGGGTCAGGCACAGGGGTTGGAGTGTGGTTAGGGTTAGGTACGTTAAAAAAGGAAGAGCAGGAATGACAGATCAGGAAACTGCCAGTCCTGGAGCCCAAAATATTATTATTATTATTATTAGAACAAAATATTATCCAAATAAAACTGAACTAAAAAATGCTCTTTTTAGAACATTTCTCACTACCAGATGAAAGGTTAATCATAGAAATAAATATAAACATAACAATAAAGCTTTAAATTCATAAAAGGTGAAACAGCATTTTTACATCCGTTTTTTTTATAAATCTCAATTTTCTATTTTTTGTTATGGAGCAACTGTAACGTGACCCGGTTTCCCGTCGGGGATCAACCAAGTATTTCTGACTCTGTGACGTTTAAACATATTAACCACCCGTTACATTTATGCCTACCTCAGCTATTTTAACCATTCAAGGCCAGCCGTCAGCTTGACTTTTCCTTCTCTGTGGGTTATGAATATGAATGTGAATTGAATTAAAATCGTTACTAGTTGGTGCCTGACATTATCTGCCGACTCTGTTATACATCTTATTCAGACGTGGATGGAAAGTAAATTCTGAGGAAACTGACTTTTATTTTAATGAAACAGCTGTTCAGTGTTGAACAGAGCTCACGCTCTTCAAAAGCCAAAACTGACAATTGTGCCAACGAGAGGGCAGATGTTCTAATATAGACAGCAGTAACTGTCATTGGTCATCAGTGTCTCATCTACATGTGTTTCTTGTAGACACATTTGACCAAATGAACCTACAGTGACAGATGTCCAGCAAACAACAGCTAAAGAAGATTAAAAAAAAAAATTCTGTGAAAAGATATGGCGGGTGTTTCATACAGCTACGGCTACAAGCTATTGCTAACAAACAAGCTAGTCAAGATAAAAAGTCCAGTTTGACAAGCCCATAGGGCTGTCAGGGCTTTCAGGACTCACAAGCAGAACACAGGACACGAACTGAGGGCGAGTGCAAAGGCTGGTTTATTAACAAAAATACTTTTTCCAAAAATCAAACAACAAAAGGCGCTTGCAAAAGGCAATAAGGCAGAAGGGCAAAAAACCAAGGACGCTGAAGACAAACGAACAATAAGACAAGACTCTGGGTTAACTTTAGCTGGGGTAGCAATGACAACAAGGCACATAACGCACAAGACGATCTGGCACAGGACAAAGGGAGATGCGGACTATATATACACGAGGTCACAATGAACAGGTGGACACAATCAGGGCGGGGCAGACAATCAGACAGGCGGGAAGGACACCAGGAAGTCAAGGGCCTGAAGCGAGAGAAGAGTTAGGGTTTCACAATAAAACAGGAAGTGCATAACAAGACATGACGCTGTGAACAGACGCATCAACAGACCCGACGAGACATGTAACAGTTGTCGACTTGCCTCATGACAAACAGTAGTTTCATAAGGCTAAACACACACGTCAGTGAATGTCGGAGGTGCAGATCATTCATGTGAAGGGGGAACACAGACAATGCAGTGCATTGCACAAACTGACACAATCAGTGATGAGTTAAGAGCAAAGTTGCAGTTTTGGGGCGAGTCTTCGATGGATCGGAGGTCATCACAAAGACCATCTTGTAACGTGACAGAGGCTCCACTGAGAGAATGGACGCACTTAAAGTAAGAAGGAAAACACTTGGCCGCGTCCTCTGAGTACGACTTGTTCCACATAGTAAATACAACAATCCAGCTGTTTACTGACAACATCAACAAGCAGGTTAAACTGTCTTTTACGCTGCGTTAGAGCAGTGCAGCATAATGAAAAGCAAGTACACATCTGATCTCTCAACCCACGTTCCAACACCTGTTTAAATCATTCCACAGGTAAACAGGTTAATTGGTAACAGGTGATAGTATCATGATTGGGTATGAAAGGAGCATCATGGAAAGGCTCAGTGGTTCACAAGCGAGGATGGAGCAAGATTCAACACTTTGTCAACACATGATTGGATAAAGTAGATTACTACATGGGCTCGGGAACACTTCATAACTGTTGTCAGTGAACACAGCTTGTTTGCAAATTATTGCATTCTGTTTATTCACACACACACTCAGAGATATACACATATACATATACACAGTATTACCTTCTCGTCTAACACTCAGCCATTAAATGAATAAAATACATTTTTACCAAACTTATGTTAAATGTATCAGTTTTGGTTAAGAATGTCTTGCTCCCTGACACCGTTGACTTTTCCAGTATTTAACCATGATGTTCACCAAACCATAACTAAGGGCACTGAAGTCCATGCTGCCTGAACATCACCTTGAAAACGTCATGCTTTAGTTGTGGAGGGAGCAAGCAGGGAAAGCAAATTAAATGTGTTGTAAATAGAGTTCCTTTTTTTTTTAGGAACACGCTTATGTTGGAAATCAGGGCAGCAATATGTTTCCTTCAAACTATACATACTTACTGTTGCAAATTGCTATTAAGCACATTTTTACAGAGACAAATCTTGACACAAGCCCTCTGGTTACCGCCCAACTCAACATGATAGAAATCAAAACAGCACGTGCAAACGTGTGAAAATCCTCCACTTATCCATGATACTTGGGCTACATGGAGGCAGGTGTGGTATGAGGAAAGCAGGTGCATGGGCTGCTCTAATGAACACAAGCTACAGAGTAACAACTGCTGTTTCCTCTGCAGGGCTTGTGTTTCAGTGTTGAAGGCCATGTGCGGTACGCTGCAGGTCAGCGAGCTGAGTCCTTACACCGCAGCACATCAGACCTGTGTCTTTGTTGGTCAGTGTGCGTCTGTGTACATGAATGGTTATGCGTCTGTGTCAGTGTATATGTCTGATTGCGTGTGTGGGTGTGCGCTGACAAATGTGCATATGCTGGGTGCATATATTGAGTGTCATAAAGGCTACAATAAAAGCTCTGGGGCTGAGGGACTTATAATTCAGCAGTGAAGCTCTGCGGTTAGCTCCTTCCCCCGCAGAGACCAGCGTTCACCGCCGCATCACAAAACCCACAGAGGGCAAGTCTGTGTCGCTATTTCTTTGTTTCTTATGGGAAAACAACCTCGATGAAATATGACAGCCTCGGATGAAGTTGTCATGTATATCCGAGAGTCTAGTCTAGCGCAGTGGGCTTGAGGAGGGAGGGTGTTTTCTCTGCTCAATAAGAAATCAATTCTCAATTCTCTGCCTCATTTGTTGCTGCGGGCAAACTCTTGCGAAGCCTTGAAATCCTATTTAATAATCAAGCATGAAAAGCCATGGATAATAGAGTATTATAAGATGTAATTGAAAAAAGGAAGATAAGCTTACACTGTAAGTGAAATATCGTCCACATCACATGTACTTAAGGACCACCATGGTAAGATCTGTTAGTCACAAAGAGGCCATATCTTATCTCGCCACTGTTTTCATGGGTAGACAGGAAACAGACCGAAAGCCATCCCATTGTTAGATGACGACACTGCTAATGGGATAAATCATTTATTCAACAGCTCAATTTATGTGGTCCTGCATTACACTTCAAGATAATTGCTGCCAACATTTTAAAAAGTGTTCCGAGGTTTGCAGAAACTTTGCTGACAGACTTTAACAACCAGCGTGGCTGAACACGGACACCACTGAAGAAGATGGATGATGGAAAAGTCAGTTGACAAATGCTATTAAGGGTCTCTATCAAGGTGTCTCATAGCTACTCTAATTAATAATTTTATTCTAATAATGGATCAAATGACCATGCGGACTGTGACAGTCGTGGCTCTTAGTGATGAATGCTCTTTGTGCACCTTTTTAGCTTTCATCACCTTGGAGTTTATGTGGATGTGTTTTTAATCATGGGGTCTCGTCTGCCTGGGGGTCTTTGTAGCACCTGTGGACAGGAATCACCTACAGCTGAGATGTACTCCTTGCCCTTGGACCACTGTCAGGAACCGTGTGATCTTTACATCGCCTGATCGCCACACAAAGTAGTATCTTGAACGCTACACGAAGCAGAATGCCGTCCAAAAAGCACCAGAGGATCAGAGAGGAGGGGAGGTGTTCAACGCAGACTGAGGAAATATGGACTAAGCGGCGTATACCGGCTCTCACCACCCCTGACTATTCTTTTCTCAAACATGAGCTGGAGGCTTACACCTTTAGAGAAGCATGCCGACTGGCTTTTACCAAGACGTGGGTTGGAGACACGGATCGCGACCATGATCTACACGTAAGCAGCTTTCAAAAGGAAGGGTGGCCTCTCTTAAAGCCAGAGTAGGTAAAGTATTTACTGATTCAGAGTGAACGAAAGGAAATGTTACATCTACTGCTATTTGGCTTGTGCTTATATAATTGTGGTATTTAATGGAGCTGTTTATTTGTGTATTCATTCAAAGAAAAAAAGAAGTCTTCTCAATGCTGTTCGTCTCCTCATTACCCTCTTGAGGACTTGTTGTCCAGCAGAAGTCGGGTTTGGAGGGACTTTTCCACTGCAAACTTTCTAAATCTAGCTTACTCTTACGCTCTTTCACCAAAATGCTCCAAAATGAATTTTAAGATATTTGAATCACTGCCAGTAAAGTCACTGAAAACATATAAACGGTATGCTACCTGCTGTTAGGAAGAATCCCAGTGTTGACTTGTGCTATGGCTCAGTTACTGGTGCTTTCAGATCCCTGCCTGTGCCCCCTTTTGGAGCATCCTTCCACAAGAATGTACTCCTTCTGCCAGTCTGCAAGCCCATGTGCAAGTGCCCAGAGCAAACTGTAAAAACAGTAAAATGCTGGATGGTAAACAGCATTGCCGTGCGACAAACCTGCTTTGACTGCACAGATTGGGATGTCTTCTATAACTCAGGCTCCGACTGAAATGATCCGACACGAACTGTTTCTTTGTACATCTAAAAACACTACAGTCTTTCCTAATAACAAACCATGGGCCACTAAAATTAGTAGAGTCATTAAAGTAGTAGTAGTTGAACGATAAAAAGTCATAAAGAAGAAGTTTTTTTTATAAAGAGACGAGCAAAAGAAAAAGAAAGAAATTACCAAAGAAGTGAAGAAATGAGAAGTGAGGAAAAGAACGTGTAACGACAAGGTGGAACACAAGTACAGCAGAGATGATCTGTCGGTAGCTGGGAGGGTGATTAATGTATCTCCTCAATCACTCAGAGGCACAAATCTTCCTAACGCCTTATTATTCCTACTTTGAAAAACATGGCTGCTTCTGGTAATGTCTCTCTCTTTTGACTGTGGCATTATCATCAGTCAGAAAATTGTTACATACCTCTAACAGGCAGGTGAAGCTCTCACTGATGTTATTATGTAAGGAAGTGATTATTGATTTTACAAGTCAAGGAGTGTATCATACATGAAGAAGGTGTAGATATGGCTACATCATGCCCACACTGGGGCACTATTTTCACTGATCACTGTAAGTTGGACGTGAACACTGAAGCTATCGTGAAGCGGGGCCAGCAGAGAATTCACCTTCTCTGCAAACCAAATTCCTTCTGTCAGTCGTTTTTTCAATCATTTATTGAGTCTCTTGAGTTCGTCTTTTATCTGCTGGTTTCACAGACTCACAGTAAAAGAACACCACGGTTCAAATCTGCTCTTAGATCAGCGGATTGAAACAAACCTACAAATCCTCCATGGAGTGGTGATGTTTCACCTGCTGCTATTCTAAAGCCTTCCCTCCCGCTGCAATTCAACTGCTAAATGCTAAATAATTTTTCCCATTGTCACTGTTATATTTTTCCGATCATTTTATTCTGTTTATTAACCAATATTATATCTATATATAGATTCTATTCCACATTTAGCTCTTATATCATTTATTTGTCGTTTGTTTTGTGTACGTAAGCTACTCCAGACAAATTGCCCCTCGGGGGTTTGATAAAGTTGTTCGTATTGTGTTGAGTGTCTGAGTTGGTGTGAGTGACGACTGGACTTACATTCCATAATCTGGTGGACAGAAACTCGACTTCGGCTATGCTAACGTTGATCCGTGAATGCTGGATGTGTAAGGCAGCCACTGTTTGCTAACACGTTCACTGTATTAACTTTATAAGTTGATAATATTTCAGTGTTGTGCTTGCAGCTTATTGTGGGAGCCCCAAGTGGAGATAAAAAAAATAATGCAGCTTTATGAACAAATCATTCTTTCCACAAACACCACCCTGGTTACATAGAGTTTTTAAGGGGTCTATTTATCCAGTGGAAAGTAGGCTGCTGGTAATTAAATCACCCATTCAAGTATCTTTTGCAGTAAAGCAGCAAAGGTTTGCCTCGATTGCGTCAATTACCTGCAGAGGAGGGAACCAACAGCGTCACGATTTAAAGCGTTCCGGCAGCAGAGCATTTTGCCTGCCTGAAGTTGCTGTCTTGCTCAGATTTTGCTGATTTGGTCATTTTTCCTTGATGTTTGTGTTTAGGCTTTTGGTTAAATTGTTTCTTTTTTTGTGCTTATCATTGATATACGATACGATACTCCGTCCTCTTGTCTAACTTCCTGTGTGGCTCAATCTGTGCATCTGTACACTCCCTGACATGTGGCTGTTGGCCACTTCATCTCCAGCCTGCTGTCCAAATTGGGTACTCTGGTTTCACTACATGGTTTTGCAGACATATACGGATGATCAGAAACACAGCAGCCAGGTATTTCTACAGTGTCTGTTGCTTACAATTAATCATTGTTTCTTTCCCAAATTAGTCTTCTGGCATTCAAGATGAAAGCTATCAAAGCCCTTGAAATGATTTGCTTATAAAATAAATAGATTTCTATCAAGAATGGTTGTAGGATTGTAACTATGGAGCCTGTTCAGCCTCTTATCTGGTCAGGTTCATGGTGACAGAGTGCAGTGAGCAGCATTCACAGCAGCACAAAACGCTCTCGGGCCACTTAAATAATTAACTACTAGAGATTTTTTGCTGAATGAATAATATCTGATTTACCATTGTTGGTTTTTTATTAGGTCAGGATCATGGTAACAAAAGAGACCGGTGATTAAAAACAGGAGGAAGAGCAGCACAGAATTCTGCATATTACCACCATTTCATGGTTTCCTTAACAACGTTTGGAGTACAAAATGTTAAGTCCAGCCACTGCAAAAAGCTGCCACACAAAGTGTCACATCGGCATCGGTCCCAGCTGGTCAGAAGTCAGGTCCTTCACACACTTTCCCTTCAGTGCTCGACCATCTGCCGTCGGTCTAAAACATCATGTGGTTGGTTGAGTTTCTGTGTGAAAAAGCAGCTTCATTTCCTTCTCCACTTCCTTTTTATTTACTTCTCGGCACTCACATCTCCTCATCTATCTGATCAGTGAATCATTTGGAGCCTTGTTGAGCTTGTTAGATGATAGTTACAGCTTTCAACACTGATCAGCCACAGTCGAAATCCTCATTTTTCCTCGTCTGCCACTGTGGCTCTTCGTTTTCTGTCACTGCTGTCTCTAGCCTGCTGAGGTTTCCAGTAGCTGTGTTTCCATCGACATATTTTTATGCACATTTTGAAGTATCACATTAGAGACGCTTGATGGAATCTGGATGGAATTGGACTGTAATTTCACACACACAAAAAAAGTTTTTATGCTTGCTTGAGCTGGTTTCTGTCTTTTTTTTGCAGAAGACCTGCTTAATGGCAGATGGAAAGATCTTTTCTGAATAAGTTCTGATATAGCAAACATTTAATTCACATGACTGATGAGTTGTTTACTGGATAAAGAAGAAGAAGAAGCTGCAGATTAAAATGTCTCCTTGTGGCTCCGCACAGATCTGATGGAACCTTCCTTGCATTAATACAGGAAACAAACAGAAATGTCACGTTCCCATCACGTTTTCTACATTTTTTTCATCTTTTGTGGTTCAACTGGTGCTCTTTCAGTTACATCATCTTGTTGCACCTTCTTTTCTGCAATGGCATGATGGTTTTCTGGCTCGAGAACTGGGGCTGCCTACTATTAGGTAAGTAAGGTAGTAGACAGAAAAATGATGGAAATAATCAGCAGACTAGAAGAAAAACTAAAAGCTAGTGAGAGAATAAAATTGAAAGTGAAGATCTGAAAACAGCCAAACTGGAAGGCTGAGAACATATAAAACATCTAATGTAATACAGCATGCAAAAAGGTGCGAGGATCAGCATGGAACAGACAGCAAACCTTTTCTCTGAGGCCTTCTGACAGGTTAACTCAGCCATGATGACCCAGGTAATAGTCTATGTACTTTATTTACATTCATAAATGAATGTATTACTCTTTTCTCCAGTAATACTGTAAATAAATGTGTTTATATGAGTAAGTGGGTGGAAAGAGAAGAGAAAAAGAAAGCGCAGATGTGACAGATTTAAAGCGAGATGTAACGCTAAGAAAAATAAATTGTACAATTTCTCGCTTTCAAATGAAATGTTGAATTTATAATCAATGGAAAGCAGGCTTGCGCTCTCACTTGCCTGTTCTGTTTGTCGTGCCACATCACCAACTCGATCCTGCCAGTCTCCTGCCCTGCAGCAGCCCTTTTCTGCTGTTCCCCTCACCTTCCCGCCTCACCTCCTCACCTGCCTCTCATTCCCTCATCCGCCTCCTGGTACATATACCTGTCCAGTTGCACTCATTCCCTGCCAGGTCATCTAGTTTAGTTCCAACTAGCTTTCCAATCATCTGATTAACTGCCTGCCTGACCTGCCTGTTTGGACCTTTTTCCTGACTTTTGGACTTTGGATTCCCCCACCTGCCCCTTGTCGGATATGTTTGTCTATTATGCTTGATCTCCTGGCTTTGACCCTTTCCTGCCTTTTTTTTTTTTTTTTTTTTACAGTGATTCTGCTTTCCTGCTGTGCAGAAGACCAGTCATTGTGCTGGCTTTGCTTTTTTCTAAAGAACCAGACAACATCGGCATAATGCTGCAGAGTGCTGAAGTTCTGGAAGCAGAAGCTGGTGTGACGTGTAACACAACAGCATTGGTGTCTGGTGGCTGTGACTCCCCCATTTTACACAGATGTTGATTCAGCTTTATTACCACCTCCACTGCTGGCTTATAGGTGGAACAACACAGCCCCCACTGTACGTTTAGACAGAATGAGGAGGTGGAATGATGTTGCTGTTCCCATCTTGAACAGGCTGTGTGAAAGAGGCCACTGATTGCTTTCTGTGTCATTCCTCTCGTCGTTGTCTGCCTGTTGTAAACCCATAATATCTAAGCTACTGGTATTAGCAGCATCTTATTGTGGTTAATGTTAGCTAATTTTTGTAAACATCAGATAGACACTGCTTGTTGGCTTTATGACTCTTCTCTACTTGTTCTGCTATTTAGCCTTTCACAAACCTCAACCTGCAGTTACCTCATGTCTCCACAGAGGGTGCTGTTCAGCAAAGGTTAGTCTCACTTTCATCGTCACGATGCGCTAAACTGTGTCTTGGACTGAGCAGTGTTCAACACTGAACCAAGAGCCTTGGCTGCAGCCTCTTTCAGATAATATTTTAGGTTTCATTGCCATTTTATTTTGTTAGTCTTGTCACAGTCGCATCAACAATCAAACACCACAAACTATAGGCTGACTGCTGCAGTAGCTATTGCATCTGAATGCAGTGAAGTTGCTAAGCCGCTGCTGGTGTACATTAGTGTTGACGTGCAGAGGGAGAGATGGGAGGGGACTCTGATGTTAAAGTGTTGGTCAAGTTAAAGGGTGACGCTGCTGTCTGTCCTCTTGTCTCGTTTTCTAAATCAGTCATGCCCACAGCATCTTGTTATGGCTCTGTCTGTCAATATGTCTCATCAATATCTCTCCATCCAGGCCGATAAGTAATGACAAGGGCCATTAATGGGAGTTTTCCTGGTACAGGTCTTAAATTTATCTGCACAAGCCCTCGGCATGTCTTTAGGCTCTGAACTCTCTGCAACTTTTTCCACCAGCTACACTTTTGAAACAGTTTTAGTTATTTTCCATGGCAGCTATTTTCCTGCCTCTGACTTTCCTTTGATCACCGCAAGTTTATCTCTGTATTAAGTTCTCTCAGCCCTCGGTTGCACATTCTCAGCTCACAAAGTTGTCACTCTTGTTGTCTGGAAATGCTCTCCAGAAAAAAACTGCTAACGTGTGCCACCCCTGACTCTAACTAGAGTTAATGTTCACGGATAGTTCGATGCAGCTCGCACTGTATATGTAACGCTCTGAAAATACAAGGTAGGACGAGCTATAAAAATCTGTCTAAAAATATTTTGTTTCATTACAGGAAAAAAAAAGTTTAAACAATGCCGTCCCGTAGAGCTGGCAAATTGGTTCCCAAGACATTTCTTCTTTGAAGAGACTGGAATCCAACAAGTCCTGGCAGCTCATTTTTAGGTCAGACACGCTCAAACAGCAAAATACAGCAAGATACGAATCCTGAAAACAATGTCAAGTGCAGCAGTGAGGCTTGTTTACGCTGTTGTTTGAATTGTTAATAGGTGCATTGTGGGCTATTGTCACTGTATTAGCTTTGATGATGAAGCAAGGAGTGCTGTATGTCTCAGCTTGCTCTGTGCTCAGAGAACAAGGAGCTGATGTTTAGGGATGGGTAAGAGAAGAGAAACAGCTGGTTTGTTATTCACTCCGACAGAGAAAGACAGAAATAGAGAATCAAAGATGGAGAGAGTTTTCAGGCATTAGCCTCGGAAGTGTTTCCATGCAATGTCGCGATTTATTGTCTTCATCGTGATCAAATGTCGTTACCACAAGTGACGTGGTAGGAATCAGCAAAGGGCAGCTCTCTGGCTAACGAGCACAGGTTGAATCAAGACTGAGTCCTAGTCCGCTCAGTCAGGGGAGCTGAAGGCAAAGCGTTACCATGTGATCCTTCAACGTACAGCTGTTGAATGGATTGATCTCTATGCCAACATGCGAACGACTCCGAGACATCTGGAGCCACTTAAACTGTTCATCATCGTCATTTTTAGTTTCTGTGTTTGGCTCTCAGAGGCAAAATGGCACAGAGCTGCCTCCTCTGGTCTTTTAACGTGTTAATGTCTGGTGTGAGGTTGGCAGAATAATTGAACTAGCTTTTCTCCAAGGATATCAAATGTTTTATTTCCTTGATCCTCTGAACAAAGACCATTGTGAAAAATATTGTAATGGCAGTTTTAGCTCAACATTGCGATGTGTGAATATGCAATAGTCCCATTGCAGGGCGCGCAAAGTCACTTAAGGCAAATTACTTTCATGGTACAAACACATTGATACAAAAGGAAAACAGGGTTCTTAATGACTAAGAATGTCACAAGATGTTACATAATACAGTCTGATTGATTGATTGATGCACGCGATGCAGCTACTGTCACTGATCATGTGGCCTGGATGCTGGAGGCAGGCGTTCAGTTAGGCAAGGCGGCGTCTGACTGCGTATATTCACGTTATCAGCGGCGCCTCGTCCCAGTGCTGGTTTAAATAGCTAAATATAGTTATATCAAGTTACTGTCATGGGGCTGGTCCATGCTTTAACGTAGCAAATGCTTCACATACACAACACACACAAAACCTGCCAAGATCTGTCTGTGCTTACATACATATTTGAGAGTTTTATCATCCTCAGCAGCAGCAGGAGGCTTGATTCTCCTCCACCACACAAATTGAGCACACATTTAAAAATTGTTAGAAAGAGTAGTTTACATGAAAGAAACACAAGCCCATTTGTAAAGTGTATTAAGAAACGGCCTTTTTCTCAAATCCCTCTCCACCTGTCCACTCTCTATATAGAGCCAACAGTGAAACCAGAACTTCCAGACATAAAAAAAACAGATTCAAAATCACACTGACATTTGTAATAACATGAAGGCTAAAACTCAAGCCCTTATACAACAGGAGGTTGTACATATTCAAGATGTCTATTTTTAGTGGCTTTTATTGACCTTCCCTCGTTAAATGTCACCAGCGAGCCCACAGGTGAGCCGAGTGGCTGGTTCAGACTGTAGCGATAGCACTCCAGAAGGGCCACAATGCTGCAGCTGTTTTTAGACAGCAGAGAGCACAGATAAAAAGTGTGACAAACAGCTTGAGAGGAGGATGTAGGTGGATATTGTGGATGAAGAAGAAACCAGTGACATTGAGTACCTGTGCTGCTGCATCAGTGCATTGTCATGGGACCTGTAGTTTTCTTGCATGATAACAAATCAATAATTGTTCAACTTCATTAAAATCACAAGTGTTTCAACTTGTAATGACAGGTTCTGTAGTAAATACACACTTATCTTATGATATGGACAGTAAGTGCTCTTTTTTCAGAAAAACAGATAAAAGAGATGCTTATTGATTGATTGCATGGATTTAGAGAAGCTAATGGAACAGTGGCTGGCCGAGCAGTGACACTGGGCCTGATCTCTCATCTGCGAGAGGACTGTGTGGTTTTTGCAGTTCAGCAGGACCAACAGGCCGGTCAGTCTTTCCTAAAGACATGGCATCAATGTCGGAAGCTGACAGGTACAATTCATAAACTACGTATCAAATCAGACTTGAGAGTTAATTGGCTAATGGGGTTAATAAGCCTGGCCTGGCCTCACCAGAGGGTGGCAGTGTGTGCATCCTCATGCTGTAGGCCAGGCATGTCAAATCAACATCAAGATCACTTAGTTATCAGCTGAACACTGAGATCAGCTGATTAATTGATTCCAGCCTGGTGTGCTCCTCCTTGGTTGGAACGAAAACCTGCAGCCACACGGCCCTTTATGGAATAGTTTGGACTTGCCTGCTGTAGTCGGTCCTGAAAGCTTGCTAACACAGCGGCTACTTGTGATCATAGAAAGAGGAAGATTCCTTTCCTGTTGGAAAAGGTTTATATAAAAATGGATGGTGCAACACTGATGGCTTCACCTAAGACTCCGACCTTCCACTTCCTTAAAGGTCGGTACTGTCACACAAGGAGCAGCGCGAACGTGTGTCAAAGTTGACCAAAGTTGAATTCTATGGGAAAGCTTTGACTCTGCGGAGGAATGCACAGATCATGATCCGACAGAGCTGAAGTCATTTCAGCCAGAAATGTCTCTTTTGTGGTGTGACCGAACCCTTATGGTGCCCCTTAACATGCCTTTACTTCATCACTGGAAGCAAAAGCAAACCTGCCAGGGTTCAGGGACATCCTTGTTGACACTGAGAACACTTTTTACGCATGCAGGCCGGGATTCAATATCAGTGTGGATATTTGAATCATACTTGACTGATGTGGCCCTTCATCTCCAAAATCTATTTGACTTTCAGTCATATTTTGTCAACACTAGTGAGTTTTATGACTTCATTTACATATTGATGCCTCTTGAATTAATACTCAATGTGTGCATGTGTACAAAGCATGCATCATGATCCGTTTTTTTTTTCACACGCTGTAGCACTTGGCTTCCAAGACAATTTTCCCTGCATATATTTTATCTCATCCTCTCTCCCTTGGTATATTTGGCTGAGAAAGTTTTATCACCCTCTGCCAGCAAATGACTGTGGTCATTTGTACAATATTTCACATTTCAAATCAGCGAGGCACACAGCCTCAAATGACAGCCACGGTTTGTGCACTCCTCAATCACTGCAAAATGAGCACACAAAAATAATCACATTAGCATAGTAATCTGAAGGAGAAGTAGTCGTAATGACTTATTTGCCTTGAATTACCAACAGCTGAATGGTTTTTGTCTTGTGTACACATTATAACAGGATCAAACATTTATGAGCGCTGAAAACAGTCACTATCAATTCATTACTCAGCTCCGCATGAGTAATTCTGTTTCCATAGCCTCCAAATAATGAAGGAATTTTCCAGAAATGTATATGAAATAAGGACAGGCTCTGAGTTTACTGTGTTCCAGTCAGGCACTTAGTCTGGAGCTTGATAGGTATTTGTCTGCACAGTGCTGAGACTGTTGTATTTTTGGTTTGGGGCTGTATTGACAGATACGTTAAAGCCTTGTGTCAATATTAAATGTAAGACAGTGCCAGTTTGTGTTGGCAATTTTATGCTGTCTTTTAATTCACTGAGGGAAGAAGAAGGGGCTGTTAAGTGTCTTGCTCCAAATTAAATCAGCTGATCCAGTGATCATTGGATCTCTGCTCCCTGCATCACATGACACCCCACTAGAGGGAGTATTTACCTTTCTCCTTTCAGTTATTCCCACCTTTGCACACTCCTCGTCAGCCTCTGCAGGTGGTTTTCCTCCTTCTGTGTGGACGCAAAGATGACACCAGGAAGTAGACACAAACTGTTCTATCATAGCTGCATCATAAAGTTTCACTGACAACCTCCCAACATCATTTAATGTAATGGATGCGTGGCAGATGCCTCCTCTGCTCCTGGTCTCTGCACTGATCAGACCAATGAGACTGATTCAGCTGATTGGCTGCCCTGTCTCTGCTGCTGGGATGTTTCCAGTGAGCAGCACGCCAGAAGGCTGTCATTTGCAACAAAGCTATTGAAATGACTGAAGTGATGCACTGCAACAAACACTGGAGAGCAGAGGTGGGGGGCTCCACCCACATGATTTGACTTGAGTCAGACTTCGTAAAAGATAAAACACCAGACTTGACTTTGACTTGATATTCATGACTTGAGACCTGACTTAGACTTGAGACAGATGATTTGAAAGGATCTGATATTTGATATTTTTATGAAATATTAGCATTTTTCTGGATAGTGACAGGTAGCAACATGGTGATTTCTAGTGCAATGAGTGCAAACCTGGCAAAACACAAGGACACAGCAGACCAGCACGAGGCAGCTATCCTGGATGGGTCCAGTCCAAAAATAATACGGTTTGGATCTAGGGATAAATTTGTGGTTGATGTAAAAAGAGGACAACATCGGGCTCTGCAGCTCAAAAATCAGTGACACATTGTGTCTTTTTGTCAAACTTATTGGCTGTTCAAATTTTAGCTCAAGCCAAAGCTAAGTTGAAGCTATGTTAGACTTTCAAATCGATTATAATGCAATTCTGTCTGCCACGACGTCCCGGGAACCAGAAGGCTGGCACCGTTTCTATCTGTCGTCATGTCTCCATTATAGACTAAATAAATAACTAAATGAACTCATGCTTTTGTCCACTTTTCCCCTACACTGATCAGAGTGTGTGGGAGTTTCTGTGTTTTTGGTTGATGTATATATCTGTAATTGGTCTAGGAGAAGTAACTGGTAGTTGTAAGCCGCCATGACGAAGCTCACTGCCGTGTGCTACTCTCTGTCCCACACTTCGTTGTCGTTCAGTTTTGAGGCTCGTTATCAAGAAACAATGCAAAACACATGCACGTCCCAGTGTCTAATAGGACGGCTGCTGGATCAAAGAAATATCTGACTGAGCTGAAACAAATAGATAGAATAGACTCCCGTCTGAGGACGAGCCTTTGTGCTCGAAATGTCACAGAATTACAGTATTAAACTCCTTCTAAAGGGAGCTATTCAGTGAGCACAGCTTTCTTTCAGCTCACCTTTTTATTTACTGCCAGGTGTGAGCAGGCTGCAAACATTCTTGTTTGTGTACTTAAGTGCAAATTGGAGGACTCGTACTTTACTTGAGTAAGTTTTATGCAACTCTGCTACATCTCACAGGCAAATGTTGTACTTTTTACTCCACTGCATTTGTCTGACAGCTGTAGTTGCTCGTTACTTTTCAGATTACAGTGTTTTATCTGCTCATGTATCTTCAATCGTGATCATTTTCAGTGTTTGTGACAAACTGAAACATTCTTGTAGTTCTTAAGATAAATAAGCTATTTAATCATCACCAAGACTGAAACCAGGTCGATTTTCTGAACTAATGAAAAGTTGGTGGTTCTCACAGGGCAGCAGCAGCGCTTGTTTTTAGTCTGGCCACATTGTTTTTAAGATAGCTGCCAGTTCTTTGAGAGTAGATATTTTTACTTGTTTTGAAAAACTTGGAAAAGTGAATTTTTGTAGTTCATAATATTTTTTTTATCTGTTCTAATTAATACTTCCTTCATTTTATTGCTTGTTTCCTGTTTTTTGCAGGATATTACCACATGGGCTCAGGAACAGGTCATAAAACTTGTTGATAAAAGTGTTCATTTGCAAATGATTACATTCTGTGACAAAGCATCAGGATTGTATATTCAAAAGCCCTGTTCTCACAGGACTAGTGTTACCAGGGGATGTAGTGAACAACACAAGTCAGCTACGTCATGGACGTAACAATAAGGTACTTATTTTAAGCCAAATCATATTTTCTCCCTGGCAGTCAACATATTCAGTTGTTTAGGTATGAGGATGTGTTGCTCTCTCTCTCTCTCTCTCTCTCTCTCTCTCTCTCTCTCTCTCTCTCTCACACACACACACACACACACACACACACACTTTGCAGCATACCTGAGCTTCATTCTGACTGAGCTTGTTGCATAAAATAATCACACAGCACATTATGAGGTGACAGCTTTTCATAACAGGCTCAGAAATGTGAACGCTGTGAGGTCACTTCACTGTGGCTTTAATGATACATCACTGTCAGACAGCTGCACAGCGACGTCTGAAACCCTGAGAGCCTCTTCACGAGCGTCACACCCCACTCGTTCTTTGTATGCGGTGACATTTTATTTTACATAATGTTTACTAAAAAACAGATGAGGTTAAATACTGTACAAAATACTGTAATAGATCAAGATTCACTGAATTGCTGTAAAGTTCAAACTGAGCTATGGAAAAAGAGACAACATAAACAGACAAAAGGTTAATAATAGTTCATTAAAAGCTATAGAGGCTTTTGTGCCTTTCTGAGGTCGACAGGCTTGTCAAGTGATAAAAACTCAAGCAAAACAACAAGTCATTACATTCTGCTGACGTTTCTGTAACATTCAGCATCCATAGTATTTAAATTTGTTTTCAAGCTCGAGCCACTTTACGTCACACTGTTCACTGCTGCACTGTACCAGAGGCACATTGCATGTCGGTATGCGTTGTTATTTGAGAAAAAGTTTAAATCCCCCGCCGCTCAATAATGTGTCCTGCTTATTGTCAATTCACTTGGTTGTTTGAGCTTCACTGTGCAGAATCATATACAGAATGTGCAGACTTTGACATGAAAAGCATGAAAGGGGGAAAGTTCCTCTGTGCTCACCTTGAAGCTGTAAGCCCTGCTAATGATTTGCCAACACCTGTGGTTACGGGTAATAATACCATATCAAACTGTACATGGAAAAATCAGACCTTAAGCAGCTGTTTGGTCAGAAACACAACAGAGCAAATGCTGTATCTGATTATAGCACAGCTGAACAAAGAAGTTAATCAGAAATAATTGCATCTGAACCGTGATCTGATTTTATGCTGCACAAAGCATGAGTACCTTTCCACACGACAGCAGGGCACAATACTGGTGACAGGAGTTGTACCTTTATAAAAACGTTGAAAGTTTGCAGCCTGCTGCCTGCAGCTCTTCAGCTAAACAGCTCACAATGGCGGTTCCTCTTGTTTGACAAAAAAAAAAAAAGCCAAAAATAGCTGCTACCTTGTTGTGTGGAAGCATTTTTTATGATCTCAGTTAACAAACACCTGTGTCCTGTGGCTGCTTCACAATAAAAGCTATGATGTGCTCTGCCAGTTAAATGCACTTGACGTGCAGCAGTGTTAGGAGAGTGAACAGCAAACTGATGATTCCAGTGACAATTTGAATCCAGCCTTGGAACGGCAGATTCGGCTGCTAACAATGAAAACTTACATAGAGGAAACTGCAGAATTTGAAAACAGTGAAGGGCTAAACCTGATGAAATGCTGACCGTAGTCTCAAAAATGATAATCTTAAGGATTATTACTTTCAATCTGAGTTTAAGGTGCATACCTACATGCATGGTTTTGTGACATGGCTTAGTTTGAAGTCAGTCATCAGTAAACATAAACAAAATCCTGCAACCTCAATCTAGACCAATTCAAGCTCCTACATGGATTAAATGACACAGGAATATGTTGACAATCTCTAGAATAAGTTTAAGGTAGCAAGTAAACTCCTAAATGTGATTTAACAGAGGCTGACACTTGTATATATCTCTGACCACAATGTCGCTTTCCTCTCCCGAGCAGTCTCACAGAAAAAGGGGAGGAGGTAGAGGAGGAAGACACATTAATAAAAAAGAGTGAATGAATAAACGTAAATGTAAATGAATCGGGGTACACAGCCTGAGTTTCAGATGTTCTGCTTCTTGACTCTGTAGGCCTATACTATTTACAGTTACTATTTACTATTTATAATACAACAGATGACTTGTGCATAATTTAACACTCGTACATCAATGACAAGCATGAACGAGCACTGTGTATTGTTGCAGTGTGAGTTTACAGTACATCATTTTGACCTAAATCAAACTAATCCAAGGCCTTACTTTCTTAGAATCCAACATTCATCACCTCACTAGATGTGTCCTTATTTGTTTATTAAGTTTTCTGTTTTTCATTTTACAAAAAAAAGACAAGTTGTAACAGTGTTCAGGAAAAGAAAAAAACAAAGCAAAATCCGTCATTCTGTTCGGGAACATCTGTCAAACATTGCGCATCATTTTGAGTCAGTTATCTCAGTATCACAACAACCACTGTGGTCCAGGTTTAGCACCTCATCATATAAAAGTTCCAGTTAAAATAGACGGTACTTCAAACGAAGGGTTTCCAGGTATTGTTGAAGTTAGAGGTCTTGGAGTGTGTTATTCAAGGCAGGACACAATATGCTTCATCATTATCATTTACCGAACAGAGGTCATGGGAGCACCACCATGTTGCACCCCCATGTTTCTACAGAAGCCCAGAAAGGACAAACCAAACAGTGGCTCTAGGGATCGATGGCCCTTTGTCGGTTCTCTACATGCTTGGAAAGGGAGGAGTGAGGTGAGGGGTACTACTCTCAGATCAAACAAGCTGCAACGATGCTTTAATTTCCTGTTCGTGTACCAACACTTTTCCAGTTAAAAAGAATCTTTGCCTGCAGACTCTCTCCAAAGGTCACTTTTAACAATGGCTGACTCCACCTTGGCAAGGATCCGGCCAATTAACATCCAAATATGCTGGCAGCTCTGCGTAACTGCAGAACTGCTTGTCATGTTCCCCACACATGAACTTGGATCCTTTGCTCAGGATGCATGATAAATCAGCCGTTAAACACTATGTGGTGCTTTTAATGATGTAGGTGATTCATTTAAAACACCTCCATGTTGGACAAAAATGTGAAATTAAATGTCACTCCTTCTCTATCTCCAGTCAGGGAGCAGAGCCAGCAACTCCGGGCCAGATAAATGTTAAAGAAAATTCCACCCTTGGATACTCTCAAACTGTTATATATCATCAATCTGTGATATCTAATAGATTCCAGGAGTTATTATGTGACAAAGCGTGGTAATTTACCTTTTTTGGTGTACTCACTTTACCTCACCCTGCCTCACCTTTTTCCACTTCAGTTAATGGTTTTTAGTGTTTCCTGGAATAACTTTCGACAACTGCCAGAGGAAAAGGTGCGACCTTGGTGCATTAAGCTATGGGCTGTACATGATCTCTGTAAAGTGAGCTTGATATTGGATATCAGACGCTCTCTGGATATATTGTCTTAAATATTCAAACCAGTGGTGGAAAAACACTGTATTTTTCCTCTCCAGCTCCATCATATGAATAAATGGACGATGACTCGATAGCTTCTTTTTGTTGTTCTGTCAGTCTGTGCAGTTTATGCCCAAGTCTTTCAAAGTCCACGGCCCACGTTTGTAGTGCAGGTTTTCAATTAACGATTTGTCGTGTTTAAACCTGAGCAGAGATCACCCAGATGACACCATGAAAGAAAACAATCCTAATGATGGTAAGAAGACTTCTTCCTGAGAGCCATAGAAGACATTATACAGCTGTTTTCACAGGCTGACTAGAACTCCCCATGATGAGGAACTGGTAATTGGTGGAGTGCCTATTTAAAAATAATGTATTTATAAAAAAGATAAAATAACAATCCCCAGTTATGGTAGGAAATTTCTCCATCTGACCACTCCATCACTCAAATGACCTCAGGAGACCATCTGATAAAAAGCTCAATAACATTATCTTGTTATTGATGTTGACACGGTTATTGCCGTGGAACAGGGCGATGATTCATGGTGTGCTATCCAAAACCAGATTGCAACATTCAAGTGAGCTTCTCACTGTAAACATATTAAAACTGACTCAGCTTTACTTTGGTAACATCTTATGTAAAACCCCTTTGGGAGAGTCAGGGAGAGTGAAACAAATCACCATCAGGTCGTCCATATTGCAGGAGAGGAAACAGGTGGCCAGAGTTAACAACAAGTTCATGAAGTTTCTTATTAACACTGGTGACCCACAAGGATATGTGGTTTATCTCCGCTGTAATACTCACTTCACACAGATGCCAAAAGAACAAAAAGTTCAAATGTGTGTATATTGTACCAACTTGGTTATCATAAGAAGCTACGGCATTAGACTACAAAAGCAGTTTTTTAACTTCAGTCTTTAAAAAAAAACTAAAACACAAGGACAACAAGCTCCTGTAACACCATCACAGACATCAGAAGTATGTGTATAACGGTACACATCACAGCTGGTTGGGGGTACTCGTAGCATCCCCATGAGAACACTGATTTTAATCATTCATTAGGGGTTCAAACAGCCCCACTGTATCTGTTAGGATTAGTCTTCATCCTCCTCCTCCTTCTTCTTCTTCATGTATCCTAAAAACAATCATGAATCATGAATCACAGAAACTCTGTGTAACAGCAACAGTTCCCAAACTCCCAAACTCCCAAACACACACTGGGTGTGCGCACATTTGCACATGCATTCGCAGTCATTTGTGTGTTAGTATGGACTGAGATTATGGTGCTAAAACGATGGATGGAGGTTGTTTTCATTTTAAAACACCATTTTAAAACACCAGGCGCCCATAACCTTTGCATCCCCAGAGCAAGGTTTTAAACCCAAGGTCCTACTTGCCCATAATGTGGCAATTCGTGCATGTGGTGTATTTTCAAGCACTTCTTATCAGTTGAATAAGACACAAATGTTTTCAATCTGATTGGACTAAGATCATTTTAGCCATATTTACTGCTACTTCTTTTTCTTTTTAGTCACTTGCTTCATGTCCTGTGGTGGATACTGTATGTGAGAATGAAAAACAATCAAAAGAATCTTGAACTTTGCAGTTTACTGTAGATTTACAAGCATGTGCTGGGACAACATCAAGCTTCTGTATTCTCCTCTGACATGAAGGTTGGAGTTCAAGCTTAGCGGGACTGGTAACCTCTGAAGACAGAGGGACAACTGAAGGCGACTGTTCAGCAAGGATTCAGTGGTATTCATTTACAGCCAAACAAATGAGTCAGTGAATACGTGCTGGTTGGAGAGTAGAATAATGAGCAAAAGCTTTGAGATCATCAAGCATTTTTCTCAAAGTGTTGATTTTCATTCATGAATTTATTTTGTTTTTAAGCTTCACGTTTGCTTTCATCAAACATGCTGTCTTTCTTTTTCACTCTCCAGAAACAGGTGATGAATTGCTTTGACTCTCCCACCTCAGAACACACCGCAATCTGTGGAGAATTGCAGTCTTGTGAAAATGCAGTCATTATATGCTTATTGTGCGCGCCTTCTGCCTGTTACAGGTTACAGGTGCCATTTAGAGTTATAGTCTAGAACTAGTTTATGTTTCCTTCAAAATAAAAGATGATTCAACCTCAGGAAAGCAAATCTTTTTTGTTGTCTTCCACTCAGGTCACAGGTATAAATCCACCAATTAGAGGGATGAGCAGTAGCATCTACATAGTGCGGGAGGTGAAACTTGGGGCAAAAAGTCTCTGTAACTGCCTTGTTGTTGCTTGTAAAGCTTAATTTCTGTGAACTCATGGTAATAATTGAGAAGATCGAGATGAACATATTGACAAATATTATTTATCATTATTATTATATACAAAAGTGAGAGGGGCATTTCCCACCCATCCCACTGGAAATGATTCCCTCGCTTGAAGGAGGAAAATAAAACCTTAGAACGCTGCTGGGGATTGATTTTCACGGCAGGTTCATGATTTGTTTCTCAGTCTACTGAAACAGAGAAACAATGGCATTCTGGCAGGGGGTCATAAAACTAAAAAAAATAAATGAAGTCTCCCTTCTGGATGCTTAAAGGAGAGGACATGAGGCATAATGTACAGAGCAGATCTGTAGAGCAAAAACATGCATTTAATTTCAGCGGGGCAGAGCCAGCTGTTGATTCTGGCTAACAAAAATGTTTTTGAGGGATTATGTGCCTGTCTGTGGGTGGTTCACAATGTGCAGATTAACACACTGTATGATATGAAAACATTCAGCTCAGCACAATGGATCGACAGGACACTAAAACAGGAACTCTGACTAATAAATAGTTTGTTGTTGAATGTTGTGAAACCTGCATCGGTGGTGGTAGATTAGAAGTGCCTGAATGTTTACCTGAATAATAAACTGGACTGGACTGACACACAAATGCAGTATGTAAGAAAGACCAGAGCAGACTGATCTGCTGAGGAGACTCAGGTCTTCAGGAGTCCAGAGGCCACTCCTGAGGACCTTTTGTAACTCTGTGGTGGATCTAGTCACCTTCTCTGAAGTGGTCTGCCTCGGTGGCGGCATCCCGAACGCTGACTGGAAAAGACTTAACAGACTGGTTCTGTCCTGGGCTGCCCCTCGACCCGGTGGAGGCGGTGGGGGAATGGAGGATGACGGCTAAGCTATCATCCCTGATGGAGAACATGTTCCAGCCCATGCATGACCCTCAGCATGCCCAGCACTGGGCAGCTCCATCAGTGACAGGCTGCTTCACCCTAGACACCCTAGGTCCTTCCTTCCTGCTCCCAGCAGACCACACACACCCAAACTGACAAATTGACTCATGTGCAGTATCAATACATACAAAACTGTACAATCTATTTTTTTTTCCTGTGCAGTAATGTGAATTCAACCATTGTCTGAATTATATGTTTTTTGTTTTTTTTTACTGATGCTTCTTACTGTAACACTATATCCCTGTTGCTGCTGTAAGACTACAAATTTCCCCATTGTGGGATTAACAAAGGATTATCTTATTTCATCTTATCTTGTTCAGATTCTGCGCTCAGCAGTTGCTCTGCTGCTCTGCCCCCCTGACTGCTGTGGGGCAGTGCAGAGTGAGTTCAGCCAAACAGCACCACACCAGCCAATGGCAGCGACAGCTTCCTCTGCTGCCAGTGCACCTCAGCAAACAGCGCTGTCACAGGTACACAGCAACTGAAGCTCGAAAAGGTGATTTGAAGTGTGGAACACATGCTTTATATTTTCTTGGACTGTGTGACACTTCCTGAATCTTTCATTTCATGACAGTCTGGAGAGGTATTGCTCTCTGTGTTTGGCAGAAATGTCCCCACAGAGCAAGGACCTGCTCATCAAAGCATTACTCTACTGCACCACCAGTGCTCATAAACTCTTCAGCATGTCTTTAAATGACGACCATGTTTACCTTGAAAACAAAGAGATACAAATGGGCTCTTCTGAAAGGAGGAAATCAGCTTTTGATACTAGGAATGACACCAAGTACAGACATTTATGACAGATTGAAAGAGGGGACATACACATATGCTTTTTTCAGCAACATAAACCAAACGTTTTGTAAAAACAGGATGTCCCTCCAGCTGTTAAACAGAGCAAAATGGTAAAAATGTGCTCTTTTGTCCTCTGGAGTGATTTGTAACTCGATGACACAGCAAGTTAAACTCCAAAAGGGCACTGCTCCAGAGGTTTTCAAGGGAGATGGCCCCTGAGCTGATTTTAGACCTATGTTCTCCCTTGGCAGAGTGCCCCACTGCCCCATGATTGAATGCCATTTGACACATTTTCAATAGGTTCGTCACCTTTTTCCTGTACTCCTGAATATACATCAGCTGGCGTCTCAAGAGAGGCGGTGATCCTCCCTTTTCATTTTAGCTCTCTGACACTGTCTTTAAGCTGTAGGGTAGCTCCTTTTCCTTGACAGATGGAAATGTGCAATGAAAGCTGCTGTATAAACCCTCCAGTTATGACTGAAGGAACTTTGTGTATAACACGCAGAAAAAGTCTAAAATGTGGAAACCTCCAAGCGAATCACTGTTAAAGCCTGACATTCAGAGTTTGTGGATTTTGTCAGCGGAGCATCTTAATTAAGACGAGATTTCAACAGGCCAAAAGGGAGAATTTGAAAGTTTCTAACTGGGCCATTTTCCTTGCATTGTTCTGTTCCTTGTTGAAGCCTGTCTGCAACAGACAGAAATAGTTCCAACTCGACTTCATGTTTTATTTGCACTCATAAATCTTTTTTCTCTTTCTTTCTTTCTCTAAAACGACATGAAGAGGGTCTGGACTTCTGGATTCTTTGAAGGATATAATTTTTCTGCAATGACAGGACTACTACAAGAACCTTTACATGTGTAGCAAGGTGAAAGATACCAAAAGAAGCTGACTATGGCTATCAGTGAGCCAATGGCCTTTGACAAAACACGTTTAGGGATGATAAATCTGGCTAATGAGGTCTGGCTAAGGAAATTACTCACCTTAAAGCCACTAACAGCCTTCACAAGCGCTTGAGGCAGCCGATAACTCAGAAAAAAAGGTGGGGGTTTCAGTTGTCAGTGATATTACACAGTAAATTAATTAAATGGCGCTCCAAAGGCTTAAAGAATTGCCAATTAAACATATTAAATATCACAGCTGAATACTGAAAATGTCAGCTTACCAGGCATCTTATGTCATCCTGAAAATTCAGAGAGGATAGAAGTGATTGTACAGTGGCGAGTGAAACATTTTGCCCATCCAACTTACACATACAACAAAATCAACAGTACATCTGCACATGGAAAAGGGCAACAAACTCTGTAAAAACTGATTCCCACAGTCTTACAGGGAACCATGCGGATTGCAGCTACCAAAGCACAGTGCTGCTCGCAGCTGCAAGGCGCCATCCAACCGTTAAAATGTTGGTAGGCACCAGCAGGCCGAAAGCATCTGTAAGACACATTCGGAGAGGCGCATTATGTATTTTACAAAAACAGTTGCAGTACCCTTACAAGATAACCGCAGTCATTACCTCTGCTGAAACAAACTCATATGTGGGACTGTGGGCTCCTGACAGAGGACCTGCTGTGTGTAGGAGGCACCGTAACCTGCATGCACCCCGGAGCAGCCTGGGCAGCTGTTTAAGGTCTCCAATGAGAGGTGAGAGCAGGACTCCCCTGCTGACACGGCACAAGTGCTCGAGTACATGCGTTGTTCAATTAATAAGATGTCTTCAGAGGACCACCAGGGAGCGAGGGTTCGAGGGCTTTGCCTGAGGAGGGAGACGTTTCGGTTAATGGCCTACCTGCAGCCTCAGGCAGGTAGTTATTTCTAATTGTGTCAGCTGCTTCGCCCTAAGAGCTGTAATAATATGTGCAAATAAAAACACCCACATGTCCCAAGCTACTACTACTTAACCTTAAACAGGGCAATAATCAACGTTTGACTTTTATCAGCCTCCGTCCAGCAGGAGATACAAGAAAGTCACTAAAATAGGTTATTTGTCGCTGCCTTCCAAAATGCCTCCCATTATGACCCACAAAAATGATTCATATGACTGTTGGTTAAGGTTCGGTTGGTTCACATCAGAACACTCAGACTCACTTATTATAACCAACTTTTGCAGCAATTTGCTGGCTTTATGACTCTTCTCTACTTGTGCTACTGTTAGAAATGTT
Organism: Chelmon rostratus; assembly: GCF_017976325.1. Classification (NCBI taxonomy): domain Eukaryota; kingdom Metazoa; phylum Chordata; class Actinopteri; order Chaetodontiformes; family Chaetodontidae; genus Chelmon; species Chelmon rostratus. Next base: position 27,359,267 of record NC_055660.1, on the reverse strand, counting down.
TATCTGTCATAAACAGATTTTTTAAAAGATTTTGTCATGACAAGATGAAAAAAAAACATCGTAAACACACTGTATCTGACCGGGAGACATGTGACCTTTGTGGTCCAGGTTTACTCGCTCTCACTCAGCTTCTTAATAGTGATGTCTCTAAGATTGCATTCAGCGATATTTTGCCTACTTGTGTCACTGAATGAGGGTGGGGAGAGTAAATCTAAACTGTAAACTGAGGAAAAACCAAAACACTGAGCTGAAAGCCAAATTAAAGCTGCAGAGTCGGGTCACATTACTTTTGAGTTTGTCATTAAGGCAACCTCTCTCTCAGACATGGAGCCATGTCAGGATTATAGCATCTTTACTTGACTGACTCAATAAAATCTGTGGAGATTGTGGAGATCCCACTTGTGGCCTCTGTAGCAGCTGTTCAGCAAAAGCTACACTATGTGGCTTATGGAAAAGTTCATGCTCACGGTTAAACACAGACACGGGATGCTGTTTGTATAAAGTATCTAAGCCAGACACTTTATACAAACAACGATCAACCCTGACCTCGTCCCCAAGATGAAATCAATGAGTTAAATAGTTATCATAGCAGGCATCAACAGTTCCCTGTTCCTCCGCTTTGTCCTCTGCTATTACGGCTTGATATATTCACATCTGTAGCCCAGGTGTCCAGAAACATCATTCAGAGAGCCATCTTCTGTCTTTGAGTTGAATAAAATGCAGGAGGTGAAGGGAATGAGTGTCCTGTGGGTAATGGGTAGTTTTAACTTGAAAAACAGAGCACTGGCCAGAAAATAAAAGCTTTTAAATGTCAGCACCTGGCAAAGTAATCATTGAGTCACTGTATTGATCAACAATTCTGTTAAACCCCTGCAAAGGTATTTTGCAGTGGGGCAGCACAAATCATTTTAATTGCCCCTTTAACTCTCGAGGTTTAATTTCATTAAAGTAGTGAAAATCATTAAAGGCTTTTCATTTAAGGGAAATGACAGTGTGATACATCTTTGCGAATGTGTTCTTTTATCCAAGAACACAAAAATAACTATTCCAGGGAGCAAAGACAAGTTCTGACACGATGAGCCCTGCTAATGACTCATAAAAACACACTAACTCTAATAAAGCTGGCGTCAAAGAGCTTTTTAGCGACAGGAGGAAGACGAAATAATGCAAACACCTGGTGGAAAATGACATTTGCTGAAATACCTTGATCACAGTTACACACACTGTTACAAAGGTGAGTCGGCTTAGGTTTGGTTGTAAAACAAACAGCAGCATTTGTCACCTATAAAAGAGGTCAAAAATTGTGAGTTTTTCAAAACATGAGATGACAAAGAGCCCACTAAGCATTTATTTGATAAATAAACCCTCAGATATTTAAGGAATGTCAGAAACTCGTTGGAGCAGGTTTGATTATTAATTGATATTAAGGATAGTGATTGAAACCAATAACTGCCTTTTATATTAATAACATTCTGATTAATTAAAAGTAACAGGTCACCACCCTCAGATTGGGACCAATAACCAAACCGTGCATAGAGTCTCACACAGTGACAGAAGACTCGGCTGTCCATTAATTTCACAAACAACACACAAACACTTGTACGACACTAAAGCAGTCACCTAGGCCTCTTCCTTGAGATTGCATCGGGAGCGATTAACATGTGTTTCAGTCCGTCCGGTGTGCAGAACTCAGACAGAACTCAGACAACGATGGGGCCGTGTCACTCCATCGGCATGCAGGTCCTCGTAGGCAGCGGAGGAAACAGCACACTTCGACTTAATTGAACGAGAGCGGGACGTGGAGGTTATCCTCCTTTTTCTTGAAGAAAATGGGTAACACATACTGCTGACCTCTTCCTGGATCCTAAAGTTTGGTGAGCACAGGTAGTCTGTTACATCTGCAGCAAGTTAAAGGACTGTGTCCTTGGTAAGTTAAAGTGCCAGCGTTTGATTAGGAATGACTGCTGTAGCAACTTGACGTCACAGTGAGGTAGAGCGGGGAGCGTTGATTCGTACATTCCTATTGTGTCTTTGCGTTTCCCTCCCCTCTGTCTCCTGTCTGTCCAGTGAGTGTGTGTTTAACTGCAGGGAGTGGTTGGCAGGTCAGGTCCAGCCTCCCCCTCTACAGACCACCTATAATTCAATCAAGACTCACCTGCTGCCACAGTTTAAAAGCAGCAGCCTTCCACCCAGTATTCATCAAATTGTCTCTTCATAGTGGACACAACCAAGACTCCAGAGATCTTCTTTGTATTTTTGTTGTATTTGCCGGTACCCCACTAGAATTTCTTCACAGGGATATGGGTAAGGGGTTTCCTGCCATCCTGCTGCTGGTACAAAACACAGCTTGCTTCCCGAAGGCAATACCCACAGGCATTGGGCCGGCTATGTCGGCGGTCCTGACTTTAACCACGGCTTCAATAGTGGCTTTGTCCAGAATGGCCTGGTGGATAATGATGCATCGTAGCTTCTGGCTCTACATGTCTCAGCTTCCCCCCTCAAATCATAGCAGCTGGGTGGTCCCATGTCCTGATGGGCTGTTTGGACCACTCCTCCAGAGCACCATGGCTCATCTACACGAAACAGCTGAGGAAGGGGCGAGTGTAAGGAGACTCACCTTCTGGAGTAAAGCCACATGTAGCATCATATAGCGTGTCATTGGTTATATCCCAAGCCCCCTAAATGCATCCACCGAGCGTCCATGGAGAGACACAACAAAGCTATGCAAGAAGAGGTGGAAGTCTCTTTTCAGAGAAATGAGATGTCCTTTCCTCTGAAGCGACGTCAGTTTTTGATGACAGCTGGATCAGCTGTCAGTCAGCTTTAACAGCTGTAGAAGCTTTTGATGAATTTGCGTCTGCACACATGTGCACTGTGCTAATGTTAATAAGGCACACAGTTATCAGAGTCAGAGCAGTGTGTTTTCTCTCTGTAGCCTCTTACCTGGTTGTTATTCATGCACAAACACCTGTGCATGAATAACAACCTGCATTCTATATCTATACTGTGTCCTGTGTCCTGCTCTGAGACGGGAACCATTTCTATTGCACATTGCATTTATATTATTCATCATTTGGATCTGTATTTATTGATATTCTGTATGTGACATCATTATTTAATAACCCATCATAATTAATGATTATGTTGTCTTTTGAACACTGGAAATCATTTATCAATAAACGTTTTCTAAATGCTAAATGTTTCATGGTAATTGAAATTGGGTAACCATATCAAACCCAACACTGATCTGCCTCAGATGTGACTGCATGGAAATGGCAATAAATGGTCTAAAAAGTGTGACTTGCTGACAGAAAGATTCTCCTTCTCTCTCTAATTGTATCCATAATAAAAATTAATGGGGGAAATAACATGTCATGAAATGAAAAATCTTCCTCATAACTGAAGAAAGTTGTTTGTGGTCCTTCTGTTCAGATCTACAACTTATGCAGTTTGTAACTAGCTGCTGAATCAGGAAACAAATCAGATTTTAAACTTATCTGTCTTCACTCTGGTATGAAACTCCACTAATGTTGTGATGAATCAGATCAGTCCGATCAGCTGCAGGGTCCAATCATTAAATGATATCCTATGACGGGGAATGTCAGAGAGTGAGAGACTTCTGTGAAGGCTGCTCTTGTGTATCCTTGCTCCTCAGAGATCCCTCCTCATCGCAGAAATAAGAGCAATGGGATGGGCAGGACGACTTCACGGTTCATGTGAAGACTGAAGAGTGAGGAAATATCAAATAAGAGGCTTTGATTGTTCCCAATGTTGTCTCAGTCATCGCTAGACTTACACTGATTACAGTGATCAGTGGAAATGGAAGCAACCACACAGTCAACAACACTGAACTAATGCAGGAGAACTGCAAGGAGATGAAGCAGGAGAGACGAGGTGACCCACGACCACTTCATAGTTCTTAATAATGATGTGCAGTGATACAGATGTTTCACCGAGGAGATGAACACATATAACACTGATCTGTCTGTTACTGTTAACAGACTCCAGTCTGCAGTGTAGTTCATACACTTCACTGATAAACCACAGAGATGTAGAGTAGCATTAGACTTCATCATCAAACAAAGCAAACATATTCTCACTCTCTCTCACTTGTCCACTTGTTCTGTTCACGTCACAGGAAAATGAACAATGCGCAGTGTGGTTTTCTGTGAACACGCAGGACGACCAGGAGAAGGCCGTGGCCATGGCCCAGAGCTCTCCTTTACTCGTTTACTCCAATTCCCCTGATTCCTAACCTCCTAGCGAGCATTCAGGAGGAGAATCAGGCAGTCATTCTGCTGGCACCAAAACGCATGACTGCGTCTTGTTCCCGAGCGTGATGCAACTGCTGGCGGAGAAATCATGGTACATGGCGCAGAGGTTCACTGTTGCAGCTGACGGGCCTACCTGCTGAGCGGGAATGCTTGGAGAGGTTAGGACTGGTGCCTGCGATGGTGTCCACTATCCATGGAGCAAGACCCTCTTCTGCTACAGCGTATTGCATGGGTTGTTAGTCCACTTTTCACTGTGCTCTTCAGTGTGTGGACAGAGGCCGAGATCCCATGTTGCATCTCATGTTAACCTACTCTCAGATGCTGGGAAATTACTTTAGGATTAAAGATAAGATAAGACTTTATTTATCCCACATCAGGGATATCACCTGCTAAAGCACATCTTTTGGTGAAGCAATTTTTAAAATGAGTCATGATAGAAACCGGTCATGCCTTCCTTATTTGGAGTATAGTAGGATTTAATCTTGGTACTGTGCACTCTGGAGGGGTCCCCCTTTTGTACCTCTCAGGATGCTGTTTAAAACAGCGGTCCTCCGAGCCTTAACATGGGCTAAGAGGGTGTGTGACCTATGAGCGCTGTCGGTCTCACCGTCCTGCCTTTCAACTAGAGGGGATACAAGTGGAGCCACTTTACAACCAAATCCCTCATTTACACCTGAAGTCCTATCAAACTCTTTTTGGTCGAGACGTATTTCCCTCAAGGTTCCCGCCCCCCACAGAAATGAGGAAGTGCCCCACTGATGGCGCCCTGTGCCCACTTTGCCTGAGTGCAGCAACCATCAGACAGACAGCAGCCGCTAGTTCATTACAGAGGGCTCTGTCAAAACAGCTCTGTGATGCTACCACACAAGCTTACAGTGCAGCGGGAGTGAAACCTCTGCAGGGAGTCCGGGTGCACTCCACAAGAGCCAAATCCTCATCCACCGTCCCCCTTAGAGGGATGACAGTGGCATCCATCTGAGCAGTGGCATCCTGGGCTTTTCTGTGACCTTTCATCTGTTTGTAGGAGTGGGAAGTGTCTGAACCATTCGGCTTTGAATGTGCGAGATAATGCCTTGTCAGATCTGGTGCTTTTGTGCATATGCCTGACAGTGCGCCTCTAGTACCATCATCACAGATTAGTGGGCTGGATGGGGGACCATTTTGGTACATAATCAATGCCCCACCCTTCGGCTGTGTGGAGGGAGTGTAACATCACTTTGCTGCGTTTTTTTTTCTTAAGGCTGGTATGGTGTGAACCACAGCACAGCTGGCTCCTCCCTGGCTTATTATGTAATGCACTACAGGTTGTGAATTTGTGTTTTTTATCTGCTTGTGGACCATGGTGTCACAGTTGGCATTGACTACATCACCTTTGCCCTTGACCCGAAAGGGACATTCTAGGTATACTATACGTGAGGACCTAAGACAGACAACAGTGCATTGTACAGAGACGGGAAAGAAAATCCCAATACCCAATATCCCTAAAGTCCCTAAACACAACAGCAGAGGGCTAAACCTAAGTCATAGAATCTTTTTATCTATGATAGGTTACCAAAGATATGAATACATAGTCCCAAGTGTAACTTCATAAAATGTAATGACAAACAAAAAAGTTTTAAGCCCAGATTTTAAAGAAGGAGTTTGTTCCAGATTTGTGGTGAATCCTGATGAACTGACATACTACAAACTGAATGTTTCTCTTCTGTGTACAAGGCTGGATTACCACCTGGGAATAGAGGGGTACCCGGCCCTTGACCACCAGGAGCTCCAAAACTTGGTTCAGCATGTGAATGTCAACCATTCAATCAATCAATCAATCAGTCAAGCACTTACTTGTTTCCAAAGGCTAACTGGTTGTGAAACAACACTTTACTTTCTGTTATTTTCTGTTACTCAGCCCAGCTTTGTCAAAGGTGCCGTCAAGCAACTCCAAAGCCAGTGTACCCACACATCTTCTGTATCTAAAGTGCTGCATCTGAAATTAGAAAAGATGAGACGCTGCGGTACAAGCAACAAGCAGTGAGGCTCAGTTTGAAGGTATTCAAAGACCATCAACAACCACCAACACATCCTGGAACAGTGTCTCCAATGTGGCATGCAATCAATATCAACCCTCCCAACCTACTTCTGACAACACAGCAAACAACTCACCTACCCAAAACGTTTAGCTAACAGAGGGTTACACTGCTCTGCAAAGCTCTAATCCTGGCTGCCCCCTCTGCAATTGACTTCATAAAGAACACCAACCCTCATGTGAGAACAAGCTAAATTGTTGCTCAGCACAGATGCAGAACATGCTGTCTCTGTTCTGATAAAGAAGATGTTATTGTGACAGTTTTACCACCAAATTAGTTTCCCACCACTGAAATAAGCAGACGGTGCAGAGGACATGTTGCTGGTGACGTCAAGATGACCACTAACTTTCTTGATCACAGCTCCGCTTCTCATCTCCTTTCCTCTGCTTCCCTCAGTGTCCAATTCACAGAGAGTGTCTTATGCCCTTTTGTCCCCTGCGGCCTCTGCATAGCTCATTTATGAAGTCTGGAAATATCTGCCAACTCGGCTTTCCCACCAACCTCTCCTTAAAATAGCCATGGAGGCAAGCGTGGAGGGCTCTCATTTCATTGTGCAGCAACAGAACCAGGTCATGTCTGTCCTCTTAGAAGAAGAACAGGCAATTTAGAGTCCACGGGTGGTTGTCAACAACATGGCCGGTAAAGTACACGGACAATGTTTGCCGATTGAAAGATGCCCTTTAATGCTGTTCCTGACATTCAAATGAAGAAAACAGAAGGTGGAGATGGTGGAATATGGCAGAGAAGAAAAATCACTTAAAAAGGACTTAAATTATGAAAACTGGGATTCAAAGAAATAACGTAAAAGTAATTTACAGAGGGCAGAACAAAGTGAGGTAAAATGTTCTTTGCTACAGGCTGCAGATTCAATGAACATTGTGATCCCAATCGCAGCTTTACAAGACTTCTTGTTTTTCACTGATGGTGGAATATTATCAGTAAAGTCACAGTGAATTAACTGGTTGTTTGACATTCATTCTTTTGATACCTCTAAGAGTAACTTCAATGTATTTGCAGCTCATTCAGCCCATCCATGGATTTCATAAACTGCTCAATATTCCAGTGCAATTTGAACATCATAATTCAAATTTTCTGCGTAGTAATCTGCCATGAGAGGAGAATAAATCACACTCAGCCGCCTTACAGCAATTCACAAGTCTGTGTGGGACCTTTATTTATGCCAATCCGTCACTTCACATGAACATGGCTGCACAGCATGAAACTAGTCTGAGAAATGACAAAATGATGTGTTCCACCTCAATAATTGCTGTCTCCAGTCAGCATCAAGTGTTCTCACTGGATGCATCTGCATGCACGGAGGCGCCTCGCTGTCGACTGGCCACAGTCCAGCTAAGGTCCTTTTTGCTTTGGTTTTTTACATGCAATTTTGATAACCTGTGATTGAGGGCCTGTGTTGACAGTAATAAAGCAGATGGCAGAGCCTGTGGTTATTACCTCAGAGTTTACCAATTAACAAGACTACAGCCAATAAAAAGTGTACGGCCACACGTGCGCCTTTGTGAGGCTGTATATAGGCTTATGGCTGCTTTGAGCTAAATCATCATAATAATATGCTCACGATGCTAATGATAATTTGAACATGCTAATGTTTAGCAGACATGTGTACCATGTTCAGTATCTTAGTTTAGGATTTCCTAATTAGGTTTAAGTGCAATTTCATTAGTTTTATAAGTGTCCAGTCATATCTAAAAGTATTGCACAAATAGAATTTACAGTGGACTGTCAAAGAAGAGCCAGATAGGAAACAAGGGCAGAAAGATGTATGAACAAACGACAACCTCCGGGGCTCAAAAACAAAGCCAACATATAGGTGCCGAAAACTGCAGTTCCTGGAGTGGCCACTTCAGGCTGGCTCAAAAAGCGATTCAATCCCCATAGACCTCCATATTAAAAAGGACAACTGAATAAACAACATTCTTCCTGGTGGAAGATGCAAATCCAACTTGAATTCAACAGGCCTGTGCTGCTCAGCAGGTTAAACTTCATTCATTTCAGTGTCCTCTGCTGAAAGTGAGCAAAGCTCTTCTAAACAGACCTGCTCTCAAAGGATCTTCCATATGTCAACAAAGATAAGGAGAAATTAGAAACATCTATTCAACAAAATGTTGACACAAGTACTTAATTATGAACTCTGCTCAACAAAACAAATGGCAGGATATGAGAGTCTTCACACAGCAATCAAAACCCTTCAAATATTTGTCTTCATTATAATGAATAACACTTAAACACAAGAGAGTAATACTGCAACACTGTTCATGCAAAGTGCGACATTCAGTTAGACTGTATATATTTGTAAAACTGTGAATCCAGCCATAAAGTTATCTGTCTACATTTTGCTCTCTGATGTGCCATAAAGCTCCACACACACAGCAGCTGAAGTGTCTCAAATCGAATGTTTTACTTTATTCAGTGTGAACTCGGGCTGTCAAAATTGGCCAAAAATAGCATCTGAATAATTAAAAAAAAAAGCCCAAACATCTATTTTTGCATAATGTCCCTAAGAGGCAAGACCAGTCAACCTGGTATCATGTCAAAAAGACCTATATACCGACGCATTACAAAATAAACAAATAAAATAACGTCCTATACCGTGATGTTGAATTATACACTTATTTCAGCTTGATTAAGATTTCATTTTCAATCAATGAAGGTGACGTTCCACGTTTTCTGGAAGATTTCAATGTCCTGGACAAACAGAAGGAATTAATATATATAGAAATAAAATTAAATTGTAATACTTTTTAAATATCAGCTGATGCTTTGAGTACATGATACTTAGTACTAAAAAAATGTAATTTGCATGTCATCGAATTATCACATGATCGCAAACTACCTTGGGGATAAGGGTTGAAGGGAACTTAATAGGGGCACCACAGCTGACTTTTGGCCCCACAGTGGGTTAATTCAGCCCTGGTTGGTCTGTCAGCAACATCTCGAAGGATTGCCATGACATGTGCAGACAATTGTGTTTCCCAGAGGATGAATCCTAACTTCATTAACCCTGCAAATTTTCACGTAGTGCCCCCAACAGGTCAGAATTTCCACTGCATGATCGAGCACCTCAGTTCATGACAGAATAGCAAAATACAAAAAACAAATAAAGAAAAAAAACTGCACAAGAATAAGATTAATAAAAAAACCACTCTGAGGAACACAATAGCATAATATTGTTTGCATTCTGTACCCCATCCAATGACTTTCATTCATGAATGCTGTTGGTGGCTCCGTTGCCAGTGAAGAATACTATTCACAAGCTCAAGCTTCTTTTAGTCCTTCAGAGTAATCACAACACTGTTTTACACATTGCTGTAGCAATCAAGATGACAGTCAACGCACAAATGCTCAACCCAGAAGTACAAATTTCAGTACCAGCAAGATTTCTTACAGTTGACTGCACCAAGATGATAAAAAAAAAAAAAAAATGTTCTCAGCGGACAGATACCATCTCATGCAGTTCCCCGGCAAACCTACATATTCATGCTGAGCACATGAGTGAATCTCACAGTGTAAAACCACCCTCGAGCGATCTGTGGGGGCTCAGTCAGTGACTTTTGGACTCAATAAAACTCATCCCCTCAGAGGCAGACACAGGCCACCCTGATGCAACAGTCTTAAGCAAATGCGACAAATTACAACACATGCTTGTGAAGCAGGTTGAACAGATTTGGATCCATGTTGATGTGAATAAGGTGCCCCCAAGTTTTCATACACTAAAATTAAGGTGTTTATAGGCTCACTACTCACTCACTAATGCCTATTGCATTTGACACAAATCAGCCACAACATTAAAGCCCCCTGCCTAATGTTGTGTGTGTCCCCTTCATGTCACGAAGGCAGGTCTGACCAATCCAGGCACGGACACCAGGCCTCTGGGGGCTTCCTGTGGCGTGAGATGTGGTGGGGCACATTGACCTTGCATTGTAAGAAGGTGATCAATGTTATTCACTTCAGCCAGTGGTTTTAATGCTGTGGCTGATCGGGATATGAAAAGAGTAATTTTTGATGTGTGCAACACTGGTACTTTTGCTGTCAGATTTTGCGGTGTACGGTGATTAATGATGGATGTCAAGGGTACAGTTAGGAGGTTTTGATCCCTCTTTCCTCTCACTCTGTGTGTTTGTGTGTGTGTGTGTGTGTGTGTATGTGTGTGTGTGTCAACACACGTATGCTGAGAGAAAGGGAAATGAAAAGTTCTGTCATAATATTCCTGGAAAAGCAACATATCCCATCAGTTTTTATGTGGTGAGATAAATGAAAAAACAAAACAAATCATGATTGAACTCCAAAAGAGAAGCATACAACTGCACATTGTTTTTGCTTCACATTTCTTTGAATGAATAATTAACACGGCTCTGATGTTTTCACTTGAAGAGTGGATGAATTCTAAATAAACCAAAATACCTCCTGGTATTGTTGAAATCTCGTGATAAATTGAACAATTGTTGCAAGCACCTCCATACCCAGCTATGTGAGTAGATTGTATTATTTGTATTCCCTTGTATTTTGTCAGTTTTATGGTTACTGGCTTGCTTTTCTCCTGTTCCATGGTTATATTTTAATCAATCTGTGTTGATAGTGACAACTCGAAAGTTCAAAATTGAGTTTCTCAGACTTTTTCTACATAAAACAAACTGAAGTGACATTGCACAATTTGTGTTTAATGCTACTTTTATGAAATATTGAGGCATCAAACCTGGCAGTGGTATGATCCATCTCAGCAAAATAAATTAATTTGATTATTTACCGCAGCTGTCAGCTTCAATGAAGTGCATGTCAGGTTGAAATGTCAAGCTCATCAACAGAATGTGTGCATCAGCGATATCGTCCCTCCCAGCAGCTCTAATCCTTGTCTTCACCAATTTATACGTACAGGTGACAGCAATGTGAGCAAGAGGTTAATGTCTGGCGCGTTCATTTTTTTCCATTCTACATGGCTGGATGAGAGTGACGTGCAAAGACCAATACAAGAAAGACATATTTTCACATTCATTGACAAATCATGGACCTGGAGATTTGAGCACCTCATCCTGGGTTGGGGGAGGACATGAACAAACTTCAGTCCCCATGAAAAGCATGCAAATCACCTTTGTGCTACACTTTCACAAACAGATACACCAGCAATTGGATAGATTACCCTGTTCAAAGAAATTACCCCAGGCTCAGTGACAAAGAGGCCAAACATCTTGAATACAGAGCAACATTCATTTGGAATTGTCTTTCTGGGCACATGATTAATTTAAGACCAATATTCACTGGTCTCCACCAGCTTCTGAAGGAAAGATCTGTCTCTTTAGCTGCTAAATCTTTCACTGTTTTCATCAGCTAATGCCGACAGTCTGTGTGCTGCTTGGTGCTGGGCAGTTGAGAGTAGAGTAGAGCTTTTTTTGTTCTGAAAAGCTACCCGCCCATCGAGAAATGAGGCTAACTACAGCGGTGACACTGAGCCAAAACAGCTGCCTGCTTTTAAACCAAACTTAGGTGAAAGATGCTAAATCACTCTGTGGAGCTGAGGGAAACCACAGACTCAAGGGATAATTATCTGCAGGTTCGTTACAAGCGACACCACACGCACATCATCTTTTTATCAAATGTTAAAATGAAAATATTCATTATAGCAGCTTTAAGTCACAACTATTTTGTCAAGAATGAGCTAACAAGATGCTCACAACCACAACAACAAGCAACAACAAGCTCACAGAAAGCCTGTTCCAGCTAGCTTCTGTAACTAAAAGCAGTCTCTCATTCGACGTTTCTATGATCGACCTTTATGACAAGATGAATCATGCTCCTGTAGTGTGCTGGTCATATTCCAAGACAAACTGGGAACACGACACTCACTATTAGAAATGGAAACCTTTGAGATATACACAGAGATAAACAACAATTACAAGCAAAAAATAAAAAAATAAAACTACAGCTCCCATGAAAACTGACCTCCCTTTTTAGCTTTAATCTCTGCTGCCAAAACCAGCATAAAGGCAGCTAAAAACAGAAATACTGAATAAACAACAATATCGTACAATTTTAAACAAATTTCCATCCTAATCTGAATATTTGGAGTGAAGCACAGGATAAGCATAAGATTATTTTGCAATTTGTGTTATTAAATCTGACAGTGTGATTTGAAATGATGTTTTCTTACTCCTGGAAAAGAACCTGGAAGTTTAATTTTAGCTCTCCATACCAAATGTTAGCATGCCACCGTGTTCAGCTGGAATTTAGCACAATATTTTTAGTTCAAACAAAACAAAAAGAGGAGAGCTATCATAATAGCAATGTGGCTAACCCTGCTGTTTATTCAACTGGAGCAACCCTACTATACCAAAGGCCTACCTACCAGAGATTATTCTTGGCAATGAATAGATCAGATTTGTTACATTTGCTCTAGTATACACTGTGACCTGCAGAATAAGAGGGCATTGATACGCCTTATTTTCAGTAGGAGTTCATGCCAAACACATTTTGTATAAGCCCACACAAATATGGGCATATTTTCCTGGATGCATTCCTGCAGAGGCTCCTTTGTTGGCAGCTCTGAAGGCCTCTGTATGATGCTTGAGGGAAGCTGGTGGTGTTTTCTTATTTTGTACATGGCTTACTGGAATGGTGCACAGTGAACAGATGCTGAACTGAGATTAGTTGAAGAGGCTAGTGTTGCTGAATGCAATTACATTTCAACATTTCCCAAATGACACATTCCTGGTCCAGAGGAGGGGGGGAGTGAGAAAGCTGACTCTCACCCACCTCTCCAGCCTTCCATCTTGGACGGTCGGTCACCACAAGCAGTTGATAATGAGCTGCAAAGAAACATCAGATTTTGTTGTCCAAATTGTTGAAGTATGCTGAAGTACGCTGTAAGCTGTGGAGAGAAGTAAACATCATCCTTGGAGAAAACTCTCTAATATTGCAGAAAAGAGGATTACTTAATGGCAAATGTTGCTTTTGCTAATGGAGTGAATTCAAATGAAAGCACACTTTCTAATTGATAACTGTTTGTGTGGTTATTAAGTGGGATGTAACAAAGGATGAATATCCAGCATTCAACTCAAGGCACTCTTGAACACATGCTGTCAGTCCCACAAGAGCCCACCATACTGACTGCTCATTTAAACAGCCCACTCTAACCCAAATCACGTGCTGAACTCTCTATGTCCACCTATCAGAAACATGGAAATTCGTCCCCTTCAGTATTTGTAGTTGACACAATATCAGATTCCCCCAAACAGCTGTTAGAAAGTTGAATTGTCCCCCACAATATTTAGAGTTAAAGCAACTCCAAAACACCCTGGATGTGTCTCTTTAACAGAACCCCTCCTGCATCTCGTGTCAACAGTAACAGTGAGCACACCAGCTGTGAGCGTGGTGCCAAAGCTTTGGGTCCGTCCTGTTGGTCCGTCCTGCCTCAGCCAGCATGTTTTGAGTTTATCACAGAACGTCTCTGGTCCTCAGAGCCGCTATTTTAATGTAAATAGTGGAACTACTGTAGAGCGTCAGAGGAGGGGCGAGAATATATAGTGCTGCACACAACAAGACGCACAGTACAGGCCATGGATGTAACTATTATAAGATCAGAAAAGTTGAGTCCTGTGAGTGGAGGTGCTCACACAGCTCTAACTTCACAAACCAGCTTTCATGTGTTATGCTTCTTTTACTCTTCCATAGTATCACATCTATGACAAAATCTATAACATAATCCATCAAAATACAGCTATAACTGTGACTCGTGCAGGTGTGAAACATGTTAATGTCTGAATGTTACGATAATGTGAGTTGTGGGTTGTTTGTTGTCCACAGCTGGCTGTGTGTCAGATTGTTTCCTTTGAGCTCACCAAACAGCGGCAGCATCACACAGAGGCTGAAACAATACGTCGGCCTTTAAACTCAGAGACTGATGTATGCATTTGCACACGTGGGACAGCAGCTTTGGTCAGGATCTGACGGTAATTATTCTGTGTTCTGCTACACGGGTCAGCTGTTACACACAGATTACAGGGAAGTGTTTGTAGTGAAGCAGCCTTTGTGGATGAATCCTGAGCTCCATTAGAGCTGCCAATACATTTTATTTGAAGCAGCTAAAAGTCCAAGATATGTCCACCACCTCACGCCCACTTGCCCCCCCCCCCCAATGCCTTACTAAAGATTTCGCCCTTGACTTCAGGTTCCCTCCTATTATGTGGTTGTCGAACAGCTTTGCCATCTGTTTGTGTTAGTGTTAATCATATCTATTCTCCAACATTATTGTTCCAGATGGCTTCTATAATTGCATTGTTTCTTCTGCAGATGTTTTATGGTGCGGTTTCGCAGCACAGCCAGCTCTGGGTTGATAAAGCGCTGGAACGCTTAATGGGAAAATAACCGTTTTCACAAACAGGGTCCAAGTTTTTGTCACTAGTCACACAAACAGTGTAATTGCCACTAATGGGCCTGGGTAACCATCGGTTGACTGGGGGCCACATTAGCATAGCTCCACAAACAGAGGAGGAAGCCAGATTTAGACTATGGCAGCGGCTGGATCCACCACGATGTGAAAAAACGAATCTGTTGGCACTCGGAATGTAAAAAGGGCTCCAAATGTATATTATGCAGGGACTTCTCATTATTTTGGATGGAGGGAGAAAGCGTGCACCACAGCGGCAGCGATAGCAGCTGGAACAATAGCAGCAGGAGTCTCAGTTCCAGGGATTAAGTTCTTCTTCGATGTTCTCTTGCTGCTCTGTTTGTTTTACAATATATCAAGTGGCTGGAAATATCCAGAGCATACTAAATGAAACCATTTCACTCTTATGAAGGCAGTAGCACTCCAGTAGTTGCCATACTTTGTAACAGATTTGCCATTAATTTGAGGAGTCACATAACCTTTAAGGCTTATAAGTGAAATACGAGACAGTGGCTGTATAGACTGCCTCCGCTGTGAAATGCTGAACCGCAGCCTATTTTCCCTAATCGCCTGTTTGAGCACAACACCGCTGATTCAATCTGAATTTGACAAATGCTGCTGACTAGAGGAGGACAGCTCTGGCATCCTACATGGCAATTTTGAAAACGGCCTCATTTTCCTGCGCCATTGTCTGCATGGCAATAGTGTCTGCGATGAACTGGAATCACATTATTCTGCAGATACCTGAGCATCAGCTGTGCCGTTCGAGACACCGCCAGGGGAAATGAGGGTCACCGAGACTCCACCACTCTCTGATTCATCCACTCTGACGAGCCAAAGGTCAGATCATGATTCCAGCTCATCAGCTGAGGTCCAACCAGCCAATCAGTAGGGGACTTATTTTAGGAAAAGGTGGGAAACAGATGTGGCAAGGTATGGAGAATATCAATTAACACTTGTAAAACCCCGGGTGTATATCACATAATTATTACTCATTATTCATAATCAACAATAATTTATTCTGTTTGTAAATCCCATCACAGATGTTGATTGAGTTTCTTTTAGAGGGCCAAATAAACTCTCAATCAGCTCTAAATACTTGAGGAGAATCAGTGTGAATCATTAACAGTTAGTGATTACTGTAAGCAAAAAAAAAAAAAAAAAAAAAAAGGAATACAAGAAAAAAGGATATAAGCATTTCTCCACATCCTGGCTTTTCAGGGGTGAAGCTATCTCCACTAAAAGTCTGAATTCAGCATATTTCTCCAGTCACCACTCATTATTTAATGACAAAGAAATCGTAGCTTATTATTGTCCCATTCAAATTGCAGGCAGTGACAAAAGACAGTGGCAATACAATGCTAATCTTACAGGGAAAAAACTCAGCAGGCCATCTTGTGTTAGTAATCTCATTTCCTTTGTGCTCTCTGAATCAACTCCTGAATCTATTTAATTAAATCATGTATAATTCACAACCTTACGGCCCCACATGTTTGAGTGAGGCACAACTGCTGTAGTCGGCATTACATTACATACAAAGGCGGGTGTAAATGGCCGTATAGCAGATACAGTTTTCATTAGATTACGAATAAAGCTGCAAACGCCTGCGGGATGAATGAGGCCGACAGGGAGGAGGCTGCATCAGGGTGGCTGTTAGTGCTCGGACCTGCTTGTTGTAACCTGTCCACGCATAAGCACTGACAGTACAAAAGGCTGCCAGCAATAGACCATACTCACGCAGTGGCCATTTTCCTCTTGCGTCATGCTCAGGGTGGGAAGCTCAAATGCTGTTGTAGGGAATCAAACAATCACTTCACTGCTTTCCGACTGATCAGAAAAGACCACAGATGGTGAAAAACTGGAGGGGCACTGGGCGATATTTCTAACATTATTGTTTCATAGTGATTCATCAGTGGGCGCAGCAAATCTCGGACACATTTATTTAAGCCTGGAAGTAAAATCCACTGGATGCAATCAAGCTTGGTTAAGTCAGTAATGCTATGTGACATTATGCCCATTGGAACACATATTTCTGTGTAATGTTCATACAGATTACATCCAACACAAAAGTGTGCTCCAAGCACTTTAGCACTAAGTGTTTAGTGTGGCATGAAGAGGCTGGAAAGACATGCCTGCTTCATTAACATTACATTACACTACATTACAGGCTTGCATTACAAAACAGGGGGAGGACATTCATCTAAAATAAACTGGACAATAAAACCCACTTTATGATTATAGTAAAAATAATGTAAAGATAGGGATGAAAATAGAATAAAAGCATGAGTAGCATGAGATGGAAAATGGAACCCATTGAATAGTAGTGATGAAATAAAGTTAAAAATAGAGTACAAAGAATGCATAAAATCAAGTAAAATACAACATTTTAAAAGGAGCGCAGCAGCACATCAGCACGTTTCAGGTGTGTATCAGGAAGTTATAGCTACTTAAAGGCTGGAGTAGGAGATAAGTTTTTAGCTTTCTTTTAAAAAAGACAGTCAGTAAACCAGCAGCAGATGATCATAGAGTTCTTGAAGGCAAATATGAAGTTGTTCATGAAGTTATTTTTTGCCAAAAGACAGTTAGTAATGGAGTCTATAGCTGCAGCTTCATTTGGTTCAGCACAGATGTACAGTTGTGTGTCATCTGCATAACTATGGAAAGACACATTGTGCTCTCTAATGGTGTCACCAAGGTGTATAGTGAGTAACTGCAGACAACTGACAGACAACCTAGGATCATCCATTAGCTTAAACACTGAACGCTGGCACCCACTAACATCTGGCTTTTGTCCTCAGTGGGAAAGGCAAGGCCAAATGACTGGGTATTTATTGGCTCCAGCTCCAGTCGGCACTGATGGAAGCACGACACCATTTTCTCCCCTTTTCTGGCACAATGCAGTGACACGTGTTGCAGTTCTGGATGTTGGCATGTAAATAGCCAGGAAACTCCAAACACTCCGACGTCTCTCAATTGGCGACTTTTACAGGGGGACTCAAGTAAAAGCTATAAAAAAGTAACCACCGTAACACTGTCACTGGCCCCCATGCTGTTTTTGACTGTTCCCTGCTTGTGACGTTGAACGTGACAGTGGAAAAAAAAAAAAAAACAGAAAGGTAAACTCATCTACTGGCAACAGGAAAGCAGTCAATAGTATATTTTAGCAGGTTTAAAAAAAATCTGTTCATTCATGCTAGTGTACTATAGAAATTATATAACTATTTCAAGCATTCATAAGTCAAATGTATTTACACAGGAGAGTCACCACTAGCAGCTACTAGACTGACCTGTTGACCCGTCCATGTAACGCCATAGAAATACCAAACAATCCATCACAATGGGCTGAAACAAAAGGAGCCATGTGATTGGCTACAGATAATTTCATGTTGAAAAAAATGCATTTGGGAATCAAGCCACATCATGGGGGCCACAAAACTCACACACAAATGCAATGAAGTTCAAGCAGTTTGTAAACAAATGTAACATCCGAATAGGTCTTTGTCGAAAACTGCAAATACTTTTAAATACATATATTTCTGTATTGTCCTCTACTTTATTTAAAGCAAGAAATATTTGTGTGTGCATCAGAAATACATTTGTGAAGCTTATTTTTTTATATGTGGATTTGTTTTACATTGACATGCAATGCTAAATGTTTGTTAATCCTACTGTGTGCATTCATTAATGTGAGACTGACTCCACAGAACACACCAGTGTTCTTCCCCTGCAGAGGAAGCAGTCTGCTTCCAGCCCCTCGTGTCAAGATTTCAGACCTTATCACACAATGTGGCAAAATCCTCTGCAGGCAAAAAAAAAAAGGAAGGAGAAGAAGAAAGGCTGTGAATAATAGCCAGGAGCAGCTTACATGAGATACAGTGAAACATGAGGTGATCAGAGGGGGTTGAGGAAGGACAGTAAAATGAAGCGGTGCAATGAGGAGCTGAATATCTGCGACGGTTCAGGGCACTTGAAATGGAAAATAACTAATCATTGGCATCATAATAGCTCCCCAGAAACGGTGTTTTGTCTCCATTTAGAGTAAAGCCGGTGATTTAGGGGAGATTTAAAACTTGTGCAATGTGCTGTATTATCTATAAGTTACTGCATGAAAATACAGGAAAGACGAGCGCGGAGAGAATCCAAGGACTGAACACAACATGATGCCTTTACAGGAAGTTTAGAGGCCAAGGCTCACTAATCTATTATACATGCCATCAGTGACAGTAGTTTGGGAAATCATCAGCTAAAGCCAGAATATATTTCAGCTCCTGTATATGCCCAAGGGCCGTCTATTTCCTGCTCCTCCCTTAAAAATCAAAGATTTTTTTTGACTGGATCAGCATTTTGGTTTCAACAGCTCAATGACCTGCTGTATTTGCCTTTTTCCACCAATCAGATAAAAGAGTGAAACATGCTTACGGTACGGCTTTTAAATCACTTTATTGTACACTACTTTCAGAAATGTCAATACAATTGTTGTCAAAGTAATGTTGTTATATGCTTTGTGGACTGGAAACAAAGTCACACCAGCGGCTAAAGGGAAACATACTGTGTTTGGAGGAAGTCTTGGTGCTATTTCTGATGCTGCGGGTCAGTGACGGTGGGTCAGTAGGTGAACTTGGGGCCATTTCCTTTTTGTTTATCACATTTTACCAGGGTCAATGCAATAATGGCAATTTTACAGATAACTGCCCAAACATTTGACATAAATTTCTTATCGGCAAAGATTGTCGCTCTTATTTGGTGAATTATTAATGGAAATTAGAATGCAGTCAATACATTGTACAAATGAGTGCTGTCCTTTCTAAGACAGCAGTTAGCCATATTGAAAATGACATCTACGGCTTGGGGACATGCTACAATCAAATTAAACTGTCCAGTAGCGATGATGGACCAAGATAAACACCTTCTCTAACATAGTCTGAGGATAGATTTGCTTAAGTGGTGAAATAAATCACTCTAAATGAAACGTGGTGAATAAGTGGCTCCTCCCTGCCTGTCCTGCCTTAGCTTTAGGAAGAATGTTATTTCTAATATCATTTCATGATCAAACTGCTTTTCTAGATGGTTGCTAAGCAGCTGAACTAGTTCAGGTACAGGTTTTTAAAACTAAACAAACAGATAAATCTTAAATTGTTGACTCGACGTTCCTTTGTCGGATTAGCACTGACAGGACAGGCCAAGTGGTTTTAATGACAGAATATGGATTTTTTTCTAAATGAGTTCACGTAAATCAGTAGATCCTGTCAATGGCTTTCCTGTCCTGACTATGAGAATATTCCTTGTATCAGATGAAAGCGTGAAAGTGGAAACAGCTTTGTGGTCTGGACAGCAAGGAGACTTTTATTCACACACAGAGGGGCTTTATATCCTGCATGAGCTTTTTGTATCAAACACTGAAAGGCCTTAATTGCAGCAATGAGAAATAAACATTAAAATATCTTGCTTCCACTTGCGATATTTTTCACATTCAAGTCTTAAACTGGCGTCTCATCCTGTTGTTTTCACAACAACCTCTTCGACTTGCCTTGTTAGCAGCTGCATTCGATGTTTCTCAGATTTTGCTGATGCCCAGCTAGCAAACCTTGACATTTGTTCAGCCCTCCCCCCGTAGCAGGTCGTGTGTCATGTTTAAAATTCATATTTGTATAGAAAGAGACAGCGGTACACAAAGAACCAACTATCTGAGAGGGTAAAATGTTGGCAGGTTTTCTAAATGAGATTATTAGCAGCGAGATCATTAGCATACACAAACATGGAGCCTTATTATAAGGCAGCTGGACCACTCGCGAAAGTGTGAGACTCGTTCTGACCTCATTAGTGGGAGCATATGGAAGGCAGACCTCTGAATCAGTGCAGTTATCCAAGTTTCAGTGTGAATTCCCAGCTTGCTCTCTACACTACACTATATGGGCTCAGCCTAATAAATATGCATCACCAAAAAAGGCTGGAAGTGGATCTTATTTGGTTCATCTACTTTGTTTAGCACTCCTCTAATCTGCAGTAATAGCCCAGGGACACAGGGCTTTTTGTCACATCATGTCTGGATGCTCTCAGATATGTGTTCTTCTTCATATTGTTTGGGATTTTGGAAATGTGGGAATTTAAAGCTGCAGTAATTGATTTTTAGGCCCATTTGGGGGGCAGTGGAACAAGCACAGCAGAGCACAACATCTGACAAATTATCGTCTTATAAAGTTGTTCTGGCTAATTTGTTTGCATACAATCGCCTACACATCCAGCAGACGGAGCACAATCAGCATTCATTTGGAGTTGTGTTTGCCAGATCTAAGTCCAATATTCACTCTTCTTTCTTCTTAGCATGGTCTTCAGCACATTTTCAGAACAATGGATGTATGGATTAAGAGTTATGTTTTGTTCAGATTTCTTTGGGAGAGCAGGCAAGGGTCCTTTATTTCTTCTTACCACATTCATGTCAGCCTTCAATTGCTGATTAATTGTTGTATTCATCTACAATGGAATTGTTAACATTAT
Source organism: Chelmon rostratus (assembly GCF_017976325.1). NCBI lineage: Eukaryota > Metazoa > Chordata > Actinopteri > Chaetodontiformes > Chaetodontidae > Chelmon > Chelmon rostratus. Next base: position 27,338,025 of record NC_055660.1, on the reverse strand, counting down.
AACGTTATATCTTTATATAGATATCACATTGTTAACTGGATCAAATACAGTGATCTGAGCTTTGCCATGTGCACAGTAACAGTCCTGTCTGTATCAGGGCTTCATGTTGCCTTTTAAAAGCAACTACTTACAATAGTGGAACAAGGGGTCAGGTGGAAAAACAAACAAAATACACTCTTTATGGATGAAAGTGATGAAAAATTCTTTCTATCAACAGTCGTTTTCGTCACAGTCAAAAGGAGAGAAAAAAGATACAGGTGTCATATGATGTTCAAACATAGCTGCAAACTTGTTCTACTAACATAAAATTAAACATGTTGATTCTTGCTGTTTGTAGTTATTAATGCTATCAATATAAGTTTATGAAAGCATGGACATGTTCTATATTTTCTATAATCACACCGCCAGTTATCTTACCTGGAACCAAGACGCTCAGAGCTTCTATATATATAGCATTTGGCATAAATACCAACTCAGCTGTGCAGAAGGCACTTACCAGAACCATAGCATGAGAGCACACGCTGGATACAGCCTTTCAAGCACTGGTCTTTAATTTACTTAATTTACTATCAGTAATTAACATGTGTTTGGACATTCAGCCGTGCACTCTTTGGCTCAGCTGTTCAGAGGAGAGGTCTCCAATCGACTCTGCATCATGCAATTGATTTGATTATGATGGACAGTCAGACATCTGACCTCATATCTGGCTACAGCATCATCTAATCTTATTTATTTTCTTCTGGATTGAATGGGCCGGTGAAAATATTATGGTGCATCAGCAGCATCTTTACTCAGAGACATCTTGAGTAAAGATGGCTCAGTAATATTGGAAGCATTCATTTAAATCTTTGCACCAGTCTCAGCTAAACTACCTTAACTGCATTGACAATCAAAGTGACTCTGGTTCTCTCTATGCGGCAGAGACATAAAAAGCACAGAACATGATGTCAAAGATGATAAAAAAAAAGGTCATCAGGGCCTCACATACAAGCGAAAGAAACAGCACAAAGAATCCGGTGAAAACAGATGATATATGTGGCTCCTCCTGCTCTGCTCACCACATTGCTACAGTGAAAAAGGAGTTACTGTCAGACTCCGTGTCCAGTCCTAACTATAATTTCAGTCCCATGATCCTCATGGGGTACTGTTAGTTAGCCGTATTACTGTCAGCTTACCTCTGACAGGAACCAAGAGAATGACATACAGGAAATAAGCTTTAGAGTAAAGGCAGGTCATTTGGGAAGCGAAATGGAACTCCCATTACTACCTGCAGTGCTAAACTGGCAGACATTTCCAGAGCGATCATTGCCGGGGTGCATAGCCTGCAGAATATGGCACGAGGTGCTTCAATGTCAGAGATTTCACAGAAGGGCTTTGATGATGCCCAGGGCTGCAGCGCTGTCAAGAACCCCAGGGGAGCCAGACAGAGGTGGGAAGCTTTTCGAAAAGGTTGGAAATTGCAGGGGAACTACTTTCAAGGTCCCTAAAAATCATCTAGCAGAGAGTGAGGCAGGGTGGAGCACAGGGCATCCATTATGTGGTGCAACAAGTGTGACATGAATACATTAAGGCAATGCTGGCTTTAGTGCATTTTCACAGCAAAAGTGATTTTGCTAGATTTGGGGATTGACTTTGTGATGGAGAAAATGTCCCGAACTACAAATCCAGATCGCTTAATTGTGAGACAAGGAGTTCTTAGATTAAGTGAATGAAATACACAGCTTACAACATGTTCTGCTGTATATCCCTCAAGATCCCAGACTCCTTCCCAGCTCCGTTCACCCCTCTGCTGACACACCGTTGCTCACATGTTGAGCTAATCGTTCCAAAGGCCGTGATTTATAGGCCCCTTTTGCTAATAAAGACTGAGTAACAAGCTGTCAATGAGAGCTCAAGGTTATTTATGTCCCATGTTTCCTCTTCAATACAATAAGACCCTCTCGCCAATGATATTTGAATCTTTGAAGCGAGGGTTTCTTGCGTGAGGTGCAGCATGTCCGACATTTGCTTGCTGAGATAAGGATGATTAATTCCCATCTTAGATTCACCATTAAGAGGATTTTTCGAATCAGAACGGTGCTCATGTTTGAAAAGTGGTCTCAAAGGCACAATTATTACTGATTATTATTCAGCTATTATTGGAATGTGTGCTAATTGCCTTGAAATTAAAGCGTACGTGGAAAACTGAATCTGTTGCTCACGTGGATGTTATCATATTTGTTGGTCTCTGTGGTCAGCGGCAGACTCCTGTTTCCTATCACAGCAGCGCTCTCACCTTTAATGTAGGAACAAAGCACGCGCTACAGGAATCAATGCGCTTGTCATTCACAACTCTGGTCAGATCAGCAGAAAGGTCATGAAGCCCCAAAACGTCGATTCCCCATATAAAGTATGCAAAACCCCCAGAGCAGGCCTGCGAATATCAGGACAGACCCTCCAACGTTTCCTTTTATGAATCCAGAATAGGTCATGTCATCTGTGTCGTGGTTGATAATAAAAAGGGTAGCTGTGGAAATGCAACCAACAGTTTCATGCCATTTAACAGCATACAAGATTTATTAGTATAATGAACCCTAAATGGCATGAATTCAATATTAGCATTCATCTTTCATTAAGTTATGGCCATGCTAAATGAGCTAGCTAGGGGCAGCTGAGAATTCTAAACCAGACCTGCACTGGATTATTATAATTAAAATTTCCATACAGAACAGCCTGGTTTCTTCATGATTGCGAGAAATTAATCACGGGTTATGTTCATGGCCATGCAGCAGAGGTCAAAGCAGCTGTGGAAGTTTTAAAGGAGATGTTTCTCAGTTTAAAACACATTAGAAAAAGCTGCTACTCTTGTGAAGACTGTTGCCGTTTTCCCCGTTTGTGTACTGTATCTCCCTGCACACCACAGGAGAAGTCATACAAATATAGCAAGCCCAGGCTAATGCATCACTGATTTCTCTCTAATTCCTCAGCGCTCACACTGTCAAGAATGCGCTGCACTGAAATCTACATCTATTTCCCCCTATAGATTGTAATTGTTGAAGACATCCCTGTTGGCCATTATTCATCCATAAGATAAACATTAGACTGGAGCAATCAAAGATAACAGTAAAAAGATTTAGATCGGTCTTAGTCGGTGGGCAGATAAAGGAGAACACTTGCGCAGCACAAACTTCCTGCTCTGAATTCAATTACATTCGTGTGTGTGTGTGTGTGTGTGTGTGTGCATATTTTAGAGTGGTTCAAGGGAGAACTTGGGACAAACAGAAAACACGGTGGAGAGGGCGAGAGTGGAGGAAACATGACTGGAGGCCTCAGGACGGGAGAGAACAGCAGCACGTAAAGTTGCTACATCATCTAATTCCTAAAGGTCATGTTGGAGTCAGTTTGAACCAACTCCACCTTTGCAGAGAGAGTAATCCTGCGTGGAGTCATCCTTCACAGCACAGCAAACATCACATCCGGCCAAATTCACTGCAGTAGTAATTGTAAGGCTGTTCCCGGTGTACTGTATTCCACCAAAGTAGCAGAACGATCTTCTAATCTCTTCAAAGTGTACATTTTGAGTTCAGTACCAGGTGAATTACTATGTAGCTCTGGTGGAGCTTTTGAAAGAAGAAATATAATTTTCCATTCATTAATAAAGAAAATGCATTCATAAGCAAAGAAATGCACCTTTGCTAAATGAAATCCACTCAAGGGTTTTGCTGTCACAGCCTCACGTGGTCTGGTATGATCGGTAGTTTATGGTGGCTAGCGTTAATGCTAATACAGCAAACAACTGAATGTCAGCAGATTGTTTTGCTACCGAAAAAGTGTGCTGACTTCATGAGGCTACCTTTCAGTGTGCCACAATTAATAAAGATAGTAATACGTAGTTGTAATGTAGATGTTATTCAATTATTTTTACAAATGCATCAATTTTAATAGCGTATTAATGTTTGTGGTTGAGGCATTTAGCTAATTTCAGTATTTATAACAATGCAACATATTTTATGAGCACCTCAAATTTGTACTGGACAACAGTGTTGTCATTCCACCTCTGCTGCTAAATAGCAGATTGACATATTGCTGTACACTCTGAACTTCGTTTCAGAGCTGATGATTCTTGAGCATGTCGTCAGCTGAATCATTTGACAGAAAAGGTCCAGCAACTTTGCTGAGCGTGCTCATCGACATACTGGTGAAGCAGATATTGTCGTATCCTTTGCTATGACAGCAAACACGACAGGTGCGTGTGTGAGGACATTGTCCAAGAAAGTGTCGTATGAGTAGTATGAGTATGAGAGTGGCATTGGAAAAAGCAAATATCCACATGCACTCTATAAGGAAATGAGCATGCTTCATTAAAATGATAGTGTCTATGAATTATGATTAGACTAATGTAATCAGGATTTGATTAGAAACACTAACCACAGCTGGACTCCTTATTAACAAGACATTAAATAAACATGAACGTTAATGTCACATTATTAATATCATTATTTAACTGCGAAAAAGTAAGAAAAAATTGCTGACATACTTTCCTGCATCTCTTTATTTAACCCACAGTATAAATGTTAAGTCTTGTTCTGAGAGGCTGAATTGCATAATATTCCTTCACTAGGATGTTACACATTGTGCCATTGTCCAGGATACTAGCGGACCATGAAATTAATACACTGTGATAAATTATTCATTATTCCAGCCCCCTTTTATCCATTACATCTCGAAGGGATCCTTGAGTGCATTCATGTTGACAGTGCAGAGCCGGACACTGCGTGGCGGCGCTCGTTTGTTTTCCTTTGAACACCAGCGTTAACAAGCTGAACGTGACATGTTAGATTAATTATGCTGTACGGCAAATGACCCCCAAGGGCTGCATGTGTCACATCATACCTTTCGCTATGTCCCAAGGCCTTGAGATTTAGGCTCCCTCTTCACCTGAGAGAGCCATAACCGGATTACTACCCTCAGGCTGTCTTTGCTTTATCTCTCCACTTTGCAGAAACAAAGCCCTTAAGAGTGTGGGAGGTCACATAAATGATGTCTGTTGTATGGAAGCTAGTGGTGCAGAGAGTTATACTTCAATGCAGAACAATGTCAGTTAAAGTTTGGCTTTCAGGGAATATACTACTTTTCTTATTCATGCAGAGGATGACAAAGTCCTGCATGCTTTTTTCAGCTATGCTAGCAGTCTAGCTCTAGGGATAGCATTGTTTATTGAGTTGGCCTGGCTGTCCAAGACTTTGAAAAGTGGAATATCCTGACAACTATTGCACGGAATAGCATGGGGTTTGATACAGGTTTTAAATGTCCCCAGAGGCTTAATCTCAATAACTTTGGTTATCCCCCGATTTTTAATTTGGCCTCAGCTATACTTTCAGGTCTACTTTAAAACTGAACCGAATCTTGCCAGATGTTCTTGCCCCTGTTCATCCATGCTAAACAAAACTTCACTGTGTCATCTAATGACAAAATAACATGCATGTTAAAGACATAGTGAAATGAAAAATACACTTTCAAGTTATAATTCTGTGACCCTGTGTTTATTAGCCACGTATAAAAAAGTCAGCTTTTATATCAAAATTATTCTCTTTTTCTGTAAAATGTGAACATATTTTGATGACTCGCCTTTTAACTCGTTACATAAATGTATCCAGTCAGATGTGATTTGGTGTGATGAGCTTACCCTGACGAAAGCAAGATCATTTCTAGATGATGACCTGCAAGCAGAATTGTAAGTGTAGCTTGCTAATGTAAGCTAATGCTAATGCTCAAAGTCCGTGAGTCAACGCTAGTGACATATTTCATAGATTTTTTTTAAATTGCTGTCATTTCTTAAACCTTAAACATATGCCTAAAAGTTACTCAATATTACTATGATATGTATGATTGATTCATTGTGTCCAATTATTGTAGCTTGGATAGTGTGTTTAAATTGTTAGCATGTACATGTTTAACCAGAAAAGTGATCACAGCTTGATCACTGATCCATCTACGGTCTGGCGGGTCTGGTTAGGCAGTTGGCTACACTTTGTGCTATCTTAAATATCTTGCTGTGTTTATGTGCATAAAAAACTGTGTGCATGTGGGTGGTGACAGACAGACAGACAACAGACCTTCCTCGACCATAAACTGAAGAGAAGGGGTCAGGTTGAATGAGAATGGGGGTGGATGTGAACCTTTGAGTTTAGTGAAGAGAAGGAGAGGTTAACCTGGTTAATGGAGCCACTACCCTGCTATAGTCTCAGATGAAGTGTTGGTAGAAGTTGGCAAAGCCCAGGAGCTGTTTATGGCTCACAGGAGTTTGCCATTCCTCCACCACCCTGATCTTCTCTGGGTCTGCTCTCGCCTGTCCACTTGCTATGACAAATCCCCAAAAGGTAACTGAGGCAGAGAGAAACTCACACGCTTTATTGAACAGCTTATTTTCAAGCAATGTCTGCAACACCTGCTGCATGTGGTGAGCATGCTCCTCCTGACTTCCAGAAATGAAACGACAATGTCGTCCAGGTACACAAGCACAATTGCACTGGTGAGCCCATAGGGCACCCCAGCAGGATGTCGCAAGCCGTCTTCCGCTCATCTCCCTCACTTATTCTCACGAGATGATATGCGTTTCTGCTGCACCCTGTAGTGACTCGAAGGCAGAAGAGATTAAAGGCAAGGGGTACTTATTTTTAATTGTGATTGCATTAAGGCCCCTGTAGTCTATGCATGGATGGAGTGACTAATCCTTTTGGGAGTCGAGGAAAAATCCAGCACCGACAGGAGAAGAGGGACGGATAATACCTGCAGCGAGTGAATCCTGGATGTATGTCTCCACAGCCTCCCTCTAGGTATGTGACACATTGTAGACGACTGGTAGGAAGTGAAGCTCCAGGAGAGAGGTCAATGGCACAGTAGTATGGGTGGTGAGGTGGTTAACTTGCTGAAGACCTCTTTCAAATTGGGTATTCAGGTGTCATGCCAGACAGATCTGATGGGGATAGGGTCTTGGAGAAAGAGGAGGTTAGACAGAATGGCAGAGGTTTTTTGATTAGCCCAGTCAATGTGTGGATAGTGGAGTTTAAGCCATGGATAGCCAAGGACGGAGGGAGTGTGAGGGATGGACATAACACGCAGACTGTTTTGTTCTGAGTGGTTACCAGACAGAGTTATGGTCATGGGTATGGTGCGATATGCTCTGCCAGGAAGTTACCATTTAAGGCATTGGCTGTGACTGGGGTAGACCAGGGCTCCAGTTGTAAACCCTGCTGTTCAGCTAGATCTTTATCGATAAAGTTGTCCTCTGCCGTGGAGTCCACACATGCTTGAAGCTGAAGAGAGACTGAAGGTTCAGGTTGGCAGGTAACAGCAGCTTAGGTTTGGATGAGGAGTTAGTTGCAGGCAGACTCACCAGTACCCCCACTGCTACTGCTGAGCCTGATCTTTTGGATGCATGGGACAGCAGAGGGGAGGTTAGTGGATCTCTTTCTTTGCCTTTTTAATTTTATTCACTTTATTGATCCCAAACTGGGAAATTCTTCTCTGCATTTCACCCATCACTGTTTTTGAAACACACACATGCACATGCAACATGCAGTGAAACACACAGGAGCATCAGGCGCCCAGGGAGCATATAATATAGGGGGGTTAAGTGCCTTGCTCAAGTGCACATCAGCCGGCTAATGGAGGGTGGAGGGGATACTCCACCACACCCAAATTTTTCTGCCAGTCCGGTGGGGGAATCGAACCGGTGACCTTCCGATCACGAGCTGCTTCTCCAACCTCTCTACTTTCAACTGTTCATTCAGCCCCTTGATAATGACGTCTCATAGTGCAGCTCCGCTCCAACAGCACTCTGCTGCCAGTACCCTGAATCTCACTGAGTAGTCGCCACACTCTCATTCAACCACCTCCCTAGAGACAGCTGATTTTAAAACTATCAAGGCCATTAAAGTTAGATATCAGCTTAGAAGGCAACAATTTCTTATATGCACTAATATAAATGATGATTAACAACAATAAATGTGATCCATAATCAAATGCCAAGTCTGCAATAGTCCGTGCAAGTATGAAAACTAGTACAAGGAAGCTTTAGCATAACTGTGGAGTGTTATTTAACCCCGCCAAGCTAGCATGACAAGGTTAGTACCAATGGATGCTTTATGTCAACTAATTTCATATAATGCCAGTATATTAACTCCATCTTCAAAACATAACCTTTGAAAACTGAAATGAAAACATTAATTTTCACAGCACTAGCAGATAAGCAAACCTGCCCTTTATGATAGCTGATGTTGCACATGGTTATCTTTCTGGTCCCCATCTGTGATATGTAACACTACACTATCAGCGAACGGTTAACCATCTTAACCCTTACTTACCTAATGCCTCATATGCTTGGACATTTCAAACAGCTTTGTTAGATCATGGATTTTCAGGCCACACAGCAGGAAATGTTCAATTGTGTCAGCTGATAAATCAGAAGGACGTGTTGCTGCTCCATTACCCTGCAGCCTCACTTGCTGTAGTGTCTCCATGAGGACTTTGAATACAGCTTCATTTCTGTATCAGTCAGGGCTAATATCATCCCAATTCATTCAGCGAAGCCCTCGATCCAATCTACAAAAGCACAGGAACTGGCATTTGCTTCCATCTGTTCAGCAACAGCCAACATATACCATTGTGACGCGCAAGATGTCATTAAGATCTGCACAGGGTGCTGCCACCTTGAATTAGGCAAATGTAGGAGATTCAATTTCAACCACCCTTATATTCATTGTTTAAGCATTTAGTTATATCATTATTTATGTATATATAAAATTAGTTCCAGCCTTTAAAACCCTCCATAGTTCTCAATAATAGAATCTGTGTAGAGAGACGGAGAGAGAAAATAAATCAGCTACCGTGTTGAGTATCCATCCACTGCACATCATCAGGATTTTATATGGTGTTGAACCACGTGTTATAAATTGCCTGCAGATTTCAGCTGGAGGAATGATCAAACAGAATGGACTTTAGACATTAAAAGTAAGAAAACTTTCCTCTCTTCTTGGAGTCTGTATCAGACTGTCTTTACCCCTGAAAATGTTTCAAAAGAAATACATGTAATGTATGAGAGCGTCTCAGCATTTCTAAGAATTTCAACATGGCACAGAACATATTTATCTCTATAATAGAGTCGTTTAGACCTCATGAGAACAGAAAAAGTCTTTTTTACATTAAGGGGTAATGTGATAGCAACTGTGCTTTAAATAAAAAGGCAGCTTCTCATCCCTCCTGCTGAAACTCAAAGTTGGTTTTATGACAAACACCTTAATGCAAGCTCTTTTTCTCTGCTGCAATTATTGCTCTGCCAAGTGCGACACCAAAACATAGTCCTCTTTGTCATTACAAGAATAGATAATTACAGGTTTGTTCTCCAAATTAAATTCGTGAGCGACAGCGCACTAACCTCTCACTGGAGGATCAGAGAAGGCTGACATGGCAGATCCCTGTGCGATTCTCGTAGCCTCTCTGATAAGATTCACACTGCGGCAGGCAAAGGACAAACCCCTGCGCCGCCTTGATTGTAAACAGCCCAGCAAGCGATGGCTTCTCTTTGGTCTTTTCGCCTGGACAACACAAGGACGCTCTTTTCTTAGCATGGTTTTGGCTTTCATAGGTCAGCTCAGTTCACTGTTAGAAAGCAATTAATGTAGCTATTAATGTACTAATGCCGTACCTGTGGGACTGACTAAGACCAGCCTGACCTTGGCTGGAAATGTGACCCTATAAAGAAACGTGAAAGTTCTTAACTGTGATGAGATTCAATGTGGCTTTCCACTTAATACACTCTGGGGTACTGTTAATCTGCTGGCTGGAAAACATTTTTGGTAAATTACTATTGAAAGGTGTTAGCTTGACTCTCTCTGCAGTCGTATTCCCATTTCTTGCCACCCTCAAAAAAAGCTTCAGAGGATCACGGGAGCTTTTTATTCGCAAATCTCCGATTTTTCTTCTTGCCTATAAACCCTAAAAGGCCCACTACTGGGAATTTGATTGAACTAACAGCTGCTTTTATGCTGCAAATAAAGATGTCCGTGCATGATGACAAAGACAACGGACAACCCACTGGACCAGACACTCGATTATCATTCAAGGATATCTTGCAGAACAGCATTTTCAGTCTAGACAAAGTCATCATAAACTCTAAACCAAGGTTGTCCTAAAGTCAGCTGCAAGTCACTTTTGCTTGACAATCACTGCCAGCTTCAGCAAACAAAATGTCTTATCCTGGCCTCATCTGAATGACATGGAGATAATTATCGAGGTGGGCCTCATCGGAATTCATTAGAAGCCCCTTTCTCCATGAGACAATGTGACTATTATGTCAAAATCCCTGTCAGCTATTTTTATCATATCTGTCGCAGATCTAGTTGTCTCTGAATTCATAGGGAGGTAATTACCTCACACTCAGGAAAAATAGGGTGGAGACCGACAGACAGAGGGAGGGGAGGTTTGGCACAAACCAACACCTTGGGGTTGTCTGACGACAGCAGCAGTCGGCAGGAAGAAAGTTAAAAAATAGGAGATAAAATCAGGGAGACAAGGAAATTTATGATTACTGTCACCCTGAAGAGAGCTGCTGTGGAAAGCCAAATGTCAGCAGCAGCTGAGGGTTTGATTAACCACATTCTCCAGAACAAAGCTGAAGGTAAACTGTGTGCCGCTGCAGTCCAGAAATTGTCAAACCTAATGCCAGCTTTTTTTTTTTGCTGCCATTAGGTGTGATTTTTATTGTCTGGCTGTGTCCTACCCATTGATGTATTTTGAGAGCTGGTTACGGGGCACCACGGTGTTGCCATTTCTAATGAAAGTTTCACAGCTTACATACAAAAGCAGAAGTTTCCTCTCTCCTGCTTTGGTTCTGTATTGTGTGACAAACAATTTGACTGCATAAGTCTGGCCCAGCCCAGACGTCCTAGCCATTACACTGAGATGACATCACACAAATAGCTTTTCTAGGCTCTGGAAAGTTTAAAAATACAGAACCTTTAAGCTATAAAAAGTAATAATTGACCTTGTTTGCAGGGTGCTCTGTCTACAGTTTTACAGATGTGTCTGCCATAATGGTGCTCTGCAGGAAAATGCTTTTTGTGCAGCATGATTTTGAAGTTGCTGAGAGTGACACAGAGATCGAAGTGAAGTGGAGAGACGTGGCTGATGGTATGCCACTCTTGTTCTACTGGCCTCTATCCATTCTAAATGCCATGTCACTGTTGGACTTTAGTGTGTTGTAACTGTTCTACTGGCTTATTAAATGGTGTGTCACTCATGTTTGTTCCACTTTCCACTGGAATACAGCCATTTTAATTGACATATGCTACTGTTGATTATGATATGCAGACTGTTCATATGACAGCGTATTACTCACCTATTGGCAGATACCACTGTCCACTGGCATACCATTGATGTGCCATTATTTGTGGTGTCACATGTCGATTCTGAGAGATATGCCACTTTGACTAGCCGTATGTCAACCCATTCTCACTCCCAACACATCAAAATGACATCGTATAAAGAGCAAGAAAAGTCCACCTATGGGGGTGGTTGGTGGTCCAGCACAGGACTTTCATCCAGGGTGCTGCGGTTCCTGTCCTGTGTGAACCCACAAATGAATGTTCATTTGGAAGTGAAGGAACATTTTTCAAAGTGGCATGCCACTAAAACTCTGAGTGCATCCATGGTTGTTGTGACGTGTCATGGTGCCAAAACGCACAGAATTTTGGATAAATCTCTGTGGTTTTTGTTTGACTGGACAACTGACGCTATACGTTATACGGTATCCATACAAATGATGCCCTGCAACCCTGAGCAGGATGAATGGTTCAGAAAATGGATGGATGGAAGGAAGGCACATGCACACAAAACATTAAATATATTAAGGAACACTTCTCAAATGTTATTTTGCCAGTTACTTTATGAACAGGTATGAAGAGATTTTCAGGATTGGGTTAACTTGTTCCTATATTAAGCAATTGACTACAGTCAGGTGGTCAGAATAGATACCTGGTTGAAAGTGAAATGCTGTGAACATCCCTGCATTCGTTGGTGGAGCATATTTCTGCACCACTTGGCCCTGCTTATGCTTGACAGATTCGCCCCTTTCCCCCCCGCAGTGTGATACACTAAAATCCATGTGACATATGTTACAAAAAGCATGACTTTGACTGACGTTGCTCTTTCGTAAGTACAGGTAAGCCTCCACCTATGTGGTGAGATACTTGCACAAAGACACTCCGTCACCCTCACGATCATTCCTCTTCATTGTCTTCTTCTTCTTCTTCTACTGAATGGGGAAATATTTAAACAAGAGGACAGTGGGAGAAGAGGTAAAATATGGGAGAATAGAGTGGGAGTGAGTGACAAAAAGTAAAATTTTAGAATATGTGGCAGACAGCAACTCTGCACGTCCCCACTCTGATCATACCAGGGGACACAGAAATTAATGAGCTGAAAGCAACACATAGAAGGCAACAATTAACAACAATATTGTCTCATTTTGTTGCAGTTTGTACCATCAGAATAGTTTGTTATAATCACATTAAAATTCAACCCATTTTTTCTTCTCTGTTTATTTCTTTTTTTTTTTCTTAGTATCTTGTGACACTGCACAGTGAAGGACGGAACAAAAATAATGGCCTTTACATCAGCAAGGGAGCAGCCAGCCCTCAAATCTGCTCATTTTCATAACAGAGAAAGAATTGGTTATTCAAGCCTATTTCATCACATCCTCTCCATCACCAGTCAGGTGCGACAGCCTTTTAATTAACCTGAGTGACATCAAATGATCACATTTATCATGTAGACATTCACTGTTCGCCCAAGTGTTGTTTGAGACAGAGTGGTAAGAAGAAGCGAGACGGTCACACATCTGCTGCTGAATGTCTAAACGTAGAGAGGATAAGCTAATGCTAATGATTACTATAACATAAGCTTTTATGCAGGATTGCATGCATGAATTAACAGATTGCTATGGTGCAATGATATCTTGAAGATGCATATAATCATGATCACATGGTCCTCATGGGATGTTGGCATGTTTACACAGCAAACATGCTTAGGGCTGTGATACATCACACTGGAGCACAAGCAAATACTTAATCAATAGGATTACGCGATGAAAATCTTCTCGATGCATTTTCACATGAATGTGATGCATAGAGTTTGTTGTGTGTCCCAGTCCACCTGGTGTAATCCCTTCACTCCCAAGACAGATGCGTCTGCATGCACTTAATCAACTGGTTGCAGAATAATCTCGTCATAAACATTCTCAGATGATCGTCCCCGGAGTGAACGATGTGGTCCTATCTCTCATGCCCAATCAAAGCATCTCACTCTGGCTCGGCGCCAGGAAAGAGAGTAAGCCCAGCCTGCCAGACAACCACCACCCTGGCCAGCAGTAGCCCATCCAGTGTTAATTCAGTGCAGAAACCAGCCTGGCAGGCGCACTGTTGGGGAGATTGATGATGTTGCTGTGTTTAATTACTTTTATTTGTGTTTTTGGCACAGGGATGATTTTGAACTTTTTTTTTCCTCGCCTTGTCAGAGAAAACCAATCACTGTGACAAGGATTTACAGACCCAACTTTCATCTTGTCTCCCTCTCTTAGCTACTTACAATTTGTGCATTGAGAAACTTTATACTAAAAGGAAAGCTTCCTCAGAGAACACTGTACAGCCAGAAAAAAAGCATCTCGAGTGACCCTGTAGTGCAGATTGGAGATGCAGTTTTTGAACCATTTGGAGTGTATGAAAATGCAGCCATTGATGAGCTCACACACACTGTAAGACACCTTTAGGTCTTTTGGGAAAATGCCTGGAAAGCTATAAAGAGGACACTTTCTTTCAGCATCCTGTTGGCTTTGCAGTACTAATTTATTTAACTGTTACACTAAGCATTTATAAGCAATATATAAACATTCAATAAATGTAAAACACTGCAATTTATTTGTCAACAAATACAAAGATATTGTTCAGTGTTTGTTGATGTGCTTCTCACAAGAAGCATCAATAACTGGTGTATGAGTAGCTAATAAATGCTTGATGACATAGCTACTATGTAACAATACATGAAAAAAAATCCTTGCAGGGTGTTATGAAACATTTTATTAATATGCATGTATAAAACTTTACTATATGCCCCTTTTGAAATGAAAAAAAATCCATTGTATAGTATCCACATGTTTTTGATTGTTGTTGATTGTATACCAAGAATTGTGCTTGTAAGTCATTAGAAATGTGACTGACATCTTTAAATTTCTAGTGATGAGGCAGCAACTTCTATTAATGTCATGGTTTTGGGTTTGAGATCACTTGCCTTCCCTCCCTAGTGTATTTAAATCTGTGTTTTCCTCACTCAGTACCAGATTGTGTTAGTACGTTGTGGGTCAGTGTGTCAGCCCTTTCCAGTGTTTTGGGATCTTGGCTTTGCTTTCCTGGACTTTGTGCTTATTGGATTTTTGATTCCAGCCTGCCGCTGTTTGCTTGTTTGGACTGATTTCTTTGGATTTGAACTTTGCTTTTTGGAGTAAATCATTTGAACTGCACCCCCTCCGCCTTCATAGTTTGCATTTGGGGCCGCGCCCTTGTATTCCTTGTTTCCCTGCGTGACAGCACAAAATGGCCAGCAATGGACCCATCAGACATTATTTCTTGTTTGGAGGAGGTTAAGGAGGTGAGATCTGCATGGATTACTTGTCTGTGTGTTTTAGTGGCTCTATATAAACATTGCACAAAAACAAAGGAAAATTTGTGTTTGGTAGATTATTCCTTTGTTGTAACGATGCTTCTTGGCAAAAAATCTTATACCATTGGAAAGCCTGTTTATTTCCCTTTTACATGGTGTCACATTTGTAAGGAACATGCATTTGTGGGATGAGCAGCAGAGCTGAGGATTGCGCCCATGAAAAATTTGCCAAATCTTCTCTGCCAATGCTGAACAGCATATTCTGCTATTGACTCTTGTTTGGTGGATTGGATGATTGAAGTCTGAAGAAACAAGACATACTGGCAATTTAACAATTTATTTACAGGTGCCTCAGTAGCGTGTGGAAGAACTACACATAGCCACAACAGCCTGGCACCTCTTCCTCCAGCCTGGTCACACATTGCTGTGGGATGGCATCCCATTCTTCAACCAGCATTTATCGCAAGTCAACCAACGTGATCCCACAAGTGTTCAGTGGGGTTGAGGTCAGGACTACTGGCAGGCTGTTCCATCCTTTCCCCTCCACAGGACAGAGTTCAGTCCCAGACTGTGGAGATATGGGATTGCTGATTGTTGGAAGCTCCAGGCTTGTCTGAATTGTTAAATGGGATTGATAATCTTAACAAGACCATGCTGGGTAATCTGAATTCCTCTAGTGGATCCCATGCTGGTTTTAGCATGAAGGCTCTCAGCCCCCTGTCAAGTCCAATTTCTCAAGCTGTTATCTAGCAGCAACCATCCTGTTTCTGTCCTATCTGGCTCACCAGCCTCCTTGGCCATCAGCTCTGCTAAATCTATGCACATTGGTTTCATATCTATGCAGCCTGCTTTCCAACCATCTAACCAGAAGCCTGTTATCTTCCAGTCTGCACCTCAACCAGCTACCATCCAACCAGCTATACTGACGTCTCTCTAGTTCCTGTGTCGATCACCACCAAGTTAGATCCTGGTGATGTCTCCAGTCTGAGCCTGATGTTGCTCCTGTTGCTGAGTCTGAGGTCTCTTCAACCCCTGGGTCGGTGGATGCCATGTCAGTTCCTGGTTTCCAGTTGGCGGTCCTGCCAACACCCGCCACTGGTTTGTCAGTCAGGGGTCCAGTCAACAACCAGTTCCCATTTTGCACTGATCTTGTCAACCTAAGCAATGGGAAAACCCTGAACCAGAGCTGCACCTGTCTCCTGTCCCTGTGCTGCAGTGATTCACTTACCTGGAGCTGCAGCTGTTGCCTGCTCCTGAGCTGCAGCCATCATCGGTGTCAGAGCTGCAGCAATCTCCTGATCCTGCTGACTTGTAGCCACCTCCTGTTTCCGATGAGCTGCAGTAGTCTCCTGTTTCTAAGCTGCAGCGGCAACCAGCTCCTGAACTGAAGCAGTCTTCAGTTTCATTACTACAGCTATCTCCTGATCCTGCTGACTTGTAGCCACCTCTTGCTCCTGCTGATCTGCAGCAGTCCTCTGTGGTGGTGTTACATCAGCCTTCTTTTTCCCTGGCCCCACCAGCTCCTCTGTCAATCTCCCTGTCACTGGCCTCCAGTCCTGATGCCCCCCACCTCCAACTCAGATTTCCTGTTACTGGTCCTGATCTCCATCCATGTCACCAGCTTCCAGGGGTTCTGGAAGGGGGGTCCTGTCAACTCTGCTGGCCTCCCGCCCAAACTTCATAGCCTTACCGCCCACACTGTCAGCCTCCAGCCTGACCTCTAGAAGGGTTCCACCTTCCCTGTCAGCCTCCTGCTATCCTCCAGAGGGGTCCAGCCTGACCTCAGTCCTGCCCAACCTTCACTACAAGCCTCATACACCTAGTCAGTTTCCAGGCCATCCTCCAGACTGTCTGGTTGCCCTCTTGCCATGAACACCTAAGAGGAGCCTGGCATCTCGTCCTGGCATTTCCAGAGCAGCTCCACCCATCCGTCCAGCCATCAGGCCGTCTGCCTGAGGTTTCCTGCTCCACCACTGTCCAGCCCGCCGTTCTTCAGCTCCCTGGCCACAGAAACTCTCCACCCACATGATGACATGATGTGAGTTTCAGCTCTTCCCTGATGAGTGATACATAGCAGCATTATCAGCAATCAGTCACAATGTCGAGCCTCACAAAGGCACTACCCGAGAAGTTGGACGGATTGCCACAACTATCATCTCCAATCATCTTGATCTGGAACTCTTTCCATCCTGTGAATTTGAGTGAAGTGGTATGAGAGTCCTTCACATATTCAGTCCCCCTGTTTGAGTCTTATGCAGTTAGACACTGGGCTCAGGGTGAGTAATGCAATATATGAAGGAATCAATGCTCTGTTCTGCGGGTTATGATGCTCTCATCAGTTACGAAGACATCGAGCAGAAACAGAGGGATTATGCACTCACACATAGAGAGATAAATAAGACATTGTCCCTTTATTTGGTGTTTATTTTTAGAGTGGAGGAGTTGACAGATTGCTTACTTCACATGAGAGTATCAGTACCCCGTGGGTAGTTTGCGTCTTCTCTCACAGAGCTGCCATTTTAAAGCAGAAGCACTCACTGTCAGATTCCACTGCAGTGTGCCATTGCTCATCCAGCTGGACTGGCAGACGACGTAGATCCAGAACACCAGGCTTAAATTAGACATTTTGATCCTCACTTAATATTCACAGGGGGAAAAACTGCTGGTGGTCATGAGGATGATTTAAAATTGTTGGACTTTTTCGCTGATTTAAGTGAATCATTTTATTTGAGAGAAAGCTGATCAGTTTAGCATGAAAAGGCTTAAAAACTTAAAAATCAGTGATTATTTTTAATTACACCAGTCTTTTCACAATTAAGCTTTTGTCTTACAGTTAGATATAACTATATGTGTGCACTTATATATATATATATATTTCTACTTGAAGAATGAAACAATTCTTAATTTCTTCAACAGGGGTGAGTCATCTCCTCTCGTTGCTTCTTTGTTTTTTATTACATCTGAGTGTGTGCTCTGATGCGAGTCATCTCAGGCTTGTGAGGCTCTGTGTGTTTTCCCGTGACAGGATGCTTCACCACCACACCCTCTCAGGAAACAACTCTTCAACCTGATGAATCCAAAAAAAAAAAAAAAAAGGTTTCCATGTGCTTCATTTCTCAGCAAACCAGATGGAGGTCTACATCTTACAATGAGACAGTGACAGACACAGAGACAGTCGCTCAAACACTCGCAACAAACAACCACCCACACAAACCGTCATGCCCGCAAGCATTCCTCTTGCACACGCCCAAAACACATGCACTCACATACCCCCAAATTTACCAAGTATGAAAGTAAAAAGGTGACTGATAATCCTCGTATGGAACGTCTTTGAGGGAAAGCGTGACTGATATTTTCATTGAGCTGCGCTCATCATTGTTCACTAATTATCTGGCAGGACAAATCATATCTCCCAGCAGTAACTGTTTGGAGTGTGTCTCAAGCGATCACAATGTCGTACCGTGACCTATTTCTCCGTCTTCTTTGTGAACATCATGCGGCAAACTCCCACCAGTAATAAAATGTGGCAGAAGAGACAATTTGCAACAGATTTACACCTTGAGGGCACAGCCGCTGCCACCCAATTTCAATTCTTTATTGTTTTGTGCCCAGAATCAAGCCCCTTTTTTCTTAGCTACCTAGCTTGATGCTGTTGAAGAGCTGAAGAGCTCAGAGCTTGATTGTAAAGAAGTGCAGGTCTGTTCTGGGAGTGTGTCGTGTCCCCTCTGTTGGTGATTGCCTGGCACAACCTAAAAGAAGTGAGAAATACAAGTTGAAGTGTAATTCCAGTTGATGACTTCGGGTGCTTCACACTGTGTTCTTTTTCAAAAGACCTGTGCTGTCTCCCCGTCTCCCCTTTATCTCCCCCCAATGGGAGAAGTCATCATTATCTCAACTTGTTTGTCTGCTAAAATACAAGAGCTGCCTGTTGTTCAAATGGGACTGTGGTCCAGCTAACATACACTGTGACAATTCCTCGTATCTCCATGACAGGAAACTGAGCGTGTCTCCTGCTGGTGAATGCAAAATGGAAACCTCCCTCCCTGTAACCCTGGCAAATAAACAGAGAGGGCATTTGATTTACTGGGGAGGTTTGCACAAAAGCATCATAGCAGATACTCACATAACAGACAGCATCAGCATGTGCAGTGTCACTGTGTGCCTGCAGCTACAAAATGCACAAATAATCAACACTGTGAACACCGGCATTGTGTCCAGGCAACAAATGTGAACAAATAAACAATCGGCACGGACGACAGCATCGCACAGGCCGGACACAAGTTCCACCATGCTGACCATCGACATAGAATGTGGACGAGGAACACTGGGGTACAACGACATGAAGCGTCGCACCAAGCTGCAGGGTAGACAGACATAGAAATATTCCACATATACGCAGAACTGCCAGCACCTGCAGCACAACTTCAGTGATCATTTTTAACCAGCTCCCGATGTCAGCTTTGACTTAAGACGCTACATCACAGGATTACTTAATCGCCGGAAAGAGGCTGATACTCGCAACCTGTTTAATGTGGCTAGAAAGTGGCGGTACCACTCAAAACAATTCACTCATACTCAACCCACCTCTGTTACTCTAAGGTAACAGAACCGACCAACCAGCACTTCTAAAGCTAACATTATACCTTTTTTATTCATATCTGAAAAAATCGACATGTAAAAATGACTATATGTGGTTTAACAGGTAGGTACATGTGGGGCTATTTCTTGCGAGCAGTAATCTTCTGAAGTCTTGCCTGACAACCTCACGCTGATGACAAGACTTCAAGAAGAAACCTTTCCTGGACAAGATATAATCTAACAGCCAAAGTATTTAAGAGATGAGATCTGGGAACGTGGTGACGAGCATACATATGCATTCAATGGGGTGTCAAGCACATCAAATGATTGGGCAGGTTTTAAACAAACGAGAAAACAGATGCGAACGGTTGAATTATTATCAAACTGTCAGGAACTTGGGTGAGTGCAGTATTATCATAAATGATAGAATCATTGGCCAGATGGTGGTGGAGTAAAGCCGGCAGGTGGAGGATGGGAACAGAATTCTAAGATGAATTTCTCTGAACATCCTGAAGTGGTGATGGGGAGGTTGTCGATTGGACACTCACCCACTCAAAGTCAGAATTGCAGTTGTATTTAGCGAGCAGTATCCTGGCTCTATGTGGTCTAAATGACATTGCATTCATTTCGGTTAGAGAGAACAAGTCACTCATCTGACTGAAACACATGCACGAAACAGCAAATAAGAGACCTCAATCATAACTTTATTCAAATGAGTAAAAAGAAGGCTTTCTGAATCATTTTAAACAGCATACAACTCAGTATATGCTAATGAGTTCATATGTTTCTAAACGACTTGATTTGATGTGTTAAGTGGACGACCAGGTGGATATCTGCCAACTCATGCATTGTATAAGTTATGAGTTAAAAGGTACGGGTGTTAACTGAACTTTTAACTCTCTTTTCAACTAATGAAATATGGCTAAAACTTATAAATTATCAGGACTCGTTCACTCTCAAGAGTTTGGCTTGGTGTTTTCCTTCAACTGAAAATGTTACTTTAAATCCTGATCATATAAATTTTTCCCACACAACTAACCTAAAACACCTGTCCCAGACATACATGGCAGACATGGTTTAGGTTGTTAGTTTTGTTATTTATTGTGTTATGTTGAAAGTTTTCCTCATCTGCCACTTTCCTAACAGTGTTTTCTCACCTTTGTAATTGTTGATTTGTTTCACCTGTCCCTCATTAGTCCTCCCTCCTCAGTGTATTTAAGCCAGTGTTTATCCTCAGTCTGTGCCAGTTTATCCTTCTGCATTTTGTGTCCAGAGTTTCAGCCCTTTTGAGTGTTTCTCAGTGGCTTCCTGTGTTTTTTCTGTGTTTATGCTTTGTTTTCCCCTGGACTTTGCTTGTTTTTTTTCATTTTGGGATCTTTGCTCCCTTTTTGGATTTGTTTGCTGTTATGTCTTATTTGATTTGCCCTTTCCCGCTCACAACTCCCGTAAGCCTTTTGTTAATAGTTTGAACTGCACCAGCTCTGACTTGACTTGAGTCTGCATTTGGGTCCAACCCCTTTTTTCTCTGTATGCAAAATCGTGACATACCAGAAGTACATTGAAAGCTCGTATTGAACTATTTGGAATATATGCATAGTTTTATCAGCAACAGTCAGAACTACTGTAAGTTCTGCTTGCTATATCAGGGTCTTATTAGCTGGAAAACACAATGGGACTACAGCATTAAACCTTATCCTCATCCAAGTTCAATTAAAATTCATAACAGTATCAATTATTATTCCAAACCCTGTGTAATATCACTATTTGTACTAAATTCCTTGATTTGACACTGAAGAAGTATATCCCCTTTTTTGGAATTTTATTGGCTATATATGTTATATTTATTTATGATTTTTCAACTCTGACAGCATGACAGCAAGTGGAAGTGACAGAGGATAAGAGGCAATAACAGAAATGTATCTAAAGAGGCAAAATGTGAAAGAAAAGATCTACCTTATCAAACTTTCACCAGAGATTCATTTCAAGCCAAATGAAAATTAGTCCTATTATGCAGCATGCCAGAGTGCCTCAATTAGGTGGCACCAGACTTCAGATCTTTCAGAAATTTTACAGCAGCTTTAAAAATCCAACATACACTATGAAAGCCCATTTCCACTGTGAAAGGAGAAAACAAAAGATGAAAAGTAGCATTAGTAAAATAAAAATACTTAGTAAGTCAACGTCAAAAGTCTTAATTCTGACTCAGTACTTGCCACAAGTATTTCTTGCTTAATGCATGTTATCTATTGTAAAAACTCACTTCAGTGTAAATGGTGAAGTTGTCAGGCCGGGACTTAGACGCAGAGATTTGAATTCACAGATGTTTATTAACTCAACCCAAGTTCCACTTCGCTGAGTGTCAACAAATAGGCTATATAATTATACTAGGCACAAAGGCTATAACTAGGAATATAAAAGATAAGAAGCGAACAAAGAAACACAAAACGCTCACTAAGAGGATAACTATAGAAAATACTATGATAATAAAATAACAAACGAAAATCACTCCGAACGGAGGAAAACTCAAAGAACTAGGATAGCGAAACTAGGTAAGGAAAACTAAGAAATCAAATACACTCCTGAAAAACGGAGGAACTAGAAAATAAACACAAAAACAGAACCAACAGAAAATCACTCTAATAAGAGGAAAACAATTCGGCAAAGGTCTATGACAGGAAAATAAATCAGAAACTAGAATATCAAATTTACAAAACAAAAAACACTCAGCTTACGTAACAAGACTGTGGCTGTGGCAAGGACAATGGGGAAGACAGGCTCGGGTGAATCGCCGACGGACAAAGACACACTGGCACAAGACAAGGGAGACGCAGACTATTTAACACGTGGAGGGTAATCAGAAACAGGTGGAAACAATGGGTAATCAGGGCGGACACACGGGACACACGAGGAAGGGCAAGTGCTCTGAAACGAGAGGAGAGTTAGACCTTCAAAATAAAACAGGAAATGACAAGACAAAAAACCCCATGACGAGACAGACCTCACCGCGCTGTGACAGAAGTCGTGTTTAGCTCTTGGTGGCCTCAGTGAACACAGACCAAGGCTCAGTCAATCAGTTTTAGAGTAAAAAATATGCTGGTTTGCTGATTTTTATGATCAGTCAAAAGATAAACTTAGTCCATCAGAACACAGCAAAGGGAAAGTTAATCGTTGGTCAGGATCAATAATCTGCTTTGCCTTTAAGCAAGGCATCAAATCTCTACAGCACAACACAAAGGCTGTGATTGCATCAGGCAGCATGAGGCGTTATTGCATGGAGGTGTGTGAATATGAAGCTGTGCATATCCAGGAAACAGCAGTGGACCTTCTCTCAAGAAGAAACGGTCACAGGGGAAAAAGTTCGACTGTCACCCAACACACATGGCTGTGTCACATCTGTCAGAGGTTGACAGCATTTTCTGATCAATGCTAGTGACAACACATTACTTTGCCAGGTGCTGAGACTATAGGCTTTCAGAGCTTGTTTTTATACTACTGAGCTGTATTTCCACATTCACGCTGGCATTTCCAACTACTCATCAAAGCAGTGTGCTGCTATCAGTGTCATTACAGATACATCAGTTAATAACGCTCATTCTCAAACCACAAAGAACACCGTCACCTAATGTGTGTGTGTGATACTCTCCATGTGGCATGCTGCCTCTTCGGCAGACATTTTTGCTGCAGTTCTGCTCTCATTAGCCTGTCGCTCTTGTTCACTTTGAGTTTATTGTCTGTAGCAATTGACCACTGTATGCCAAGGACAAAGGGAGCTTGGATGCTGTGTTGTTTCAATTAGTCGCAAGGTAGAGGTTTATAGGTATAGATTATCTTCAACTGACAATTTAAACTTAAGGAAATAATAGGTCCCCACATAGTCGAATTCCACTCCAATATTTGTATTGTATTATACTGTAATATTTGGATGGAAGAAAAATTGCTTTTCTTTTTTTAAATTTCCAAAATGTAAGCTATTTTTAAACTAATAACTTATTTTAACTGGATGATGATGCTTTTTTGAGAATGTTCAAATCATTTAAAAGGTTATTAAGAGATATTAGGCTTTCAACAGCAATCAGAATTTTTGTTTTTATTACAACTGTAGTTGCTTTATGTGACGTTGCTTGTTACAAATATATATCAGAGCAAAGCATGTCCTTAACACATGAGATTAACTGACATTATTATTTGAAATTCACACTCAACATGCATCAGGACATTTTTAAATAAAAAATGACTTTGACTACTGATATGTATTCCTACTTGCTTTCCTGCATAGAAGGTGTGTGTGGCTTTCTGTGGATTCTTCCTGTTTTTTAGACCTTGGGACTACAATTGTGAATTGTGGGAGATTTCTTTTTGTCAAACTTTTGATGAAGGTCTTACTAGATGACTAGATGTGTGCATTTATGACAAAATACACTTTCCAGTAACATTTTATTTTTAAGGTATCGCAATTTCCAATAAGCGTCCTTGAGAGAACCATACAATTTGGTACAAAACACAGTAATAAAAAAAAAAAAATTCAGCAATTGCTACACTTCCAGTTAATCACAAAAAGTCAAAGTGAAAGTATTGGCTTGCATAACCGAGACTATGTTTGCACAACAGGTCAGTTCAACTTGTAAAAATGGGACATTCGTGTACAAGTGAGCAGATGACATTGAAATTAGTATCCAGTTACATTCTTTGCAGAATGAGACTGCAGGGAGGGTTGAAGTAAAACAATAACCACTAAATTCCTCTTGGAGCTATTAAACACTCCATGCTATACAAACAGTGTTAAACAAACTTGATTGTAGATGGAAGTTTTCAGAATATCACCTGCCAGTTAGCCGTTCTGAGGAAATGTCAGCTTGTTGAGAATATATTTACCGAGTTGGGTTGCCCGTTACAAGCTGATTAATTAAAAGCATGTTTCTAAATCCCAGAGACTATGTTGTGATCGGTCAACAGGACTGTTTAAGAGAGTTTGAGGAAAGAGGTCTTAAATTGTCATCTTGTCCTTGTCCCAGCCAATGGAGGGATTAAGCGGGGGGATCAGGGAGTGTGTCTGTGCATGAATCAAAGCCTTGTTCAAATACAGACACACTGTTCTGATTTCAAATTAGACAAGAAAGCGCCAACTACTTTGATAGTATGATACACATCCCTCTTTTGTAGTTTTCCAAGGACCTTGTGGAAAGCCAGCCATCACCAAGCAACAGCTGGTGCAAACGGAAAATCTTGTCTTGTTTGAAAGTATAACTTCACAGATGATGGAATAAAAGATTCTGCTCCACCTAAATAAAAGATCTCTTTGAGTCTGACAGCAGAAAGGTACAGCGCAGCACTGGTCTGCATTACCTGCATGCCTAATTTCCCACAGGACGATCAATAAAGTTTCATCTTACACATTATTCTGTGCCTGTGTTTCAACAATCTCACACATGTCAACCATGCTCTTACTCCTGCAGAGCAAATACTGCACCTGCATTTAAATAGAGCACAATAAAAGAGAGGATCAACTACACAAGTATAGAGAAACGTTTTTTGTCATTAAGGTATAGCAGATCAGTTTGGTTATATGTGCTTTTTCTCCAAAGAGCAACATTACCTATTATCTATTTAAACCCCTTGTGCTAGTTATCTTACTACAACACACTTGATGTCTTTATAGTGCACTCCTACTCACCTACAACTCAAGCTGAGAGTAGCTCTTGCATGAACATTGGACTGAATAATGAAAATATAGCTGTAGGCTGCTAATTAGCGTTGCAATCATGAAGCTATATAATTTCACTCTAGAGTGGTGTTTTGCTTGAAAATCCAGAGAGCCCTGGAACATGAGATATTGCTCAGAAAAGGATCTCTCAATCGAAAGTGACATCGCATTCAGTGACCAATCAGCTTCAAATATTTTCTTGTGATTCTTCTTGACAATTTGTTTGTGACAACTCACCATGTTATCTATTTCAGTGCCCTGCTGCCTGATTGGTTATTGACATCTGGTGATTAAAATGTCTGGTCTAAGTTTCATCTTCCTTTCGTAGGCTGTCACACAGGTTGACACCCGACCAGTGGTCCGTGCTACATACAAAATGGACTACAGCCTCTCGATCAATTATACGCCACTTTTAAGGGCATTACATGTAATTGCAGATAAATTGGGTTCAGTCCAATTTGATAGACACCACATTCACCTTACCATGTACATCTGTATGAATTACATTTAAATTTAAATTATATGGCCCTATTTGACACTTCTATTTCCTCTGTGAATTAATCGATGACCAGATGAATGACCTTCCACATGCATTATGGGCGTTTCACAATTGGATGTCAACATGCATATTTTATTTACCTTTATGTTTATATTAATAAATCACCACATAGAGCAGAATCACCATTAAGCCAAATTGTTAATACTGTACTGTATTGATCCTGGGAAATGTACCCTTCATTGAATGGCTTAGTTAGGCATCTTAGAAAGTGTGAATCAGCAGAAAAACAAAGGTGTTGTGGGGGAAAGTAATTGTACAGAGACGGCAGTCTGCCTGCTGCTCCGCCATGATTCTCACCCCTTTATGAATCCTCAGAGGTGTAAAGGTTAAGAACTGTCATCAGATTAGCCATTGATTTCAGTTAGTGCTACCTTCTACTAAACAACCTTTGTCTGTCTGCGATCACTGGCTTGTATTGATCCTCCCGCTTGGTCCATTACATTTGATTGCCACCGGCCCACTGTCAGTTCTGCAACCCGATTACAGTCCTCCTCCAGCGCCCTGCATGCAGAACTGGGCTGCATGAGCATGACCACATGTAGTCAGATTCCTCAGGACAGAAAGCTGAGCAGGTAAGAGGCTGCTAATCAGGTTGTGTTATGCATGCTTTCATACATCTCATAAAAGGTCATGTGACTACACAAGAAAATGGGCTGAGGGGTGGTTTCAGTGCAAGTATCTGAAGAAAGAACATGTTACAACAAACAGTTGTCCAAGCAGTATACTATACCCACTCCACATATTCCTCAGAAACATTTGTTTCATTAAACCAGTCCTGATTGGCTGGTGGTCACAATGTCTGCATCACGTAGATCCAAGTTCCTTTAAATAGTCTTTGCAACAACGCAGGACCATTCAAGCACCTCTTCACGCTTCGGAGCATCTAAGCTTCTAATGCCGGGATCAGACGAATCTAGCCCGATTGAGAAGATTTTGTCATGGCCAACCAATTACCGGCATTGTGCTGATTGTGAACGACAATCAGGTACCCATGTATTGACATGCTAAACAACTTGTCGTGCAGCGTCTCGACAATTCTTGCAGTAGAAACATCAGGTTCCAGCTTCTCACAGAGTCAAACAAGCACACACCCAAGTTCTATAATAAAACATGATCCACTGTTGCATCTCGACCTAGGGTCAAGGGCGCAGTGAAAAATTTAAACAGAAAAAAAAAAAATCTGGTGCATTTCTGCTTGTGGAGGAAAATACCTTGTTCAGGGCATGGGACATTGACTCTTTCAGTGCATGAACACCTTGTGCATGTGCAGAGACAGTCAGGAGTCACAATCACCACACCACAATTAGTGGGGAGAGGCAATGCAGATGACACACTCGTGGCTGCGGTTTGTGCTACTGTCAGTTACGGAGCAGCAAGTGTCTCCTGGTTTCCTGCAGGCTCCCACCTGGTGGGACCACTGCCACACCCTGATTCCAACAGCTAGCCGACATCCTTTGAGCTCCTGTTTTATGAATGGGCACCTAGGTTCCTCCCTGTGTTCAGCCACTGGTGCCCTGATGGTACTTGCCAATGGTCTTGGATGGGCTCTCTCATTCTTCATTTGAACCACTGGAGGAAGTTAGCGTGAAACATCCTTCAACATTGTAAAGTACCCCCTTGTTTACCCTTTTAGTCTGCAAGATTATCTGGCATTGGATTTTGGGGAGGAGTGGAGTGGGATCTCTGAGGAGCCCTGTGTGAGGACACAAGAGCAGCCTTCAAGGTCTTTTACTGGTCAACACGTCCCTTTATTGGATATCAGTTGTTGATTGGACAATGCAGCTGATCTAACCCATCTGTGTGAGTTAAGACAGATTAAACTCAAGTATATCACGCTCAAGTTTATATTTTAATTGTCTGACTTTATTTTTTTTCATTTTTATTTTAGTTTTATTTCCTCTTTTAACTTAGATTATGGAACCAATTAAAGTCAGAGAGAGAGGGAAAGTATGTCAGCCACAAAGACACTGCATAACATTTATCATCATTTCCATTCAGTCACATGTGAGGATGATAATTCCTGAACTTTGGGGTTGATATAAATTACGTAATTTAAACTTTCCCTAAACATTTAACCTAATAAATGATTTCCAGTGTACAAAATAGACCATAATCATATTATGGGTTATTAAATAATGAATTCAGAATATCAATAAATGCAAATAAATTACAAATGTACTCTGCAATGCAGATGCAAATTAATAAGAACTGTCAATAGTTGTTAAAGCTTACTGACAGCTGGTCCAGCTGTGATCAGCTGCCATCATCTCAAACAGTCACTTCAATGTTAATTATGTTAGAAACAGGAGTAGACGGACCCAAATGCTGAAAACTAAAGCACAGAGGCAGGAGTATGTAAGAGGTCAGTGGGTCCAAAAATGTGCAATAGGCAAATCCGGGAGATCCAAATACTGAAGCAGACGAGTAGGCAGAGTGGACAGGCCGAGAGGGAATCCAGTTCCAGATTACTCACGGTACAGACTGACAGGGCGTAGACTGGAGCACGAGGTAGGCAGCTCAACAGAGGGAACAGGAGTCAAGAAGGCAAGGCAAGGCAAAAAATTAGCAAAAAGGTACTTGGAAGATCTCAAGAGTCACGATGTAACCACTTAGTGAACAGTCAATTCAATGAATACCGTATTTGGAAGGCCGGAGCTTTTATACTGTGGCAGCACATGAGTCTTGATTGACTGATTGGTGTCAGGTGTGCCCATGAGAGGAGGAGGCCGGACCAGACCTGCCGGCCACACCCTGCAGTTAAACACACACACAAGACAGACAGGAGACAGAGGGGAGGACACAAAGGCACAACAGGAAAAAAAGCAGGGGAAACAGCAGAGCCTAACAGTCTCATTTCTCTAAAAACGTATCTCCATGTTTCTTCTCTCCTGGCATGGCTTCCTTGCACCCCCCAGTGCGTCCTTGGTGAGACCTACTAAGATGCAAGCAACAGACACAAGTGTGGCAAATGTAAATGCAATTTAAGAGACTTGAGATGTACCCAGAACCGTTACAGGTTGCAAAATGTTGGTGAGTAGTTTCTTTGATTTGGGATTATTTTGAGAGTAAGTACATATTTCTCATAGATAAGAACTCAATGGGATCATTATCTTGTAAATTATACAAATAGTATTTATTACTAAGCAGCAGCCGCTAAATTAGACTACATGATCACAATTACAAATTTGGATCTTTGTCAAAATCACAGCTTCCAAATGATCTCCATCCATTCTGGGTTCCATGAAACACAAAGAGGTGAATAATGCCTTAAAATGGCCATTAACTGTGACTCTGAGAACTCAAAAGAAAAAAACTCACATTAATGTATTGATTACTTTTGAGTGAAATTGACTACTTTTCCTTGAGAAGGCTTTGTAAGGCACACTGTTGCTCTTCGACCACCATGAACCTTTTGGAGATTTTACTACTCTCCCAGTGTGGGGATGTTGGGCTACTTGAAGGACTGTCACATTATCAATCATGTAAGGAGGTCATGAATCATTCAGTCCATCTTGATTGAATTTAAGAAATGTCTAGTAGGGTTATATTGAGTGCCACTTAGGGTTTTAATTTCGCTGTAACTGAGCCTCCCTCGCCCACCAAGGAGAGGATGTTGGGGGGAAAGAGGCGATAATGTTAAGGGTTCCAGGAGTAGCTCATCTCCTGCAAAGAGATTTGTAAACAACATAGAACAGGCTTTCAAACCCTTTTTTTAGACACTTTCAAGTTTTTCCAGAGATTTAGATTTTTATCAATCTACACACAATTGTCTGCAATGACAAAGCAAAAACAGGTTTTTCGAGTATCTGACTGAAATATTCAATTTCGTAAGTATTCAGACCCTTCGCTTAAAGCACGTTTGACAGCAATGACTGGCTCAAACCTTCTTGGAAATGTTCCCACAAGCACTACACATCTTTCTCTTAGAAGTTTCCCCCACTCTTCTTGGCAGAATCGTTAGATGGAGAGCATCTGTGCACACCATTTTTAGATCTCTCCACAGTTAAATGGTCAAGAAAAACTACATCCTGTGCTTTTTTCTATACACTTTTCTTTGACTGTGATTGTGATTCATTGTAATCATGAAGTCAAGGAAAGGTGTGAAGAAAAAGGACCACCATAGTGCTATATGTGAATCCAATCAGGAAACGCAGCGATGCCACAGTGGATGTTATTGACATGGGTCTGCCATGGTGAAACTGCAGTGTTACAAAGGTTGAGTACCAAAAGTACATCTTACTTCACCCTATGCATTGTTCACATGTTGTTTCATGCAGGCTGTATGAACATGGACGTTCAACAGGGTTGGAATGAAATGAAAAATAGGGAACATAATGCGGGAGGTAGGGGTGCTGAGGGGGCTGCAGCACCCCCTAAAAGGAGGCATTATAGCTACACTGCAGACATATCTCCTGTATGAAACATCTGTATCCTCACTGACGCTGTGGCTGCTTTGACATAAAATATGCTCGTGCTCAAGTTTGCCACCTGCTTATCGTGTAAAACATTCTCAGATTGGTATGATTGTGTGAATATAATTGTTAAATTTATCCAAGAGACACAACATGTTGGGTCTATAAATCTACTGCTGTACATAACATCTTAATTTCAACCATGGTGAATTAAAAACATCACCTGGCTAAAAATGTCAGACTTCTGGGTTAATATGCTGATTAGGATCTGATTATAAGACTATGCATGTAATAGCTTAAGATCCACACAACTCAGTAAACACCTTGAGATGTTGACTTGATTTGCTTTGAAGTTATGGCTGATACAGACTGTGGATGTGTAATGTGACATGTTGTTTGTAATTTTGTTGTAAAGGGCCGAGATATTAGATACTTCTAGTCATTTCACTCAGTTAGGAACCTTTCATTCAGATGCTTTTTGGTAAACTTGGCAGGCTGTCATGTGTCTTTTTTGTGAGGAATATGCTCATTTCGTCTAGCCACTCTACAACAAAGGTCTGATGGTTGTCCTTCTATAAAGTTTACCTATCTCCACAAAGGATCTCATTCCTAGTGAACGTTGGCTCCAATCAAGCTGTAGATGGATGGATGGACCATGATTTTCCAGCAGTCTTGAAGGAGCTCCCAGAGGTGCTTGTTGGCTGTTTTGCCTTCACTCTGCGGTCCAACTCATCCCAAACCTTCTCAGATGGGTTCAGGTCCGGTGATTGTGGAGGCCAGGTCATCTGACACAGCACTCCATCACTGTCCTTCTTGGTCAAACAGCCCTCACACAGCCTGGAGGTGTGTTTGGGGTCATTGTCCTGTTGAAAAATCAATGATGGTCCAACTAAACGCAAACCGGATGGGATGGCATGTCGCTGCAGGATGCTGTGGTAGCCATGCTGGTTCAGTGTGCCTTGAATATTAAATAAATCCCCAACAGTGTCACTAGCAAAGCACCCCCAACTGTGTACCAACCATACTTCTGCACAACACAACTGTCTCAAACACATTAAGAAGGCAAGAATTCATAGCACACCTGTTATTTGAAAACCATTTCAGGTGACTCTCTCATGAAGCCGATTGAGTGAATGCCAAGAGTGTGCAAAGCTGTAATCAGAGCAAAGGGTGGCTACTTCCAAGAATCTGAAATATCAAACATATTCTGGTTTGTTTAACTCTTTTTTGTTTACTACATAATTCCATATGTTTTCCTTCATAGTGTTGATGTCTTCAGTATGAATCTATAATGTGGAAAGTAATAAAAATACAGAAAACCATTTAGTCAGAAGGTGTGTCCAAACTGTTGTTTGTTGTGCACATGATACATAAAAACACTGATTATGTACTATATTAATTATTATGAATTGCATTTTTGCGCATTTTCAGTACCATTCACAAAGTGCTATAGCTGTTCCACACCTCTCACAGCCCCTGACATTCAGCCCATGAATGTACACATGTAGAGAAAGTGTGTTTTACAGAGTGTCAGTTCAGTAGTGTAGAGTGTCTCCTCTGTAGAGAGCTGCTCTCCAGCACTTACAGACACACCAGCAGCTTCTTCTCTGCTGCAGCTCACAATATGGCTCCATTCTTCTCCTGTCTTTCATTCTCACACAGTTCATCACGACTTTCTCATGTAACTTTTGTGTTTGCTCTCTAACGGATGCAAAATACAATACTTAACAAAAAGTACTTAATTAATGTAAATCCTAAAGTAATCAAAAAAGTACAAATTCTCATAAATGACTTGTGCTCCGAAACCCATCTAACAGCCTGTGTCACTACGGCCATATGCTTTGGTTGAGCAAAGCGGCGCGCACAGCTCAGCTCGCCAACAAACCGCTGAATCCAGCAGCAAGCAAGGGGGGAATGTCTCTATTTGCCTCTGTAACAGTTTTATGCTTGATATGATGATTCCTCATTTACCAGTTGATATGATCATTTATCATATCGAGGTGTGTTAAAGGCACATTTTCCCTGAGTATGATGGGCTGTGTGCACTTAAAAACAGGAAACAGTTCAGGTGGGATCAGGCAGGAAAATGAAGAAAACAAAGTGTTGTTTGACCCATATCCGCAGGTAACACACAAGTAACTGATAATCAGAAATACTTATATGCCATTAAATACATTAATACACAATCTTATTGCATAAAATTTTACACCATGGATCCTTATGTACTTTTACAAGGCTAATGGAAACCCAGCATTGCCCCAGCTGCAGTATAAAAAATGGGACCTCTGCGTGTTTTGCATACTTGCAGTCGGTCGATCTTGAAAACAAAGCCTCTGAGCTGTACTGTTTTGGCACTGGCAAAGTAATATTGAGGCAGAGAAACGATTTTGCAAACTTTACTCTGCAAAACAGAAGTATTACGGTCATGAGCAAATGTCCAAGCCTTTGTTCATCTCTGAGCGGAGGGAGATCGATAGAGTCACTAATTGGCTTGTATTTTTTGATGTCTTCCTCTGGCATTTAGCTGCACCACGTCCTCTCTGCTTTGTTTATCAACACTGCAACAATAGAATGATCTGTGTCACTTACAAAGCTGCGTTGTCAGTGGACAAATAAATAAAGAATTAAAAAAATGAAATATATAAAAGCTACACATAAAAATAGCCACCCTGCTTCAGTTCTTTGCTCAGTTCTCATTTGAAGTAATTATTCATTAAAAGAAGGCTGGGTGAGCCAGCGTAGAAATCAATTATCATATTTTTTAGCCTCTGCTTTTGTTCAGGAACAAAAATACTACTAATGAGCTGCATGGATTCCATCTGACTTCAGTTTAGGCCAGGGCTTAGCTTGCACTCCCTCACTTTCTCTTTTCTTGCTGCCTCTCAGCTGCACTTGCATTCTCACACACATGCACACACGAGACAGTTCAAAGCTGCCAGGACTCAAAGTCATTTAGCAGCCAGTTTCAATGCAGAAAACCCCAGTAATTAAAAGTGGGAGGCCTAATCGGGGTTTTTGACTTTGGACATTAATACAGAGACAGTGTAAGTCATACCATCCCACCCGCCTTCACTTTTTACAAATTATAAAATGCTGAAGGGGTCGCACTTATCTACTTCTCATTAATAAAAACTGGTCATCAATATGAGGCTTTAATTAACCCTGCTTTGTCGTGAAGTAGACATGCTCAGTATTCTGAGGAATCCTCCTTCAACGCTGCAGCCAAAACCGACAGAAAATGTCTGCAGCTTTAGAGGACATCCTCAGCATGACTGTCCATTCAGTTTCGCCGAATCAATATCCTCGATATCCTCATGCAACACACAAAAAAAAAAGATGAATGTTTTCATCCATATTCAAGCCTTCTGAAAAGATCCCTTTGGGGGGAAATAGTTCACCTCTTCAACTCTGCCGGGGGAAAGTGGTTAGTATTCTCTGTGATAGATTATAGGCTCTATCATCTTCCCCTTGGAAGCCAGACATACAGCGTGGTAGGGACGCCACAGTATTAGATAAAGGCTTCTTGCTGTCTGGCATGGTAGTTTTAATTTTACACTTAAAAATGAGACTAAGGGTAGTCTGTGAGTTGGCTAATGAGCAGACTGGTAATGCAATTATTGCTGCTTACTGAATATGGAACATCCAAGCCTATTATTAAGCATCAAGACCAGGGCAGGCATGTTATTCTATTAGCTGTTCATTATAAACTCCCTATGACATCACTGTCCTATTAAAATTGCTACCTGACATACGATATGCTGAACACCATCACCCACACAACCTCACAGGACCATGGATAACAACACGTGGCTCACAATGAAATACCGGGTCCAAACATTTCGAAAATATTACCTGTGAATTTTACTTTTCTGAAAATAGGCAGAAACACTTTTGATACAGGA
Organism: Chelmon rostratus; assembly: GCF_017976325.1. Taxonomy (NCBI): domain Eukaryota; kingdom Metazoa; phylum Chordata; class Actinopteri; order Chaetodontiformes; family Chaetodontidae; genus Chelmon; species Chelmon rostratus. Next base: position 27,304,182 of record NC_055660.1, on the reverse strand, counting down.
TAAACTCTGCTATCACTCTAGAATGTGAAAGGTAGCCACCTTGACCCTCAGTCCTGCTAGAAACACCTCAGAAGAAGAAGGGGGCCCTATTTTTTCCTGAGGCCAGCATATGTTTATAACTGTTTGCAGTATGGGCACTGCGTATACCATAGGCTAGAAACGGCTGCAGTGTGACATGAGCTGAATGTTTTATTCTGTGCTGAGTGCTTAGCGTGTGGTCACAGAGAACTGAAAAATGTTAAACTTCGAGTGAGACGCTGCACTTGTCACTGTTAATTTTCACTCAACCGTCCAATCACAGTGGAGTGGAGAAGGGGCGGGACAAATAGGGCAACCCTTCAAATTGTGCCCTGCTCATACGAAAGTAGGCTACTTTTTCAACTGGGATCCATTGAGCAAATATTATGTATCATTGCCACCAAAAGTGTCTCAGCTGAAAAATGTTACTGTCATGATCCAGTTTATTTGGTTGTGTTATCTCCTGTTTTATGTTGAAAGTTTTTTTGCTTTACTTCCTGTGCTTTGCGCCGCTGTGATTGTTTGATTTGTTTCACCTGTGTTTCATTAGTTCTCCTCCCCAGTGTATTCTCCTTTGTCTTTGTCAGTCCATCCATTGTTCATGGTGTGTTTCCAGCTCCTGCTGTCTGTGAGTGTTTTCTTGGATTACCTGTTTGTTGGACCTTTGCTTTGTTTTTTGTCATTTTCCCTGGAACTTGCTTTTGTTTTTTGATGATTTGATTCTGTTTGCCTTTTGGACCTGGCTTTTATTTTTTGACCCTCACCCTCCTGTAAGTCTATGCTACACACAATTCTCTCATTTCCAGTTTTACTGGTTGGCAATCTCACTTTAACTGCATTGAATTCCCTTTTCATTACTTTTTTTAATTAATTGCAGAAAAGCACAGATGACACAAAAATTTGTTCAGTTCAAGTAGCCCAATAAGCCATAGTGAACCAGCACACACAATATACACAATACCAGGACCCTGGAACTACTGTTGCTCACATAAATGTTATTTAATTAATTATACCTCAGCTTTTCCAGTTATGTCAAAGCAATGTCTGCTGGGAAAAGGTCCATAAGCTTAGATTTACACCTTTGCTAACCATCCACAAGGTGACAGGTCTGCAGTAACTCTGATAGCTAATCGTCTGTTAGCTTGTTGCCTTAACACCAATGTTTTCTACACATCCTGACACAAAAATGACTTTGTGTCACAGTAAAAAGCTCTTGAGAAAACATTCAACAACACCAGCCTGAGAAATGCTTATCTCCGAATCTTATCCTAAAGAGCTCGTAGTACCCTATTACTCCACTAGGACACCGCGATCCCATAATGCAGGCTTACTGGTGGTTCTTGAAGTCTCTAAAACCAGAATAGGAGCCAGAGCCTTTAGCTGTCAAGCTCTTCTCCTATGGAACCGTCTTCCAGTGGTTGTTCAGGAGGCAGACACCCTCTCTTGACTTCCAATGACACACAGAGCTCGTCTGTTCTTCTCTCCCTCTCCATCTATATGTATTCCTGTCCTACCAAGAAATGTTACTAACTTGGTTTCTTCCCCGGAGTCTTTGTGCTGTCTCATCTCGCAGGTCCAGATGGAGAGTGGTTGAACCTGGATTGTAGATTACAGCTGCATCTCCTCTTCCACTGCAACTTATGTTAATATTCGTTATACCATAATTATTATTAGATCCAAAGAGTTGTATTTAGTACATATACTGTCTGCTATTAATATATATACCAAAATATATCACACATGTATGTATATGCTATATTGTTCTATAGCCATGCGAGATTATCCCGCACAGGGACAGCTGTTACAGCAGCTCCAACTGCTTTTCTTTGTTAAAGTGTTTTCTTGTGTGTTTCTTGTCTTTTTTCCCCTCACCAGTTTTGGTCGATTGTGCGTTTCTACAGATGTACAACTGGTGAGATTAGTGATTTGCTTTTTACTCTTTTGTGGACTTTTTTAAAAATGACATCAGGTGACCCATTCAGCCACTGCTCGATTGTTTACAGTCGGGATCAGCTGTTAGCCCTGTGCAACACTGGCGTGCACTCAGCGGAAAGACCGGAGATCCCTGTGGAGATGCGGAGACGGAGAAGGGGATGCACTGCGTACTGTGCTCTCTCCTTTCCTCTTCACCCTCTACACATCGACTTCAGACAAAACTCAACCAGCTGCCACCTCCAGAAGTTCTCAGATGATACAGCCATCGTTGGATGTGTATCACAGGGGAAGGCTTTGGAATACAGGGAAGTCATCGCTAACTTTGTCGACTGGTGTGGACTTCCACCGGAAAGCAGACAGACTACACCGGTGTGCATCCAGGGATTGGACACTGAGATCGTGGAGGAGTACAACACCTTAACAATAAACTGGTCCACTAACACTGATGCCCTGTAGACTCCACCCCCATTTTAGCCTCACTACACTGGCTGCCAATACCTTTTAGGATACATTTTAAAATTCTTTTATTTACTTTTAAATCCCTCAATACCCTTAAAGTAGTTTAATCCCTCATAGGACGCACATGAGTACGGCTGAGTGCCTCACCCTTGTCCTTCTTTTCAAGTCAAAATGATCTATGTAGCACGTGTCATATATACACAAACCACAAAAACAAACAAGAAGAGAAGAGAGAGAGAACAAAATGAAACAGAACATGAATACATATTTAAATATATATGAAGGAAAATTGTTTGAAAATGTGTGTTTGGAGCATTGTTGATCTTAAGATAACTAATTACATATTAGAGCTGTTTCAGTGCTGCCGTTAGACTTAAAGTCGGATTGATACACACCATACAGATGCTTTAGGGCATTCAATCGTTCGCAACTGGACCTCGTCAGTTTGTCTTAGAAGACGTTTCGCCTCTCATCCGAGCAGGCTTCATCAGTTCGTACGCAACCAGACTAGATAGGACAGCTCTAGTCCAATGCAATGGTGTTAGGTTCAAGTATTTATCCCCTGAGTGAGGCCAACCCCCAAAACCAAGAATGGTATCCCTCTATTGTGAGGCAAACGATCCCCCCATTAAGGCGGGGTAGGGTGCCACCCTTGGGTGACACACAGATGGTGGAGTGATGGGTAACTATGCAGCTGTTTGTAGACAACCTGTTCAGATATTTCACTAAGAAGAAGGTTGCTGGAGATTGGTCGGTAGTTGCTTATCACAGATGGGTCCAAGTTGCAGCAGTAATAGCATGTTAGAGGGAAGAGGAAGACTCCTGATTGTAAAGAACTGTATACAATATTCAGTACATCATATGACAGGCAGTGGAATACACCTTTGAAAAAGTTTGTGTGAACTTGGTTAAGGGAGCAGGTGGAGGAGCTTAGATGCTGTATGACCTCCTCAGATCACCAAAGGTAGTAAGCATTGCATTGTGCCCATGGTGGTATGGTGATGTACATATGTGATTTTTTTTCTGAGACTTTTCTTGAAAGAAGGTGTAATATGTTGCAAAATTTAAATGAACAGCTCAGTGAACTGTTTCTGGATTCTTGGGGTTATCAAAGGTTGCGCTGAAGTCCCCTGGGGCAACAATGCAGTCAAATTGAATTGAATTGATTTGTTTGTTTTGCAGTCTCACCCAGCCAGGTCTCAGTGAACATAATACAATGAAGTCTGTTGTGATGTATAATGTCATTAACAATGAAAGCTTTGTTGGTCAAGGATTAGATATTTAGCAGTGCCAGCTTTAAACTGCCAGCAGCAACAGCAGGATATGACATACTGTAGGCAGGTGTAACATAAACAAGAGTACTCACTGACAAGACAAGATCCTGCATGTTTTAGATAGAGGCGGTCGTGTTTCAAGAGATCTGTTCTGTTGTAGAAGGTGGGAAAATTGTCCACATTAGTTTCCACTAGACCCGTAACCCTTAAGCCAGCTGTGCAGTTGCCTTAATTGGCTAAACCTACTAAAACTGCAGTTTTTGCCAGGGTTCAAAACACTGTCCATGAGGCAGACAAAGTCCTCTTTATGTTTTACTGACATTTTTATCTTAAGGTCACTAGTGCCAACATGCATCACGACAGTCAAGACAGATGGGTGCTGACACAGCGGCTGTGGGCCAGAGGTGTTAATGTCCTTAATCCTTAACGAGGACACTCGGGTGGGGCAGGAGGTGCTGCACACCTGTTGATCTGAAGGTGACTGACCATGGACAGCCCAAAAGCAGGCACAAAGGGAAAGCTGGCAGGCTGACAGAGGAGCCAGGCGGAGGTCTGCAGTGATGCCTGACCTGACTGCCAGGCAAGAGCGTGCCGCTGTGGTGGGGTGTTTCTTTGGGTGACAGCCTGCCCAGGCGTGGTCAGAGAGGAGACTGGTCATGGTGTGGTTGATCGCATGGAGGGTTGGGGTCGTTCCCACAGGGGGAGGACATTGGTTGTGGGCTCCATGGCTTGACACTTGTTCTTCAGATGGAGAGCCTCTGGCATAGAGCAGCGGGGGGAAAGCCTCCCTCACAGCTTTCCACCCTACACCAAAGTCCAAGGCAAGAACAAGGTCCAAGGCCAAGGGTAGAACAAGCTCAGGACTGCTCCACAAAGACTAACATGTTCTCTGAACTTGAACTGACACAGCTCAAGGAGTCTAACACACATAATAGGCTGCCTTTTATGTTGCCATGCTAGGATAAACTTCACCTTTTAAAGGTCATTAAGGTCTGAGACTCCCTCTGTCTGGATTTTAAATGTTTCAGCTGTTTCTGCTTAGTGACAAAGATTACTCCAATATAAATGTCACAAGTTGTAGTGGGTTTGTGATTTTACATAGTGAACAAGAGGAAAGTTTGATTCACACTCCCCCAAGTCTATCAAGAGATGTTTACGCCTGGTTGCTTTTAATACATCAGCAGTGTGGAGCTACAGTGGGAGGATTTTAGCAGGTGTAGGGGAGGTGTAGATTTATGGCTTATGCCCGCCAGATTCAGTCCTCTCTCTCGGCCTGAGATTAACCAAGTCCTAATGTAACAGCTCAGACATGACTGCATCTGTATGGAATCAATATCTCATACTTTTGTGAAATTGAGTTTTGGGAGAACAGAGGTGAAATGAGGAAGGCTGAGGCACTGGGAAACTTAACACCAGTATAATTTCAACACATAATTAAGAGCTCTGTTTTCTTTTTCAGACTTTACAAACCGCTGACCTACAATATGCTTAACAATGACATGCTAACCCTGACCCATTCCTTTCAGCTCCACTTGCTAGCAAGGATGTGTCTACAGAGGCTTTACAAGTTGTAACTAATGGTTTTAATAATGGGTGAAAACACATGTATTCATTCTGTTTAATTATTTTACTCTGTAAACCTAAGTATGAATAATCAAAGGCACATGAAAAAAATCAATTACTTGTTTTAAAAATATGTTGTCATGCACACGCATCTCTTGGGTTGAGGTGATCCTCTAACAAAGAAAGTTTTTGTATGTACATGAACTGAGAAAAGGACAATTTGTGAAACCTAATTAAAGCTACTTGTGTATATTATGGCTTTAGGACAGAAAAACAGCCTCTTACTTTTGCAATAACTGTGTGATATGGTAACACCTAAGCTCAAGACATGACATAACTGGATGCAGTGGTCTGATCTGTATCAAAAATCATGCACCAGGACCTACGACCCTTTGGAAAAATGTACACTGCTAGGCAACGGAAAAAGGAAAACAGCACTTTTCTCACCACTTTTTATTTTTTCCTTTCTGTTATAAATGTTAGAACCACGACGGGCATCCAGAGGCAGTTCACCTCCTCCACGAACAGGGAGGTAGTCAGTATTAGATACTGGTATGGAGACAATGGTGCATATCTATGGCAACACTATGTGTTAAGATATGTTGTTTCATTATGTTCATGTTCATGCTTACCACTTATTCTTATATATCACTGTAGTTATGGCATGTCCTGAATCTGAGTGTGGGTTTGTTATTTACTGTATATTTAAAATAGATGTTGCATATGGTGAATCCATGTCATTAATCAGTGATCAGGTCCTTGTGTCCTCTGTGAAATTTCTGAAATACATTTGAAACATTTGGAACTCCTGCAGGGCTCCCCTCCGCCAGCCATTTTGTCCATGTATCTTCTGAAAAAGGCCAAAATCCATTTGTTAACAAATTATTGAAATAATTAGTATTGATTATTATAGTTGAACACCTCTTTGGTAATGGTAACAAAAATGCATAACAACTTTTCAAGCTGCACCAATCAGTGTGTTCAACGGGTGAAAACACTGTGTAGTGTTTTTAGGAACATCTTTCATTGATTAGGCTTTCCACTTGCATCAATCACTTGCATCAAAGCTCTAATAAACTTGAACACAGCGGATTCACCTCTTTATTTTTACAAAGTGGATGTGTTACTCAGCCTTCTCTTTACTTTTGAAGTTGCAAAGATCAAAACAGCCAAAAGAAAGTAAAATTCCACTAAAACATTTTCAACTGTATTTACATATAAAACTGTGCTGACTCTGAATGCAGAGAGAGAGTGTAACAAATGCATAATTTTGCAGTCTGTATAGGCCCTGTAGATAGCTGACCTGTTCTGATAAGCGTGTCTCCCTGTATTTTCCAGCAGGGCTTTGGGCAGAGTATATCCTAGCTGTCTTCTAATCTTCCTTGGTAACACTGTCTACACACTGAAAACATGTCGGCGTTTGGATCAGCTCAGAGGAGTATGCAGCAGGACTAGGACAGATCAATGTGGCGCACACACATAATGATCAGCGTTAGTTGGTGTGTATTTGTTGTGTCTTGTTCTGAGTTTTTTGATGCATTCTGATATTTAGGATTGGGCCTTTACAGCCGGTGCTTTGGCCTCCACTCTTGGATCAACTGAACCTGTTTCAGGTTTGTAAATCCTTGAATGGACCACCCCAATGTCCCCATAATTTCGTACATACATCATCTTGTTTTGTACCTCATGGTCAGATACAACACATCTCCTTCCATTTTTATGCTGATGATAGCCACCCCAAAGTTAAAGATGGAAAGTGATGGGGGCAATCCCTGATTCTGATGCAAAGCAGGGAAAATTAAAATTGCCATATCATATTAAATTCCATTTGAACATCTCAAAACCTGACCCGACTTTACGGATGTTCGGCAGCAGCCAGGTCAGTTCTTAGGCTACACTCAGTCTTCTCTTGGCTACATTACCGGTCCAGACTGACATATCTTAGCAACCACTGGTGGGATTGATGTTAAATTTTGTGACCCTCAGAGAGGATAAATTTAATCACTTTGGTGATCCCCTGGCTTTTCATCTCGTGCTCTCATCAGGTCAAAGGTTTTAATTTATCCAATACTTTGGTTTATGACCAAATGCCCTAGTGCTAATTAGCATTTAGCTCAAAGCACCACTGTGCCTTAGTACTGCCTCACAGACCCACTTGCATGGCCATAGACTTAAGCTTTGTTCATGCTTTAGTCCAGATGCAGACATCTGCAGACTTGCATGCAGAAAGTGGACACACACGTGTTTCTATATATAGTACAGCAGGGGTCTGAGCACACTGAAATGTTCCACTCATGTGGGCTACAAAACACGATGGCAACCTCTTGCAGCCTGTACCTCTGAAGACACATATTCAATTCATTTATGTGCTTGTATTTGTCACTTCTCAAATTATCAGTACGGGCATTAAGGTTATCAGGGCTGTGTCATCACTGTTTTCTTATAAAATTCACTTAAGAAGACGTTTATTGTTAATGTAGCATACAGTGCAGCTACATAAACAAGGTAGAATTTAAAGTGCATGTCGATGCAGCTTAAATAGCAGCAGATGAAGACTTGTATTCATTTTTCAAAATGACAGGTAATTCACTTTAGTGTATTATATTAAAACAGCACCTTTGAAGCATCTAAATTCAGAAGCATTTCTGTAGTGTCCATTTTCCTCACAGCTCTGCCGAGTGACTCAGGTAGCACCATGCAGCACAAGGCGCAGAGTATTTGTTCTGGTAAACACAGGTATGATTCATTCATTCCCACCAGTACTTCTGGGACTATACTGAAGGTCATTCATGAATGCTGGCAGTGGAAAAAAAGTGCTTTAAATTCCTATTGAAATGTAAAACCTTACAACAAAGAGGAAACCATAATGTGAATATAACATTGCAAGAATTCTAAGGTCGCAAATCTCATATGGCACAGGAAAAAAAGACATTGATGTGCTCCTCCATGTAGCAGAGCCTTAATGAACTTTTTATTCAATTTTCCACCACAATTGCATACAAGCTTAACCCTCGTATTGTCTTCCCATCTACTATATGATATGCAAACACTTGAAAATGGGTCAAAATTGACCCAAAGACAATAGGAGGGCTAAATACCGTTGCTCCTCAGCACCTTCAGTCTATGAAGCAAACAAACAGCCATACTTAGATCATCAGTGAATCACTTCCACTGTGACAAATGATGACTCCAACCTCCTCCCCCCTCCTCCTATTATAACCTCCTCTTTTCTTGCATCATCCCATATTCCTCTCAAGGCCCCTGACACTGACGACTGATGTTGAATCAATGACACATTTGGCTGTAACTTTCCAAATACAAGCAGCTTGTTGTATGCCTACAAGACCGGTCTCCCCCTCCCCTTTTCTGTGAAACTTGAACACGAGTGCAGGACAGAGTAGGCATTCCATACACATCGACAGCTCAAGCGTCCAATTTAAAGGGGAGGTCTGGGAGTTGAGACTGCAGCAAAGGACCCATAATTGGCATCCTTCTTGTCTTATTAAAGGGGAAAGCACTGGGATGGATCCCCTAAGCCAGATCTTGGCCTTTATTAGAATTGTGTGTAAACAGAACCACACACAGAGACAGCTGACGGCATTACTCATCACACTATTTCTGTTCTTTTGTAATTAACCATTGTAAATGCAGCTCATAGTGGCTGCAACATGATTTGGGTGTGACAAAACAATGCACAAAGTTTAATCTTGAGCATAATTGTTCCGTATTCAACAAGCAATTATAGGTAACTTGCAAACTGAAAATGTAAAACTACAGCCTATTTTTCTTGGTCAAATTTGCAAGAAGCTCCGCTTTTCATAAAACTGTCCTTTTCATTCGTGCTCTGCCTTGAACACTCTTAATACAGTCGTGTTTTGTGATGCCCCTGGACAAAGAAGGGGTTGATAGATTCACAGTTCCTCTCTGCAGCCTCTTCTGGTTCAGTAAAGCGCGTTGGTTTAACAAGTCTGTGCCATTCGATGCTCAAGGACTTAATCCCCCAGGGGAGGAAACAAAGATAGGCCTACGTTCACGAAAAAAAAAAAGAAAAAGTGTTCTCACTTCTTCTGACTGCTCAGTGATTCTTTTGACTTCCCGGGTTGTTCAGAGCCATGCTGGCAATGAAGAGGAATATTCAAGATCTGCCGCCCCCACTAAGCTTGCAGCTAGCAGCAGTCCCACGGCCACTGCAGCCCCACCTCTGCTACCGCTCTCGGCTGTGCTAGCAGCTTTTTCCCCTTCATGAGCCCTATTTAGAATACGCTGACACGTGTACAAATTTGACAATTAGCAATTTGCTGTTTTAGTAAGTGTACTGCAGCAACAGTGAGCTAATATTTCCTTCACCAGCTGAGTAAGAGGGCGGAGACCCTGAAAAGGCTCTAGAGAGGGTTTGATGGAGATGGCACATGCACAATTATCATGTTACCCCTGTGGTTTTCCTTAATGGCTTGTTTTTCAAATGGTGGCTAAATTAGCTCTATGAGCAAATTGTTGCTCTAAACACCTATGTGCTATATACATCGCCCACTCTGCAGCAGATAAGCTTTCTGCACCGCCAGTAGTTTCATTATAATATGTAAAAGTACAGTGAATGAGTTAGTATGGCTTAGTTCTCTGTCCCTTACCCATGAGGATGTTGTCAGAGATGTCTTCGAGTGATGTAGAGTCACTGTACTGTCTGAAAACCTGTATTTGTTTAATTTTTACAGTCTGGCCTGCGAACACATTCAATTATCTGGCAGAGTGACTGTATGTGTTCACTGAGAGAATGTTCTTTAGAGGAGAAATCCATCATAATTAGATATGGAATAGCTGAGTATGCTTCCTATGTGTCTGGATAGGTGGAAAAGCAATTGCAGACAGCTTACTAAAGAAGCCCAAATTAATTTAATCTCTTTTACCATAACCATCTACAATGGTTGTGATGGTCCAGCTTTCCACGTGTTATTGGTCACAGGTAATAAAAGGCATATTTGAACTACAAAAATGGCAGAGCACACAGATGGGACCTTTTAAAATAGCCAAAACCAAACGAAACTGTGCAATAGACTTCATTGACAGTGTCGGCCAGAGAGGTAGCAAAACACTACCTACACTAGAGCAATGAGACTGAATACCAGTAAATATCAAGTCTGATCTACCAGATTCAAAAGGTGTTTGCACAATCAGATCAAGCCAGTTTTTTTTTTTTTTTTTTTCACAGTGCAGGGGAACAGAATAACACAATTTCTGTCTATGCTTTGTTTGGTTTTCAATTACAGTCCAATATCCTGGAAGTGACTATGTTTTAAACCCATCACCAACAGTCCATCAAGTACAGGACGTGTTGTCAGTACAAACTACCACTCCGTAACTGTGTCTACTCAAGGGTCCAGGATTTAGTTGTAACCAGTTGACTACCCCTCGCCTGACCCTCCTGTATGGTTCAAAGGTCCAGGGCACTCACTAGAGCAAATGTTTGGTTTGTCCATTCTGGGCTGGAAGACGACTCACTCCCTCTGTAGATGGGGCTCAATCTAAGGTAACAAAAACACAATGATTCTTAATTTTATGACAATTATGTTCCATTTCTGCCAATAGATCCCCCTAAGCCCTACACAGTATTCATTTAACTTGAAGTTTCCTCAAAATTAACAGTCAGAGGTGAATCAAATCAATATCAATTCTGTAGAAACATTTCTATATATAATGACATACAAAATTGTACAGTATACAAATGAACATATGCTGTACACATACAGTATTTAATTTGACGTAAGGACTGATGATTGTAATGGATGACATAAGGGCTAAGTACCACCTGACATGAAGGAAACTTCAACACACCTGCATCTGATTTCCGTGTACTTATTTTAAGCAGCAGAAGAAGCTGCTGGTGTGTCTGAGGCTGCAGGAGAGCAAAGAAATGTGTATGTTCACTGGCCGCTTCAGGGGTTGTGGTCACACCGGGGCCAGGGCTAGCAGAAGAAGACCAGTTTAAAATAAAATTGAGGATGACGTCATTATGGGTTATGGCTATGGTTGGCATGATTGTGTTACAGCATAGTTAAAAAAGAGTAATGACCTAATACCTTAATTGCTGGCTAAATGCACCACCTGGCGAGCACCGAAGTCAAACACACGTAGCTGTGGTGCATGCGGTGTGTGGCTCAATGCTAAAAGCTAAAATGCTCATGGTGGATCCTCCAGCGGCGACCTGTGGGCTCACTGACGAGTTTTTACCTTCAGCGAGGTGTGTGACGACTTTCTGCTGGTCTGACTGTTAATCCCTTTCAAAGCTGTGACTGCAGAGCCTCATTCAGCTCAAATTGTTTGAAAACTTAGAGGAGCTCAGTTGCACAGAGAAACTGAGTGCTGGTGGTTGCGTTATGCACAGAGAGTGAACAAACAGAGAAGCTGAACCCAGAGCCAGCTGTGGAAGGCCGTTCAGACAGGTGAACTCAGTGATAATCGTATTTTGCTTTTCAGATGAGAGCATCAGCAGCCACCGCATTGCCTAGCAATGCTGAGTTGTGTGTGTATGTGTGTCTGTGGCTGCAGTCGATGCAGAGTTTATAATGCTTCCACTGTCATCTGTGTTGTCTGCATTGGTGGTGTTTTATTCTTCTCTTGATTCTGATTGTCCAGCTGTTATGTGACTCAGTAGTGCTTGTTTTGTCAATAACATCCAATGGTTTGTAAGTCAGCTGCTTTCAAATCGATCAATTAAAACGCTTGATATAAAATATGCATGTGAAGCAATGAAAAAAGCATCAAAAAAGGGCCAAATCATATTTTCTGAATTTCCTAATGTTCACTGAACTGGATTAGCAATCTCCAGCAACTTTCATTTTAAAGCACTTGATATTCATGAGACAAGTGGCCAGGGAATCAGCCTTAACCTTAAGGTATGCTTTGGAAAATGTCAACAGTAATAGGAAGTGTTCCTGTGTATTTAACTAAAACTGCATTTAGGGACACAATGTTTTCATTAACCCCAGCAAGCTGCAGGCGCTGTGCTGGGGGATGGAAGCTGTAATTCACAAACAAGGCTATGCTATAATATAGCTGTAAGCCAACATAAGCATTTATTACTGTCGTTGACAACTGTAACTCATCATGTGGGCCCCCATACGTGGAGGCAGGTGTATGACCAGATAAAGAATGACAGTATAGGAAAACATAGTTACAATAAATATAGCTTCACATGAGAAGTAATGACCTGCAATTTCAAAAGATGCTGCACAAATACATCTTTTATTATTCTTAATACCACTGCTACTTAATGAACACATAAAAATGTCCTTATATCTGCTTACAACTAGATTATAATTATGGGACATTTATGACATGTTTACCGCTTATAAATGCTCAGTAGTGTTGCTTTTTGTATGTACCACTGGTTCGCATGCTTGTCGGTCCATAAAAGCTGCCCTCAGAGAACACACCTGTAATTTATCAGTATGGTAATGAAGTCTGATACAGTCGGTCACATCCTCTGTGAGCTTCCACCTCATCAAATACTGTGTAACTGCTTTAAGTGACTGAGCATTAAGACAGCATAAATGACAACCTTATCCTTAGCAAAGCCATGCTTGTGAATCAAGTACTGGTCTTTGAAACTTGTGAGGCACCCTAGAGCAACAAATATAGAGCTGCTGAGACAAAAAAAAAAATCAAATACAATGAAAGTCCTCAAAATCAATGACATTTTGCCATTCATTTCAGCAAATGAGTGTAATTAAAGCAATCCTTGCCGTCAATCATGGAAGTGGTTTGTCAACCAAACACCATGTGCCAAATATTTTAGCACACATTCGGGATTTGAAGTTTGCCCACCAGCTGCTTCCATGCTGGCGAGCCACATCAGTGCTGCACATTACTTTTGGACATTAAAATTGTTATTCAAGTTGTCCAAGACTCTTAATCTCCATGTATCTTTATAAACTACTGGAGAGGAAAAAGAGAGAGTGGAATAAATAAGATAGGCAGGAAGAGAGGAAGAGGAAGGGAGACAAACAGAGAAGGCTGTTGGAGGAAGTGGAGACGCAGTGCTGTGGCCCCAGATTTTGATCTAGAGGAATCATGTCAGAAGTAGTGACATAAATGATGTATCTCTGCAGACCCATCAATAACACCCAAAGAGGGCCTAATGGAGGTATAAAACTGGACAGATAAGAAGTTTCGCTTGGAGCTTTCATAAATCAGCCACTCAGAATGACCTATATAAAAGTGAACAGCAGTGACAGGCTGCATAAATTACAACTAGACACTGTAGGAAGTATTACTGTTATTGTAATTATCATGAAGCTCCTGGACACCTTGAGTACATGTATTAAATATCCTGGTAAAATGCATGAGGTTTTACTGCACAGGGATGTAATTCACAAATGATTTATGGTCCAACTGATGCATCTTTATAACATAGTAACACAGACCTCACAGGCAATCGGTTCTTTGTGTGAAGAGCTCCATCTCCTGTTATCACCAATTGTTTTCACTGAAATTCAATTCTGCGAGCCTGATCAAACAGTAAATCATATTAAGTGCTAAATCATGTCCATTACACGTACTGTATGCTGCAGCTTTTTCCACCTGAATCAACACTGTACGTGTGTGTGTCTGGGAGTGTGTGTGGGTGTTTGTGCTCTCGTTTTCAGTCTGACCTTGACCTGGTAATGACTTCGGCCTGAGCTAAATATCAGCTCGGTCCATTCCGTTTTGGAACCTGCTGCCATTTAACATGGAGAGCGACATTAGCCACAACCTCCGCAATCTAACTGGAAAATGACCTTTCAAAGCCCAGCACGTTTCCACAAGAAGCAGGAGGGTGGTGATGAAGCATAGGTGTGGACCCTGCCTTTATGCTGTATATATAATGGCCTCAAGTTCCAGCTTATACAGCACTCACAACCAAAAGGGAAGAGCGAACGGGAAACCACCTGTTATTCTTCTTTTTTTTTTTTTATGCAATATTCCAAGGCGGAACAGCCAATAGCCAGTATCTGCTTATTCTGGATTTGATGCAGCAACACGTTTCAAACAGTTGGGACAGGAGCAACAAACGACTGGGAAAGATGTGGAACGCTCCAAAAACACCTGTTTGGATCATTCCACAGGTGAACAGGTTGATTGGTAACAGGTGATAGTATCATGATTGCGTGTTAAAAGGAGCATCCTGGAAAGGCTCAGTCGTCCACAAGCGAGGATGGAAGGAGGTTCACCTCTTTGTGAACACATGATTCGATAAAGGAGGTTACTACATGGACTCAGGGACCTGTCCTACAAGCATTGTGGGTAAACACAATTCATTTCCAGATGATTGAATCCTGTTTTTATTCACATTCTACACAGCATCCAAACTTTCATACAATCAGGGCTGTAGGTGCATAAAGAATGCATTGGACATATGTACTTTTCAGCTGAGCACCATGAAGACGGTCTGCAGCGAATGAGATGGAAGAGGTCATCAGAGCTGCCTGAGGCTGCAGGTAATAACTCATCCTCTCCAAATAACCCTTCCATCCATGAACTCAACTTCAGCCACAGAATACAATTTCATTTCTGAAAAATGCTGCTTTGTGCATCTCAGAGCTGTACAGCGTGACTTATACGTCGCACGAGCTACAAAGAAAAGGTGCGCGTGATGAATGAAATTACAGCCGTAGCACACGTGACATACAGCTTTGTGATGCATGTGTGTGAGGCAGAGCCACTTGCTTTTGTGTGAGGGGAATCAATGGTCCATTGCTCTTTCACTTTGTAGTTATAATCTATGATGTGCTCTAAAACCATATTCAAAGCTGCGTAGTGCGAATATCCAACACCAGTTCCTGCAATTCCTAGGGAATGGCTGCCATATTGGCACAAGGATGATGTGCCTCCCAATGCATGTAAGGCCACTGAGGCAGGAGGTCTATTGACAATTAAAGTCATCATAATTGACTGAGTTTTCAACCAGTTGTCAAGTGGTTTGGTTTCCTCCAAATGCCAGACGTGTTGAAATAATAATTAGAATAATTAGAACAAAGTCAAAAGTTACGAAGAGAAGTTAAGTAAATTTATGACAGTTTTTTATTACATGTTTAGTGAAATATTCACGTTTTGTTAATTTACATTCTCAGCCATACATCATGTACAAACATATATTATATCCCCAGCAGGGTTGTGTCAGCAGGGTTGTTCAGAAATATATATGTATATTCTAATAAAATAATCACTGACACTTTAACCCAAAAGAGAATTAATGACCTGGGGCTGCATGATTATACAAGATAGGTGAACAATGCCAATTTAGCTCTAATGTCATAGAAATGAATAGAGAGACTGATGATGGTTCATAGATATGCTTTTCAGCATCTTCCTGATATATAACATTAATAAAAAAGTTCATCTTTTTTTATTTACCTGATAAAGTTATCTTAACTTTGTATCAGGACAGTCACTTAACAACATGCTAGCTTAAAATAACAATAACATATTTGATATGTCAAATTGTAACATTGTAAAAATCACTTTGTATCTGTCAAATGTTATTCCCTGTTGCTTGGTTTTGGCATTTCATTCATTAAAACATTCAAAAGCTGCACAAAGTGCACATCTTCTGCTATTTAACGGGTCAGAGCCTGCTGTGAAATGATGGTGGCAGAGACGCACCTCACAAGCTGGATGCATCATCATGTACTGTATCTGTGAGCGAGTTGAGCTAGATGACATGAGAAAATGCAGCGGCATTTTCCAGTAATCAGCCAAAACCAAAACCCAGAATGAGCCCGCGAGGAAGAAGTGAAGAAATCCTGCTGAATGAAAATAAGCGTGACACTAAAGGGAAAATGTGTCGATACGACACGAAATGGAAAAAGGACTTCCTGTGGCTGAACAGCAGCTCTTGTTCTGCTGCTGGTGCGGGGAGGCGCCAGGAAAGATTTGAGGAGACGACCCTTAAATAATGAGTCCTTTTATTAAGTGATGTCTGCTCACAGACCCGTGTTGTTGCCAGCGATTTGAATCTAGTGCATTCTGTTCAGGATCAAAGGATTCTTTTGAAATCTAGTTCTGGTAACAGACATTTTATACTTGTGCTACAAGTTTGTGGCCTGTACGCCAAAACTTTAAACCTTCGTGGCCTGTGTGCAAAAAAGCTGTAGCCCTACAGCCCTGCCTCTGCTTCATCCAACCTCTTTTTGGTCGTAGCCTCTTTGACTTCTGTCTGTCCTGTCCTTGCATTGTTTCGCAGTGCAGGCTTTTGTCGGTAGGGGGGAAACTGGGAATTTTGGCTGCACTTTCTCTGCCATTCTTGTGTGGCTAGCTCGCTGTAGCTTTATCAATATCTCTACCTAGCCTGGTGGAAGACTGTGTCATGTGCAATGAGTGCACAGGCACAGGGCTTTTTTTATCTTTTTTGTCAGCACATTTGATTTATTGATTGCTGTTGGGATGTAAAGAGAATTTCAACAAATATAACAAAACATGCTTCTAAAATATTTACTTTTCCTTTCTTTAAGCATTGTAATACCCATTACCTCAAGTTTGAGTTAATGTCATCGTTTCAGTCAATGATTGACCATGTTAAAGAGCCCTGAACCCCATTCTTGAATTAGGCTGAACATTTCTAATCCAACTCATTATATGTTGCATTTAACACATTTCCCCAAATTCACTGTGCTATATTCAAATGGTAAATGAACAGCATTTAAATAGCACTTTTCTAGTCTTACTGAAGCACTTTACAACAAAAGTCTGCATTCATACACACATTCATACACTGGATGTGGAGGCTACCATGCATGGTGCCACCTGATCATCGGGAGCGATAACCATTCGTGCACATTCACATACTGATGGCACAGCATCAGGAGCTAGTCAGCAGCATCAGGCTCCTGACCGCTCGAACCTCCTGAGCCATAGTCGCCCCATATGTAGACAATATTTTGCTTTATTGTGTGTTTCATTGAATCAGCTGAGGGAGTTAGAAACAAGAAAAAAAAAAGAATAGACGCAAAGTCAGAGGATGATGGTGATGATACAGAGAATCTGTAGTTGGACGTCCTGGACAGTATCTCCCAATGTGGCCGGTGCGTCTTACAGCAGCATTTGTTTTTAGCAGCACAGCTCATTTCCCAGACAGGCTGAAGTGAATTGTTATGGATGTGCCAGAAACCTATGACCCTCTTCAGTGCATAAAGCTGCAGACCTTGTATCTTCTCTTCATCCTCTGACTTGAGCAATCAAGTGAAGCTGACTGGGAGAACAGTTTTACCCCAAACTTAAGAGGAGAAAGTGAAAGAGTTATATGCTCACGATGGCCGGGCTAAAAAGTAGTTTATCCAGCTCTATAACAAGATCTGTCCATGCCTGAGCAACTGGAGAGGCAGCTGTTCACAGCCAGTCAGAATGCAGACCACGGCTTTTTACACCAAGAAATTAGGAGTGATGGAGAGGAGAGGAGAGAGAGAGACAGGGGAAAGAGATGCAATTAGGAAGCAAGACAGAGAAGATGAGGTGAGGGAAGAAGGGAAAGATGGAAGGAAAGAGCCACTAAAGGAGAAAGGCAGAAACACAAAAAGGGGGAAATAGAGGAAGTGAGAGGCCAGCAGAGCCAGGGAGACAGTTCGAGCTGAAAATCATTTAGCACTAAGCTAAATGCCAACTAAGAATAGACTTTGAATCAATCAAGCCCAGCTATCCGGCTGGAGCATTAATATGTCACCTAGGAAGCATTGCCTTTCTCCCAAAGGCTGAAGGAGGGCATATGTTTTCTGAAACCTCTCTGCAACTTTAACACGGTCAAAAACCAGAAGGGACTATGCTTACAAAGAAAAATCAATGTCTGTTCTCCAAAGATCAATGTATTTAAAACAACATCATCCAATCAAGAATGCTTTAGTACCACAGCAACCAAAGGAACATTCTGATCTGATCTGAAAATGACAAAAAAAAAAGATGCATCAGCAGGAAAGTACATGAAAAACCAACTTGTATCCTCATAAGTGGAGCATTTGCTTTGATATGCTCTCTCCGCTACAGGTACTGTGCTTCCTCTGGAGGTTTGACAGCTTGGTTTGGTCCCTCTACATCTCTTCAGAGCTAGTGTGATCTCTTGTAAGAGAACACGTCGACTCTGTGACAAACACGGCCCCTATAGGCATCCATCCTCAGTAGCAAAGACTCCATTTGAACAATAGACGGGAGTACAGGGTCTGTCTGTTTCCCTTCATGCGAAGCTGCATTTCGAGTTAGCCCTCATTTCTTACTTATTATGTGCAAAGAAATGCCAGCAGAGGTAAAAAAAAAAAAACAGATACTCGTGCTGTCAACTGTCCCATGCATTTTGCATTAAAGTTCTGTGAGAACTCGCTCACTTACTGATTGTCAGAGTTTGGATAAAAACATTTGCGCTTCATGCTTTTAAGAATGTGACAAATTGTTGCCTAATTAGCTTCGAGATTTTTTTTCACTCAATGAAACATTCATCATACAATTCTTATTATTGCCAGCGCAGGTTTTTAAAGATAATTGCTTCAAAGACAGTGTTCTGTCCGCCTGCTTCAAAGACACATACAGAAATGTGGCAAGAGTTTACGCAGATTGCTTAAGCTGCTGCCATCATGTGCTTTGAAAAGCCCATTTTGCCGCTGATGCTATAATGGATGTCACATGAAACTTGCTCCTGAAAAAAACTCCAGTGTCCCCATTCATCACTCTTAATCATTTCCTGCAGATTTCTCAAGACCGCATTTATTGAATGCATCTATCTTTCTCTTGTTGAGGCTGTGGACAAAGATGGATGGCCTCACCCGCAAGATTTAAGGACTTCCTGAGCCCAACACAGCGTGGCTGACAGTCTTTAATTCTTCTAGAATTTAACCACTGCTCTGTCTCAAGCATACATTTTTTTTTCCAATTTGTTGACTCAATTAACTCTGCATGCAAATACACACTGGAAGTTAGGAACTGGAATTATCCAAAACACAACATTTATGGTTATACCTTTACCTTTAGACTTTACTGTATTACACAGGGCTAGATCACCAACTTGGCAAAGTGGACAACTGCGCCTGGCTCCCACTGGCCCTGAAGGCAGCATATTCATTGTGTGTGTGTTTTTTTTTTTTTGCAATTTGATAATTTGCAAAAAATCAGATCCAATTATAAGGGCTTAAAAGAACAGCTCGAGTTAGATTAGAAGAGTGGTTGCACTCATGTCTGTTCTGTGAATATGAAGGTACAGTCACCTCTAAACACATTTCACTTCTTAATGTGATACATCTGTTTTGTTATATCCACAGAAAAATGTAACAAGGACAAAATGAAACTATTCCTTGGCCGAGGCGGTGACTTCCTGGAGTCTTGGCTGGTGAGACGTTGCTCCACCTGTCCAAGAATCAATTCCAGCTTGTAACTAAAGCTCAACATAAAGCCACAGTTCATCATTTTCACATTTCATTTCTAATTACTCCTTCACAGTGGCTCTTGCATGATTACCCATCAAAAACAACCACAGTGCATGTTCTGAAATAAATATGTGTTCAACCAAATTACAACAAAATGGGGTCAATTAATAATAATAATAACAATAAATATCTGTTTTATTTATTTATCAGCATATTTTGTGTCTCAGGGCCTCCTAATGTGTTGCTCCAGCCATCACTGGTTAAAATTTCTCACTGAACTTGCTGCGGTTTCTAGGTTCTTAATGCTCTAGCACCTCTCTGAAAACAACATTATCACTCTCACCAGAAAAGTCGATATTGAATGATTTTGCCAAAGAAAAAAAATATACTGCCAATAACAATGGTTTTGATTTTTCTTACGTCCTTTGCCAACATCTTTTGAAATTCTTGCTTCCTACAATATTTAACATATGTTACAATTCTGCACCGGACAATTTAATCCAACATTCAGCACTGACACAGAAAGTAGTGTGTCCTTAAACATAGCAACTGCAGACCAGAGTTCACATCCTGTCACTGACCTTCAATTAACATTTTACACTACAATCCCCCTTTAACCAGAATAATGATCTTTCCCTAACCTTTGCTTGCTGATGACCCATTAGAGTCCAAACGGTGCCTTTTTCAGTCAATACATTTTTGGTGTGCTGACTACTTTTTTTTTTACTTCTTTAACCTTTTATTGTTTAGTTGTAGTGGTTAGCCATGGTTTATTTAATCACTTCCAAGGGTGTAGGGTTGGTTTCATAACTCTGAGAAAACTGAAACTACATTGACTGATATATGTTCAGCTGTAGCATCTTTTTCTGTATTGTTGTTTTTTGCAGGAGCTGGCAGGCAGACAGGACCAACTGCAGAACTATTTATTGAAAATAACACAAGCAGACACACAGGAAGAGGCAAACTGAGCTGACAAATGGCTGCTGCACACGTACACAGGTATTTTTACCTTCTCCTTTGTTCTAAAAAAAGCCCACAAAAAACACTGTTTTAAAAAGAGCATGTGAAACCAACAGGTGGTGGTATAACCCTAACCCTAAAACCATGTTGGCCAATCAGAAGCCTGAAACCAAAGCCAAATACCGGTAGGCTACCTGCAGCCTGATGGGGGTCCAAGCATCAGTGCATCAGTGGTGGGGTCTCCGTCACGGGAGTATTGGATTATGTAGCTGTGGCCTCTGCAGCACGATCTGACACCTTTGTTCCTCAGTACAGTGGAAGACTGACTATACATGCATGTGTAAACATGTCAAAAGTCCTGTTAACAAGGTTTGAACTGACACTATTTTGTCCACGTCTGCCATCGCACAAAAGAGAAAGAGATAACAGTGAAAAACTCTGTCACTGCAAACGCAGTGAATATCGTGACACCAGATATTTAGTGGATGCTAATTTTACTGCCATGCTAGGTATTTTGCACCAGATCACAGAGCTCCATAGGTCTTGATCCACATCAGCTATATAAAGAAAAGGTTCCACTGGCACAATTGGAGTCATTGACCAAACCATCAAACTGAAGACCCTCTGGGCTCTGTTCAAAATGACTTCAACTGCAAGTCTCCATTATTCATGTATCTCTCCCACACTCCCTGTACACAAAAATCTTCTTCTGCACACCCCAGCCAGGGGTCGCGGCCCTCGTTACAAGGTGCAGCAGACGGTGTGCGGGGAAGACATTTTTAGATGCCTTGAATTGAATTAGAATATCTTTCAAAACGTTTTTTTTTTTCTTCCTCTGGCATGTTGGGAAGTCCTCTGCTGCCTCTGCCACGGCGCTGCTAACGCTGTGAAGAAATACTTTCCTGTTTCGCCCGCAGTACCATTTCACTATGTAATCACCTAGCTCATGAAAATTGCAAAGGTGGTGAATAATTGAAAGCGGCTGTGTTAAAAAGTATGTGTTGTACGGTGTCATAACGATGGTGGTCCAGACACAGGGAGGAAGATATTGAAGTAGATAAAAAGAAATCCGGTGAAACATTTTTCTTTGTCGCTCATTTATAGTGCTCACATTACATATTCCTCTGTTTCCAATATTTCTTTATTGTTACTTGAGGGCATGCTTAAATTGAGATGAGGACCGACCCACTGTTTCGCAGCCGAGGAGGGGAACGCGCTGCACCTATGGCATGATCCATTTTAATCTCCCGTGCATCTGGGCACATGTTCAACAGAGAAATGAAGTGCGAAATGCAGCATGACTGACTCAAAATATAATAAACTGCAATAGTGAAATCCCAGCTCATCATGGTCTGCTCCAGACAAGCCCTCCATGAAAATACACCCCAATGAGCACCTTTAAAAGAAGACTTAAAACCCTCCACAGAGTGTAAAATAATAAGAGCTTCTGGGTTCTGCCCAGAGAGCGCCTGAAACCCTTCAAATGAAAAGAGTCTTTTTCTGCAGCCTTAGACATGTCTAACTACATATGCAAATCTAAGGTAAAGTTTAAAATCTTTATCAGCATCATTAACACTTTATTAACGCAAATATTACACAAATAATAACCATGCTAATACTCAAAAACACTTCATTTGGACAGTGTGAGTGCGGTTGGATCATATTTTATTGTCTGCTAGCATAAACAGATCGTTTCTTTCATCCATTGTGTTCCCGAGAGTTTGCTATGTGTTTTCTCAGAAAAATGAGCATTGAAATTCACTTCTTTGTGGTTGTGTGGTTTGTAAGTTAAACAATGATTAATTTGTTCAAAAAAGACAATACTACAGCTCCCCACGCCACGGCAGCAGTAATAGCTACGCAGTAGCTTGGCGTCTTCCACATCCATTGACAGAAAATTAATTGGCAACAGTTATTGATAACTAATTAGTTTTAAGCCAAATGACAGGATGCCAAACATTCTCTGAACTCAGCTTGTCTCTGCTGAGGATTTGTTGCTTTTCTCTGTCATAGGTGAGAGCAAACTGAATATATTTGGTTTCTCGAATGTTCATCAGACAAAACAAGCCATTTCAAGCTTTGAGCTTTCGGAAATTGTGTCAGGCACTTTTCACATTTTTCCGAAACTGTATAGCTCAAACAATTATTTGATTAATTGAGAAAATCACTTTGAGATTAATGGATAAAGAAAATACTCATACTGAAGTCATCTTGGTAGCTTTTTTGCCACGCTCGTGTCTGAAGCAGCCTCAGACACTTAACTTGCCTACGAACCGACTGCGGCCGTTCAGGGCTTATAGGAAATGGTGTTTTTTTTATGGCAGTTTAAAATAAAAACATTAATAAAACAACTTTATATATGTACATTTTAAAGTTTACATCCTTAGAGAACTACATGGCGTATTGTTGAGTAAAGTTATGTTCTCATATATTTTTCATTGTTACAAATGTTGATGGGATTTTGAATGAGTTTGTCTAACTTCAACAGACCCTTTCTTTGTTTCCACTGTAAATGTTTAAATGGTGATTTTTTTTTTTTTAACCAGACTTGCCTTTTCATTTCTCATTCCTTTTTTAAATGATTTCTTTGCTTTTCGTGTGAAGCACTTCTTCAACTAACATTGTCTCTAACGTATGACTTTGATTCTTCTTCTTTATGAGCTTTCTTTGCCCACATGATACTTCAAGACATGACACTTTTCAGAAATTAAATATTCAGAAATATACGTAGGTATAAAGATTCATCCTAATATTGAGAGTTGATCAGTAAGTGTTCAAATCTCAGCTGGAAAATGAATTAAAGCAGCTCCATTGTTATAGTTGGGATGTCTCAGCAAACTTAATAGCTGCAGTGAAACTGCTCAGTGGCCAGCGGTCGGAGATGCTTGGCACTTGGCAGGCAGGTGTAAAAGTGTGTAACTGCGCTGAATTGGATGTGAAGCACAGCGCTGCTTACAAAAGGAGCACGCAGTCAGCAAAGAGTGTAAGAACCACACCTGCAAGTCTTTAAAGCCTCCTCACCACATATTAAACCTACAGGGATAACTTTATGGAATATCATTACATCCACACCAGTTTAATCAGCATAACAAGTGGTTAATATCAATTCCGAGTCACCTAATTAGATGATGACCTTTTAATGTTTCTCGCTATGTTGTGTTTTTCACATCGCTGCGTCACGGAGAGGTTTAGAGAGAAAACTTAGCAGACACTGCACTTCTCTCTCTGATCAAGACACCGAGCCAGGAGTTGTAAATGCCATCACATTAACAATGCCTCCAGGGTGTAGACAGTCCCCTGCATCTCTATGCAGCATGTTTGTTAAACACTGCTTGCGCACATCGCTGCTGTGGTGTCGGCCTGACTGCCCCAGTGTCACATCCAGGCTGGTTAATAGCGTGATAGCCACAGTATCATCTTAATTACTTTGCTGTAATGAACTCAAAGAATGAATTCTCTCTATCAAGTCAGCACCGGAGCAAACCCGCCTCCATGGGGGGATTTTTCCACTCAGTTCAGTGGCACATCACATCTGCATGCTTTGATTCATTTGGCTTTTATGGCCACCTGAAATATTGTGTGTGACATACTCTATTTAAGCAATGGTCCTTTTGTGAAGTGTGTCTCATTCAAACATTTTAATGATTGGACCATTTCCTATGAAATATGATGTGTGTTTTATACAGTATACATGCCACGATCATTTGTCACCCCAGGCTCATTCAGAAATATGAACCTGGAATAAAAGAGTAATGTGGTTAAATTGAGCTGAGTTGCTTATATGCAATATCTAAACTTGCAAAATAGGTTCCAAACATCTACATGTCATTATCCTCAGCCCATCAGTATGAGAAGCAATCTTCTTTTTATGAGAATGCAAATAAAATCTAAGAAAGGTTTTCTGTTTTTTTTTTCCTATTTTTACCATTGTGATTATTTTCCCTGAAGTTTCAAAATATTAACTGTTGTCTGATTTCTGTATTTTACAGTTTGTTTTTTTGTGTGTGTGTGAATGGGCACTCTCTCATTGGTGCACTCAGCTCTGATCTATCCTTACTGTAGTAGTATTTGGCGTAAGGTGATCACTTCCTCTCCACGGCCTGTTTAGAGCCCACAGAAACGTGATCTGTTGACCATGCAGTCACTTTGCTGATATATCCCATATCATTCAAGGAATGACAGATTGACTGTTTCGCTCGCTAAAGCCCTTTTACAAAGCCATAGATTGCAGAGCGGAGCCTCCGCCAAAACCACAACTCTCCCCAATAAATCCAGGGGCCGACAGGGTGTCTATTTAGTCATAAATATGCATGGTGGACTCAATTACTCAGCGTGTTATACACACGGCCGTCCTGGCCATGGTTTAGCGTGAACCCCTTTCAGAAACAAGCACATTATTTATTTGACTCAGGTGAAGGAATCCGAGGTGCCGGGGTAACTGTCACCACTTTTGGAGTGATTTGTTTTCATGTGGATGGAGGGCAGTAAGGGCCTGTGCCATTTTTGTGATTGAAAACAATCGATTACACTTCATCGGACAACGTGTAGTGCATTCACTGAATCTTATTTTTCGCCTTCTTTTTTTTTCTTCCTTTCACTGCTCTCTAAGTGAGTTCATTAATGAAAGCATTGGTATAGAAATCCCCTGGAGCACGCGCCCCTCGACAGAACAGATGGGTCCTGATATCCAGTCCAGCATATTTCCAGTAATTATGGCCAATAGATCAGATACAGGGAAGATTTTAAGGATTTTCTAAGAACATGTCTTTGATGTTTAACAAGGGTCAGGGAGTCATGTTTGAGCTGTTTAGCTGCAAGTAACTACGCTGAACAATCTAAAAAAAAAAAAAACACCTAGCCTTCCCCTTTCGCCTTTCTAGGTAGTAAAACATGTGTATTTCTGTCTATTTTAGGTGGTTGGTTGTTAACCAATAAAATGCAGGCAACCATCTTCATTATTTTTCTCTGAACTCTGAAGACACCAGACATAAATCATAAACACAGCAAGATTCTGTTGCCGCTTCTTGTCATTATTCAGCAACACATTAGGGAACAGATGCTAATAGCTGGTGAGAAGTGAGACAGGCTGCTTGTTAGGCATGCTCAAACTTAACTAAATGACCGCCCACTGTCTTGCAATTATTCAGCGGTCTCTGCCTCAAATTGCAGCTTAATTGAACTTTTCACAATCATATTATTGCAAACTATTCCTCAGGTCAAAGTTGACTGGGTGGCGGAGGGCACTGAAACTTAAAGACATCATTAGCACGGCTCCTCTCATAATTATCCTCTTAGGCTGGTGGCTCTGCTCAGATGTGAGGTCAATTACAAATATACTCACTTGCATGGAGGTGCGTGTTAGTGGGTGGTGTGCAATTTCCACCTCAGGAGAAAATTAATCAGTTATCTGCCGACTGTAGTGTGTGCTTCAAAAGCTGCGTCCTAGCAAAAATATGCAAATCTTCATCGTTATTCTGCCAAAGGACAGGGGAAAGAAAGACTACGGCTCCATCCCAAATATCTTGAACTGCATCCGTGTTTGCCTCACTTGCTTCTTTTCCTTTCCCACCGAGCCTGCATGGAGAGATGCAAGGAGTCGCGTGCGAGGAGAGGAGAAATAAGGAAATCTGTTTTCAGAGGAATGAGGCGTCCTTCCCTTTAAGTGCTTTGTGAAGCCACGTCTGTTTCCTATGACGGCGGCAGCTCGATCAGCCGTCAGTCGGCTTTAACAGCTGTGCAGACTTTGATGAGGCTGCATCTGCACACATGTGCATTGCGCTAATATTAAAAAGGCACACAGCTATCAGAGCCAGAGCAGCCTCCTACCTGTTTAACAAACACCTGCACACACTCAGAGGCATGCACTGGTATCATTATATTGTTACTCATTATTTGCATCTGATTGTGAATTCACGATTCAATAATATGATTATGGTCTATTTTGTACACTGGAAATCATTTATTAGGTTAAATGTTTAGGGAAAGTTGAAATTATGTAACGAACATCAAACCCAAAGTTCAGGAATTCTCCCCCACACGTGTGACTGAATTGAAATGGTGATAAATGACAGGAAATGTCTTTGTTGCTAACAGACTTTCCTTCTCTCTGACTTTAATCGGATCCATAATAAAAGTTAATGGAGGAAATAAAACATTGTGATAAGAAAAATCTTTCTCATATCTAAAGAAAGCTGTTTCTGGTCCTTCAGATCTACATCTAACACAGATTCGTAACTAGATGCTGAATCAGAAAACAAATCAAACTTGGGAATGATACTTGAGTTTAATCTGTGATCTGTCTTCACTCTGGTATGAAACTCCACTGATGTTGTGATGATTAGATCAGTTTAAAAAAAAAGAAAGAAATGGCTTCAGTAAAAACAAGCTGAGTGTCAAAGACAGGGCAGGGACAGTGGAGACAATGTGAGCAAAATAAAAACATGAGCACTTTTTCAAGATTGTGAGGAACATGTTAGCAAGCGCATTCAGAAGACACTGTTGCGCAACACTCACATTTTATCTTGAGTCATGTTTCCATCCAACGAATACAGGTCCAATATAAAGTCTGCTTTGAACCCTGTTTCGGCCTTGACCAGCTCTTAGAGGTAATAGCTTTGATTGTCTGCTGTTTTGTTGCTTTCCAGACCTTCTTTGCTGAAAGCGGCTTCGTGCTGTGGGCAAAAATGTTCTACATGGCAGCATTCGCTGGCTGAGTGTCGGGGGGGTGTGAGCGGTGCAGGACAGCTGGCGGCTGTGGGGGATCCTCCGGGTGACAGGAACGCTTCCTTCAGTGAGGTGAGCGAGGACTGTCTGCTGTGTTTGACAGTAATCCCTGTCACAGTTTTCACTGCCTCAGCTCGAAACCTGTTGAAAGCCTCGGGGAGCTCAGAGGGTCGGAGAGACGTTCTCCTCTGAGACTGAACAAACAGAGATGTTGAACCTAGCGTAGATTGTGGATCGCTGTTCAGACATGTGAAGAGAATATTTATTTTTATTATTTATTTACTTTATTGATCCCAAACTGGGAAATTACTTCTCTGCATTTCACCCATCACTGTTTGAAACATGCAGTGACACACACAGGAGCAGTGGGCTACCGCATCAGGCGCCCGGGGAGCATATAGGGGGGTTAAGTGCCTTGCTCACGGGCACATCAGCCAGCTAATGGAGGGGGAGAGGATACTCCACCACACCCATATTTTTCTACCAGTCCGGTCGAACCTGCAACCTTCTGATCACAATTCTCCAAGCTCTGGGCCACGGCTGCCCCCTGAAAACACTCACTTACTGCTGTAACTTGAGCACATGTTAGTTATTTTCATTCTAATTCCATTCCTGCACATTGCACGTAGTCATCTGATATATTTCTAATATAATCGCTTTGATTTGAGCAGCTTTAAAGAAACTTGGGCAATTCAGTGCCGTTACGCTGTAATTACAACAGGTACCACAGTGGCCGCTATTCAGCAAAAGTTAGTCTCACTACAAAGCAGATGAACCATGAGATGAGCTGTCTTTCTGATATGTTTCTAGTGTACAATAACCTTAGGTTTCAGAGGAGCCTACGTGTTCTGATGCCATTTGTAATTCTTATTGATAGCAGAACATTTTTTTAGCCAAGGACCTCATGCTTGCTCCAACGTCGTCTCTCTTACGGCGGAGTGACACTGGCTGCTTCAAACAATGTCCTTGCCTGAAGCATCATTGAGGAAGAAAGAGCCTGATCAGTCCATTCAAGCAGCATCTTCTGGTTTTCCACATGTTCATGAATAAGTCATCTCGAGCACAACCACTGAGGTAAACAAATCAGCAGGATGAGCTCCAACTGCAATAAGAGAATTGTAACAGATTGTTCATTTCTCGTTTGCTGGCTCCCAGTAGAAGGCGGTGCTGCGCTTTGCTTTCCCTCTGAAGGTCGCCGGCACTTTGAACATCCAGCACAGCGGCCTGAAAACGAGATTCATTAATAATTATCGTTGCTTCACTCCGAGGATACTGGTAATGTTCCTGAGCAGCAAATATTAATATTTCAGCCCCGGCAGGCAAGCTTTTAAAGCAGTCACTCATTTGGTCCTTCAGATGGATTAAGACAGATCGTCTTCTCCCTCTTTACCTGCTTTTCCAAAACTTTTCCCCTCCTCTTATGGCTGCTGTTGACCTGACAACTCAAGATGTTCTCGGGAAAGCGCAGTGACAGTCCCATAAACTGTGCTTCCCACCTCTGTGCCTCTATTCTTCTTGAGGAAATGAATAGAAAAGCCAGCCTGATGAATACGAGCTAATAGCTTCTCTGTGGCTGAATAACACCTAGCGAATAAACAGCAGCTGGATTCAGCGTCTGCTCCAAATATTAGAGGCACCGCTGATTGTGTGTCCAATCACCAGCGCTTTATGAGGGAGCCATTTCACCCCAGCAGGATGTTGAAAAGGGGGAAGTTCTTGGAAGGCAGAACGCATGTCAGAAGAAGCTGAATGCTGCTAGTGAGAGCTGGCTTTGTGTGCGAAATATGCACATTTCCTAAAGCGCATGAATGAAGTCACTGTGCGGTGAAATGCCTCCTTCAATAGACAGAGAAATCCCTCCTTCTTCCTCTGTTGTTCACTGACAATTACAATTTCGACAAGCCACAATAGCTGCTCCATTGGCCCATTTGGTGTATTGCAGGAAAACATCAATTTGTGGCTATTATATTTGCATTAAGTGAATTAAAGCGAGTGCAATAAGGATTGAGCACTGGCCCCAAATGTACCATTGGAAAGTGGGCAATGGGGCATAAATTGCTCTAAGATCAAGTCCAGTGTGAGGGGAATAAATAAGAGCCACTATTTGCTAACAACTAATCTGTATAGAGAAGAAGTGAGCTTGAAAGTGCTTTACAGGAAGAGTTTCTCACAGGATGTTTGCATCGGCCAGACTGACAGCGTCAAGGTTACTGTACATCACGGAGGCTGCTGTGCGAGATGCCATCCACAGTCTCTTGGGAGATCACTCACTGGCATAAGTTTGGGGTTTCATCAGCATCTTAATGGATTATCCAATTACTGCTTTTCAAATGCCACGACAATACAGAGCCGAGCTGCGGTCCAGCTCGGCCAATTTGGGACACTGCTTGAAATTCCATTCATGAATTGGAAATGGAATAACTAACCAGTGGTCTATTTCTGTAGGCTGCTTTTTTCTTTTTACCTTTTTTTTTTTTTTTTGCCTGGTGAAGGACCGGCTTTGATTCAGGCCGCAGTCTATATCTCACAAACTCATATTGCTATGGGTGGACGGTTTTGCAATTAATGGCAGGCTGAGACACAAACATGCCAAAAATTGCTGGAAATTGAAAGATGCTGAACTCAGATGTTGAACCCCTCTGCATGAGCCCACGGCGAACTGATTGTTCCTGACCCCATGTCTGCTCTCTGCTGTGAGTGAATACCAATAGAGTACATGTTACTGGGAAACTTATTTATCTGGAGTAACTTTCCATTTGAGTCGAACACAGGGAATATAAAAGAGCCATTTACTTAATCCCCCCTCCCCTTCCTCTCTTTCTTGCTTTGCCTTCTTTTCTTTTCTTTTTTGACTTCCTTCCTCTTTTCAACTCTCACTTGTTCACCTCGAAGCCTTAAAACCTGAGCTTTTGCTTCAACATTTACTGGGCTTCCTTTGTCTCTGACTCTTGTTAGAAAGGGGAATGTTTTGGCCCGGGAAAGAAAGAGCACATCGCTGTTTGTTCCGCTGAGTCCGGCTCTTGTTTGTGTTAATGCTCTAAAGCTTTTACTGGGCTGAGGGTAGCCCTGGGAGCTGAGCAAGAGAGGGGGAACAATGTTGTAAAAAGTTGTGAAAAGAGACTTTATGAGTCAGTGTCATGGTTCGATGGAATGACTGAAATAATATGAAGCGGTGGCTTTGAAAGAGAGAAGGACTGTGAGTTTAGAGGGTATTTTTTACATATAGAGTTTATCTGAAAAGCCAGACAAGCCACACACTGTAATAGCACTTTTTAAGATGTCAATAAACATGTGTTGGAAGCATCTATATATATAAATGTGTAATATAAAGACCAAATGTGAGGCTCCGCCTGCCTCTGGAAAGGCTTTCAATCATGCTCTCTTTACTGTGTTACATTTCAGTGAAGCCAGAGGGCATATTCTCTGCCCTCACTTGTGCATACAAGAACGTTTTCCTCTGATTTCTGGAGCTTAACACCTTGTCGTAGATTCGTAGTCGGAGGGGGTACATACAAAACAGACCACTCAGGCCTGCATATTGCCTTCTGCAACATCCTCAAAAATCCATTTCTGCTATTGGCAGGACATCGATTCCCTGTGAATGGATGGTGAGTCCAGGCGGGGACAGGAGATGATGCGGTGTGTTACCGTCGGACACACACACACACACACACACACGCACACACACACACACACACACACACACACCAGAGAACTGGTTGATAAGTGTCTGCAAGCCATATGGGCCCTGTCCATTGCAGCACCATTAATCCAATACAATATGTCTGCTTAATGCTGTGTGCTATGAGGAGAAGCGACACTTATCATCTTTAACGTCTCTGGTCAGACATGGCCGGGGAGGATCGCTCCCCCCTCCAAAAAAAAAAAGAAAAAAAGGGAGGGTGTAGTCAGACTTCAGTTTAAAAGTGTAATTTAAAGGGTCGTTTCACTCACATTATGAAAAAATATATTTTCTCTCCAACCTCTAGTGATGTCTAGCCAAGCACATACTTTTAAGGTCACTGTATGTAGCTGTAACAGCGCAGTAAGAGGCGTGAGACTGCAGATTAGAGGCTGTCACAGGTCTCGTTTTAAGACCGAACCGACCCATAAATGAAGCTGGATCAGATCGGGTAGGACCGCGCGTCAGTGAGCAGTACACACATGGATCTGAGCAGACTCTGATCAAATATGTTTTTTGAAGCAACAAACTGAGTGAACTGTGAATTGCAAGAAAAGTGACATGTGATCTGTAGTCTGACTGATGGAGGATTTCTGAGGCTGATGCAGACATTGATATCATGGACTTAAAAGCACTACTGGTTAAATTTTAACACCGAGCCATAACATAAATGAACAATCTTCATATGGATAACTTAGGTCAGTGTTTTTGTTGTTGCTGTTTTACACAGGCTTAATGAGTGGGGCATTTTCTAATTGAAATATTACATTTTCAGTGCTCTCTGGTGGAAACACTAAAAATGTAATGAAGTCATCCCAGATGACCTCCAATTTTAGCCAGCAGTCAATGATTGACAGCACAAAGCAAAGGTGTGACATTAGAACTAATAATGGTCTTCTACCTACTGAGAGCGATGAAAGACAGGGGCAGCTGCAGTTAGCCAGCTAGCTGTACCTGGCTACGCAGCATGGATCTGCTGTTGGCTGCTTTGTAATGTTATCTGATAGAAATGGCAACTAGTTACTATCATGGAGCCAATGGTCCAAATATGATATAGGAAAGTAACAGATTGTAGCATTATTCTAAATATGATTGTAATGTCTGTTGCAGTGTTGATTTCAGCGTTCAGTCTCGTGTATGGCATGGCGTGATGGCACTGGTTTGGCCGAAGCCCAGGTTGATGCTTGCTAGTGCCTACGAAGTGTGAGTGCGAGAGACAGGACGCTGACTAACGACCCTAACGACCACCGGTCCCATTGATAATGAAGGTTTCCTGAAAGTTACACACAGGACCTCTAAAGGAAACCCATGGAATATTGTTTGTGGTGTTCATAAAGTGACCATTTAAACACAGAAATCAAGATGTTTGAACACTGACAAATAATTTGCATTTTCAAAGACACAGGATGCATTTTTTTTCATTAGTGACCTCTTTTTCATGCAGTTCATAGTGTCATGAGACCTGATAACAAAATTAAAAACAAGCACACAATGAAATGATCTTATGATTGATATAGAGATAAAAAGGGGGATTAGGTAGATTTGTCCTCAGGAAATAGTTACATGCTCTAACAACAGAAGGAGGATGAATGTGGTGGAATGAGCAGCTGTAATCACCACAGATGGGTCATCATCAGCATATGACTGTCTTTAAACGAGCGTGTTCATATTCAGCGCACTTGTTCCGAACACATGATGCAACATGTGTTCGGAGGAAACATTAGTCTAAATAGGTTTAACACACTGTAATTCCATAATCCTTGACTCTTTAATCTTACATTTCCATGTGGTAAAATGAATCACCTCTCCAGGCACAATCTGCCAATTTTACTCCCTCATGGCAGCATCCTCTGCTGTGAACTAGAAAGCAACCAGCTGTTGTAGTACTCTGTGGCCATTTGTATATCCCTTTGTGCTACTAAGTGCTAATCAGCAATCATCATAAGCCCCAGTCATTAGACATGGAGGGCTGCAGGGCCGAAATCAAGACAACTTCCAGCCTTGTTGTTTAGACCGGTTCCATTCCTGTCAGTGCAGGAGCTCTGGCTTCTTGTCGGAATACAATTACACAGTTAGAAATTATGTCTTTTCCTTCATTTACAAAGAACTGATATATTCACGATTTCCATGCAG
Organism: Chelmon rostratus; assembly: GCF_017976325.1. NCBI lineage: Eukaryota > Metazoa > Chordata > Actinopteri > Chaetodontiformes > Chaetodontidae > Chelmon > Chelmon rostratus. The sequence continues at coordinate 27,271,060 of NC_055660.1, read as the reverse complement.
AGTGTATGCTTCACCTTCCAGGTGCTTCTGAGGCTTGCCCTCAGTTGGTCTGGTGCATACACAATAAAAGCAAAGCCATCATCCTGCAGGGATGGAAGATCAGTTGCAAAATGCATGCAGACGTGTTGTGCAAAAAATCTCATGTTCCTTTGTGGGCTGTTGAATTCTTTATTGCTGTTTAATAAGTCATAGAAGCAACCATCCCTGACACTGTGCTTAATTGGAAACATATTAATATGTACAATTACCGGAAATCCCTGTTGAGACCTGAAAGGACTGAATCTAAACAGGTTCATAATGGGCAAAAAAAAAAAAAAAATCAGTTTCATTTGCTAAATTAAGCGATTTACTTTCCCTGAAGGGAGGCTGGTGATAAAATCTGCATCACCAGAAAAACTACTAGGAATAGCTTCTCAGAAAATGTAGCTGTGAGGAGAAATAAAAGAGCAGTAGAACAAAATGACTGTATTACCGAGTGTTTTAATTATAGCCGACCATATGGTGGAAAATAACAAATATGGAGAAAGACAGTCCAACATTATCCTCCATCTCTCAGTCTGGATCCTCAGCTCCTCCCCCATGCGTGCAGGGCTTCATTTGATCAAATCCTTCAACTTGGACCACTTAGACTCAGCCGCACTTTTTACAACACTGCATTTGAGCAACGCCACAACTTGCGCAGCAGTCCCCCTTCCACCGCCGAGCAGCAATCCAGTCCCCGAAAAGGCAAAGAGAAGAGTGCGGAAAAGGGCTCCCTGCATCCACAGCATCTTTCTCTGCCGCCAGCAATGGAGAGGGAGGTCATATTTTGTCCGAAGTGGCACGGTGCGCTTTGGTTTCTGCTACTGATGATGCTCTGCTTCTCTCGCGCCGCTAAAGCTGAGATAACTTGCAGGTCATGCCAGCCTGGAAATAAGTGGCGTGCGCAGGAATTACTGCTGAAATTCGACGCAAGTGAATCCGCAACAGGATTACAGGGAGAAGTTTTTGGACGCGGAGACGGGGCAGGGATATCCGGGGCTGCAAGTGCCGAAAGTCGGCGGCTCCGTTGCGCAGGAGGGTCCGCTGAACGCGCTTCGGAGCGGGCGGAATACAAGGAGCCGAGGCTGAAACGGAATACTGACAACTTGCGCGCAAAAGGCGAGTTTGCCAAGATGAAAGTTTCTCATGTCGACACGAGCGGTCAGCAGAAGAGCAGCGGCGCTGCGGGCTTTACCTCTACCTCCAGGTACAGAAAGCGCGCCAGGAGGAACAGCGATGATGGTGAAGTGAGACCGCTGCTGTCATCCCAGAGTGAAGACCCGGGAGAGGGCATGAGCTCGGCGGCTGGGCGCAGAGTGACGCGCTCTGAACTGCGCTGGAGCGGAGAGGAGCGGAGAGCCGCCGGTCCAAGGCAGGAGGAGCTAAAACTTAACAGTTCAACGTTCGCCTTGACCGGGGATTCATCGCACAACCAGGCCATGGTGCACTGGTCCGGCCAGAACAGCAGCGTGAGTTATTTCTTATGTCCACTTTAAGCATCGGTGGCCGTATGCGCGAATCCACAGAGGATGGCGATGCGCGCTCATGGTGGCCGTCAGGTGCGCACACATCACCCTCGAGGGAGAGAAAGTCATTCTCCGTTTAAGATGGGTGTGCGCGTGCGTGTGCGAGTGTGGGATAGGGAGCGAGAGCCCAAAAGAGAGGCACGCTTCTTTAATTAAATTGTCGACTCCAAGTTATGAGATAAAACCGTGCCAGACATCTGTCTTTCACTTAACACCCTCTCACATCTGTGTTTCAACAGCAGGTTGAACGCTTGGGTTTCAGTACTGTGATGAATTTGGTGTAGAATAGCATCAAGAGAATCACAAGGCTGTGCTGTTATTCTGTTTCTGTCGAACTGAGGTGATTTAAGACATAACATTTGATTGCAAATCAAATTGAGGCTTGATAAATGCATGCACTTTTGGTCTGATGAGGGCTTTTTTTTGAAGTAGAGGGAGGCAGAGGGAGAGCGTGGCCTCCAGCAGAGCAGCGAGAGAGAGAAGCTTTATCTCAGGAGCTTCTTCAGTCTGAGCAGCTGAATTGATGTCGGCTGAAAGCTGTTCATGTTGAGCAGGGAGCATCTCTGACCAGAGGGCAGGATTTTCAAGTAGCTCTGTAGGTTTAGGGAGAGGTTAAGCAATTTCAGCCCTCCTCCTTCCTTTTCTGAAGCCAGGTTTCCTGAGCCACAGGCCTAAAGTGCCCGCAAACTTTGAAGCTGCACAGCGGCCTCACTTCTGAGCCTCTTCTCTTGTTGCCATTAGATCCTGCCATGTAGTAGCAGGAATGAGAAGATCAGATCAGCGAGGCAGTTCCTCGTGAGGCAGCGAGGACATTAAAGGTTGCTCCAGATGAAAGCAGGTTTGTTCAGTTGCTTGCTGCATATTTGAGTTCAACAAGGGCGGAGTGCATATCCAAAGCAGATGACCAGCAGCGGGGCTGGCTGTCAAACTTCAGTGCTTTTTCACACACCGTGTAGCTGTCGAACACAAAAAACTGACATCAAATGTGAGATTCATATCTACAGCCATCTTCTCAAGTTGAATGTTTGGGAAGGTTGTTATTTTTATTAATAATAAAAAGACATGCTCATATTTCTCACAGAAAAGTATTGAAAAATACTAAAATACTGTTGGCTGCACCAAAGGATTCTTTTCAGTTTGAATTCAACTACTGATTGTTTGTTCAATTCATCAATTAATTATGTGGATTATGGAAAATTTGTGAAACAATGCTAGTCATAATTTCTCAGCCCAGTGTGATATTTAATGCGGCTTTTTCCCTCCATCCAACAGTCTAAAATGCAGATCTTCAGTTTACAAGTGAAGTGAGAGAAAATCCTTCCAACAGACTGTAGAATCAGAGAATGATTTGCATGTAAAAATAAGTGAAACCATTAATCTGTTTTCAAAATTGTTGCAGATCATTCTTATGATGATCAATGAATCGACTGATTTCACCAAGTGTTGTTTTAGTATCAGTGCTGAAACTGAAACTGTCATATCAACACTGTTAAGGCTACATTTCAAATGATGCAGCCCATGAACGGTCAAGGTTCTTTTATCAATGAGTGTCCACGGCACAAAAAGTGAGCATTTTCTTAATGTGCAGGTGCTGGATGTGATGATGATGTCAAAACAGGTCCGTCACCTGAGTTCAGCGCTTCCAGGCACTCGTGCTCTCTTTTGTCACTCGTCTTCGTCACAGCTCCTGGAATTTCTTAAGATGTCCCCCACTTCTGTGTCAGTGAAAACACAAGATGGGAGAAAGGGAGTGAAGTTGGCGTTAGACAGTGATGTCAGAGATTGTTGTAATTATTTAAACTCAAAGAGAAATCTCTGCTTGAGTCCGCGAGCAGCCTGTCTCGTTTAATGCATTAATGTGTCGTGGATCTACCTCGACAGTATGACGGACAGTGCTGCTGGATGTGCGTTCTGCTCAGCGTCACCCATGCTGCAACTCATTTCATTACAGGTCTTACCAGCTGCCTTTAATGCAGCATTTTCTGACTAGACGAAGGAGAGAAAGAGAAAACCCGTCTTGTGTTGAGTCTGAGCGTGAATTTCAACCTATACAAACATGCTTTATGTTGTATCCCAAGAGATAATCGCAGCCTAAATGCAATTTTAGATTATTGCTTTAAACTTTAATTAACATGGGGAGAAGAATGTCTTCGGGCAGCTTAACCCAAAAAAAGCACTGGAGCACAGTTCAAATGTATTCATTTGCTGCGAGGACTGATATCTCAACACGACTGCTTCTGCTTCAGAGTCAAAATATAATTAGCATGGACTGAGAATCAAAGGCAATAAAACGCATAAAATTGTCTTTTATCCAGCAAAATCTGCCGTCCTGGAAGGAAAAAGTGAGCGTTTGTCTTCAAACTGGGCCGTCCGTGAGTCAGTGTCCTGGCGGTTCCACAACTGCACGGCTCGCTGTTCCACCCACACCACTTAGCCCTGTCTGTAACAAAACCAATTACAGTCAAACACGTATCAGCGGCTCCCATGCCCTCCACTTCGCTTCTGACTGAAATTCCATCCTGCGCCTCAGGTGTTTCTGTGGGTTTGACAAACTACTGTGGCTCATGACAAAAAGTGACCTTACAGTGGAGGCGCAAAAAAAAAAAAATCCTGGAAATGTCAGAAACAGGACTCTCTCCATTTTTAGTGGTGAGGTGGGTTTGGCTTTTCTGCTTCTGCCAATTTGTGTTTACCCTCACAACAAATCAGCCTTCACTATTTAGCAGCCATGTTTGATTTTGTGATGTGAATAAATGCTACTTGTGTAACTATGAAACGATTTGCCCCTATTCTTTCAGTTGACGCAGACAACTTACTGCAGGCCATGCGAGAACAGAGGATCCGACATTAAAAATGTAGAGTTGTTGCTATAAGCAGGAACAGACGTCCTCTGTCTTTACAATCTGAGTCGCTGTATAAATAAACAGATGAGTCAACAGCATGCCACAGAGCTAAAGTGAAAAAGATGCAGATAAGGGCTTCACTGCTCTTAATATTTAACCTTTAAGGCATTTACAAAGCTTGTCTTTTAACCGTCCCGCATCACTGGAAGCCTGTATGTCAGATTGGATTGGAGGATATAATTATGACTCATGCTGAAGCTTCGCACAGCAAAAACAGGGAAACACTCGTATTATTAGTAGAATTACACACACGGCAGCTGAATAGACTGTACCGAATTTAGTACATGATGGAAAAATGTCATGACAAGAAGACAGGGATGCAGACTGTGGACTGTAACAAGCTTCACTTTGGGCGAAGTCCATGATCTGCTCATGACCCAACTTTAGCACCACATCCAGCAGTGACCCAAAGCTTAACCTTCCCCAAACCGACTCACCCTTGATGGGAATGTGACCCGAAGCTTCACTGCTTTATCAGTCTAATTCCAGGATTTACTCAGACTTTGTTTGCAATTAATTTTGTTTGCAGAACCACTTTCTCTCAGTCTGTTTCAGTTACTGATTTCCCCTTGTTGTCTAGAAAGACATCCGATGGCTCTCGGAGAGCCGGTGTGAACTTGTTGCATTGAGCCGTGTAGGTGGACAGCTCTGTCGTGGTGCTGAGGAACGATGTAAAGAATGAATCCTTGTGCAGTTGAGACATGCATCTCATTCAAAACCACCGCTGTCAAACTGTTTTTTTTAAATAAAATAAAAACATTCAAGAAGACTGAATATTTAATCACAAATTAATTTTTATTATTTTTTATGTTTGATTAAACAACAACACTATTGTCATGTTTTACATAATCAACATTTATTCTTAATTACAAGGATATTTTTTATTCCCAAACTACAGGCTCAACTGAGTCTCCACATAATAAGATACAGCAGTATAAAAAACAGGTTTTGTTATTTCATAATGATGCACAATAATGACCAAATCTCCACTGAATAATGCTGTCACATTTGACTGACTGTTATTTTTTGTGTTTGACGTGTTTGGTTGTCAGTTGATTAGCTACAAAAGATTCAAATACATTATGTCATTAGTTTTTTGAGTTTTAAAGTACAGTCAACCTGAAAAAAGGTAACTTTTGGTATACAACAATATTTCATGGCATTATTTGCTTTCAAGACAGATTTGCATGGCAATCAAAGCAGCAAAGAAAGGTGAGTACAACTCACACAAGTATAAGCATGGAGTAAAATAGCGTCAAAAGCTCTTTAGATTGCAGGCAGTCAGCCAGGGATTTAGCTTGTATAACATAAATTAATCAGCATCATAACTACAAACCCAGCAAAGCCGTACATGAAACACCACCTCAGTTTCAGAAAAAGCCACCCAGAAGAGTGGCGGCTGCCTCATTTGTGACAGAGATGAGGTGAGCTCATGAAGTGGCTATCAGAGGTTATTACAATCCTTTGGCATTGAGGAGTCATGAACGTAAAGGTAAAGACAGTTCTTTCCCATTTCCCAGTGAGCTAGCATGACATGTATGGCATCGACAAATTCATTCCAAAAGCAGTAATGTTACTGCCAGATGACCCACCATCGTTTCAGAGGGTTAGAAGTAAGCCAAGTAAACAAAGACCTGTGGAGGAGAAGACTTTCAATTTTAAGATCATGCTGGTCAGTGAGTCTAATTACAAAATACAACCTCTGGTTCTATTTTTCACTTTTCAATTCTTAAATTATGTTAAAATAGGTCTACCAGTTTAACCCTTATCCAATTTTCCTGCCATTTTACACTTCCCTCCCACTGTCCTCCATTTAAATACGTTCATATATTATATTCAATATAAGTAAACATAAATATGTTATATATATTTTTTTTCTTAAAAAAAATTTACTGTAACAGTGATGGGAGGCATAATCGCCTGTTTGATGTGTTTGCTACATTTCCCTCTGGTCCAGCGAATAGCAGTGTGTAGGAACATTATCTGTAACACTGATTGATGAGGAGTCATTCACTCAAATGGCACGTGCCAATTAAAACAAGAAGAAGCTGAATTTATATGTCCTTTTGTGTTTTCATTGATATAAAGCAGGGATGTCCACAGCATTTCACTTTCATCCAGGTGTCTGATTCTGACCGCCTGACTGAAGTCACTTCATGTAGGAACTAGTTAACTCATTTAGTCCTTGTTGCTCTGATATTTTAAGGAGGAGTCACCGTGTGTAGCCTTGTCTAAATGGAAGGGGGGGATGTGGACAGTGGTGGGATGGGGCACTGCAAAATTTCCCTGATTTTCAAATCCCAGTGTTCATTCTGGTAAGATTTAAATCTTTCTTTTATATAAAAGCAAGATTCAAACTTCAAAAATTCAAATTGGAATCTTGAGAAAAAGGATGATGCTTCATAATCAAGGTCGATATTGTATAATATATGCAGGTGAAGAGGCTGTTTCAGTAACTTGCAAGCACTGTTAAGGACTGGTTTAAACTGATATGGGTATGTAGCTTAGATTGGAGGCAGTGAACCAGGACAGCTTTGGAGCATCAATGGCATGTAACATTCATGGCCCTCAGTTTCAGAAGCAGCCACAGAGAGTGGAGTTGTTCACTTGTCTTTTCTCGCAGCGGGGGTTAGAAAACTAAGATGGTATTTTTTAGCTTTGTCTCATACCTTGGGAATGATTAATACTTAAACATGAAGAAAATGATGTTCTCTTGAGCTTGATGCTCCAAGCTAACTTGACTTAACCATGCTATGACACAGTAATTATAGGCTACAGTATGTTGAGGATGTGGTGTGACTGTGCACACATCACACATTGTTATTACTTGTTTAAAGTATAGTATGAACGGTTCATTTGTCACCACCCTGATAACAAATATGGAATCATGCGTACACGTATTGGTATTATCTCTGAAAGTTATCTTTCAAAAGGTGTGTGAGAGACGTGGATCAGGAGAGGAGTAGGCCCACAGAGACCACTTATCTATCAGGCCCAGGATTTTGTGCCACACCTCTGACTCGAAGTATGAAACCAACTCTTCCTGAAGAAGGACAAGGACTGAAGCCATAAAGGTTCAGCGTGCATCTCATTGTTAGCCATGTTAGCCTCAAGGTTCTAAGGATGACATGTTCTACAATAGCCAAAAAGCCCTGAATGGAAACAAGTGTAATAATAGATGTGTAAAAATTACATTTTTGAGCCCACTGTATGTGATACCATCTTTCAATATATCCTGACGGTGTAAGTTTGTGGAATATCAGACAAACCTTGTGTAAACTGGTGGAGTCTATGTGTCGGTTTAAGTCTCTTGGTGGGATCTGGATGCTGGAGTTGAAAATTGCCATGTGGCTTTAATTAACCCCACGTTGAAACATGTGACTGCACCACTCAAACTGCAATATCATCCTGTGTCAAGAAGTCATTGACGTTATGAAAAAGTAGCCAAATTCATTAATTCAATCTGTAATTACTGGAGCGGTCCAGGAAATAAAGGCACTTCGGAGCTCCCATCTACAGTTATTGAAACAGAGAGAGGAATGAAACAGATCAGACATATACCTGCTGAGGTCTTGGCACTGGCAGAGTGGCACTGAGAGTCTGAGAAAAAGGTTACAAAGCACAATCTCGCCATGGGGCCGGTGGCATATTGCTCAGATGGATGTACAACATGCACTGGAACAGTATTATTTACATTATGAAATGTCAGGCATTGAGTGCTTTGCTCTGTCACTCATATTGATTCAGGCTGACATATTGTCTATCAGCCCAAGAAGTTTACTCTTGAGCTTTAATGCTGCTAGAGACAGGCCATGTCCTGCTGGAACATGTCTAATAAAAGCAAACAGAAGCATGTAAATTATACAATAAATCTCTGCAGAGACAACAGTTGTGTCTCAGTTTTTCTCTCACTGACATGCAAGTCATATATAAAAAGATTTTGTCACCAATTAATGCAGAGCCGATCACTTCGCAAATGCTTTAAGAAACTCACCCTTATGCTATCTGAGCCTCGCACCACCTCTCTGGGTGTTGAGGGAAAATATGCTTGTGCATGCGTTCTCATAGCCATGGCAGCATTCAGTTTACTGCCAACCCCAGATTTGTTTCACCAAAGTCATGTCTCTCCTGTGCAGCTATCTTCTCCCTGCACGATAAAGCCTTCAGAATTTGATCATTTCCAGACATTTGAAGGGTGTCGCTGCCACATGGGGTTGCAGGGAAATCTATAAATTGAACACATTTGCAACCTGCTCGTCCGAGATGGCAGAAGTCAAACATGCAGTTTAAGATTTGTCCTGCAGGAGTAAGTGGTGAGGTTAGAAGATAGTACAACTCACCCTTTGATATTCCAGGAGGGGGATGCTCACTTGGAAGGCGGGGCGGGGGTCAGCAATTGTATCAGGGGTGACTTTAGCCTTCCCTGCCCCTCAGCGGCACATCTGGCCATTCTAGACTTCACATATATCACTCTAACCTCTGCAATGGCTGAGCTTCTCTTTGGAAAGGTATCTTATCACAAATGGTAGTGATGATGATGATGATGGTGACGATGCGACTCACAGCTGGTTTTCCAGGTCTGGGTCAGTCAGTCTCGAGCAGAACAGCGTCAGTTTTGAAAGGAACTGCTCAAAGTTGGAGATTGTTGCTTTGCAGCTCAATGATTTGGTTTTGAAGGTGCTTCAGTTGGTTCCACGTTAAAGGGCCGAGCAAATGTGTTCAACTCCTTGCACAGTGTTCCCTCGTTCCGGCTGCACCTGCCACAGCTTTAATTTCACTTCAAATGATTTCACATTTGAAAGCGTGAGGTTCAGCTCTGAGAGGCTCTTGGTAATGTCCACCGTGAAGGTCAAATCACACAGACGCGCACTGTCACTGAGTTTCCACGACAGGTTTTCCGCTCTGAAACAGTTTTACTTTTAGCAGCTCTACAGCAGCTACAGGGCTCTCCTTCTTCGCTATTGGCTCACTCGCCACAACACTTGCCCGCACAACGCTGTCTCTGTCAGATTGTGGTCTAGTGAAAGCTGCTTGTTGAGCTTGTAGAGTATTAACTTTGTCTGAGTGCATTTGTCCTTGCAGCTCATCCAGTTTAACGTGTTTGTACCTGTAATGGCTCTCGAGGCTGGACCTTTTCATCACTGCGACTGTGTCACCAAACACTGTCGTAGGCACACAGGCTCGCCTTTCACTTCAACGAAAGAAATAACTGTTTGTCCATCACTATTTTATTTATTGCTGAAAAAAAAGTTTAATTTTTGTTATTTATGAATTCATGGGCTGGATCAAATGGTGTAGCGGGCAATATAGGGATTGTAGGGATTGCCATAGGCGGACGCCAGAGGTTCCCCACCCCTGTTTTAAAACAAACTGGAAATGGAAATATAATGGAGTGCAGTTCATTTAAAAAAAAATCTATTTTCTTATTCATACATAGGTACATAGGTTTTTGATGGCGATTAAATTGCCCCAAAGAAGCTGTAAACCTAACCATGATGGCAAGAATGTCTCACGTCTACGTCTCACCTTAAAGCTATCAACAACAAGGGAAGTGAAAATCTCATTAGAACCCAAAAATAGCCTCCATATTGTACCGTTTAGAGATTATGTTGAGCACTGCACTTCTAGTGTTTATTACTGAGTCAACAGAATCTGCAAATATTTTTCCATTTTATTTCTTTTTTGAAAAATGATGAGTCTTAGTTACTTTCGTTATTCATCATAGATAATAGGTTTACATTATCCAACCCCTTTGAGCCAAAGGTGTGACCATGTGGGACTTATCCTTCGGTTGGAGGAGATGTAGCATCAGTGTAAGTGGATTTGGTCACATTTGATATACTAAAGGCCTTAATTAGCCAGTTCCTCATTACTTGTGCTTTTATTTTCTTAAATCTGTGCCCATGTATCTTTCTTCCCCCTCTCTCCTCGCTCACTCTCCAGTTTGCTCTCACGCACCTCGTATCTTAGCCACACTCATCCCATGTAACGCTACAAATCACAATGTGAGCTTACAAATCAGCTTGTGAACATCCAGTTGCAACATGAGTGCAGTCTAATCTGTGTGCTTTCAGACCTGTTACTTAACACATCCTGCTGAGAGGAGAGAATAAAAAAGAAAAAGCCACATCGAAGCAACAAGCATAACTGAAGCCACTGTGTGGGCTAAGCGATCCTTCGGGTATGTGCCTAGGAGTGATCAGGCAGGCGGACGGTGTCACGCTCCGCTGAGCAGCATTTACTTGCCATCAGGCTGCACATGCCCATAAACAAGCTACGTTCCCAGTCCCTCTCTCTTTCTAGAAGCAAAAATCCCACGTGAAAATCTCACAAATAAGTCATTATTTAGTCTGAAGTTATATGCTGTAAAAAACTCTGTCTCTGGAGTAGTCAGAGTCTTCCTGTAGGCAGGTTCGAGACAAAAAATATTCACTTTCTGGGTTATTCTGGGCATCCTCAGCCAAACCTGTGAGGCCTCAGGAATGCACACTTTATTTCCGTAAGTGCCCTTAGATGCTCCTGGGAGCATCGTCCTTATTGTTCCCAACTTCCTGTTTCTCCCTCTTAAGTTCTTTTTCAGTCATGCAATGAAAATATTTCGGCTCATGCTCTTTCACAGTCCACTCAGTGTGTAGCCCCTTCAATTTACAGTAAGCGAGGAGAATGTGTCTTGTACTGTACACACAGAAATTCAGTCGTTCAGGGTGGATGACAGAGCACCTTTTGAAGTAGGCTGGTGGTTTATGGAAATCCTTGTAGTAGTAGCAGTAGTGGCATTTGTAGTGTTTGTCTCATTCCTTGCATTACATTTATTTACTGATGCTTTTATCCAAAGCAACTTATGCTTTGACCCATTTCACTGCAACCCCAAGGAAGGAATAGCAAGTCAGTTGGCAGTAGTTGAACATAGTGGGCAGGCTTGGGTGTATAGTTTGACCATATCCTGGATGAAGGATGGATCTGAGCCATTCAATGTTTGGTAAGTGTCTTGAACTGGATCTGAGCAGCCAGCAGTGGCCAGTGCAGTGTGGAGGAGTGGCATATTGTGGGAGAGCAGGGGCAGGTTGAAGACCAGAAGAGCTGCTGCATTTTGGATGAGCTGCAGAGACTGGATCACACAAACAAGTACACAAGCTAGAAGAGAGGTGGAGATCTCGAGGCACAAGATGACAAGCACCTGGACCAGATCCTCTGCCACCTCCTTGTTGAGAAATAGATGTATCCTCCTGGGTTTCTTGCAGTCTGAGCTGGGGACACTACAGAGTTCTCAATGGTTCTGATCATTGACAGGTGAGGCAGGTTGAGCTTCAGGTTGTGTGCAGACTTCCACCAAGAGATGTCAGCCAGCCATGCCAAGATTTGAGTTGCCACCTGGGTTTCAGACCCGGGAAAAGACTAAAAGTAGTTGAGTGTCAGCAGTATAGCTGTATATAGCTGTGGTAGGAAAAGCCACGTGAATGACTAACAGAGCTGGGTGACTCTGTGTAAAGAGAAAAGAGGAGGGGACCCAGAACAGAACCCTGAGGGACCTCAGTACTCACGCTACAATGCTCAGACGCAGATTCTCTTCAAGTTAGTGCGGTCATTGAGGTAGGATGTGAACAGGGTGAGTGCAGGGCCAGCTGTCAAAAAGCGATCAATGAGGTGGGTGAGATAAAGAGAGGCGAGAAGAGACTGACAGGTAAGGAGGTCCTCAGACCACTTGGATTTCTACCATTTTTTTTTTCAGCTTCCATACGGTGGAGTATGAGTCAGACAACCAGGGAGCTGGTGGGGTCAGATGAGGCTGCCGAGAGGTGAGAGGACAGAGAGAGTCCAGGGAAGAGGACAAAGTAGAGGCTGTCTGTGGGAGATTTGAGAGGCATGAGCGCTTAGGTTTTACCAACATCTTCTTACCTGAACGATTTAAAAGGTTGATTGCCAATGACTCTAAAATGACACATATCACTGTTAGAGAGTACCTCTGTCATATTGGACCATTGTCCTCATGGGGTTTAAGTTGTGAACCTTTTGCAGTTTGCTTAGGTTTCGGCACCAAAACTACCTGGTTTGGTGTAGGCATCAAATTACTTGATTAGGTTCAGTAAGAGATCATGGGTTAAAATAAGTATGGTATGGTTACGTATGTGACATAAGTGTGTTATGCAACTTAAAATGGATCAAAATTGACTTTCTGTCTCACACGGGACATGGACAGCGACCTCCCCTCCATCCACCCCACCTTCCATTCTTGCTCTTTATACTACATCTCCAGACTTCCGTCTTTGCTGCTGCCATAACTACGATGGCCACTATAGGTCCACACTAACAATAAACATAAACATGGGTCGCAATAATATACTTACACTGCAACCTATAGTACGGTTGTTTTACTGTGTTTTACACCTCGTTGTCGCTCTTGTAGTTCAGTTATTTTCCTTCTACCTGGGCAGATGGTCGTGATAGAAACCTGTGCTATGCACAAGAGCCAGGCTAGCTGTTTTCCAACACCTTTTTATGCTATGGTAAGCAAATCGCCTCCTGGCTCCAACTCTATACTTCACACAGAAACAGTGGTGGTGTTGATATTTTCATGAAGAGTTATATGTTAAGCATTTTCTTCAACAATAACTCAGCAACAGCTTTTTGTAGAGAGGACACTAATAAAACAATAGCCAAGAGTTTCCCTGTGATCTTCGGACAAGTTACTGAAGGAATTTTGGAACTAAAGCTGAAATACGGCGCTGTTCATGAAGTCATTGGACATTTCAACAGACAAAAGTAGTTGTGTGCCATATAATATGCGACAACTTTTTCCTGAAAGTTTTATAAGCCTACATTGCTTTTTGCTAATAGGAGCTTACAGAAATAAAACAGTTGATACAAGATTTGCTAGCTTTGAGACGAAGCGAATCTATGGCTCCTAGTGATGTGCCTAAAGTAGATACAATACATGTAATGCAGTGCCATAATGTCCTCACAAATATCAGTGCACTGTATTTTCTGGTGGCATTACTGCAGCTGCCCCACTGCTCTGTGATGTGATTGACACTTTGATGTGAATGATGGTGATTGAGGTGATGGGTTTGTGGGAGAGAGGAGCTCTGCACACTATTACGGGACTACTGAAGCGCAGCTTAGAGGCTGAGCTGCAAGGTGGAGCACACTCACAGATCAGATTTCGTCTGGACATTTGTGACAGTAAGGGGAGCAAACGTAATTTATACACCACACAGAGAGTATTAAGTAAGAGCGAGGAGTGAAATTTACTTTGGAATATCTGAAAAAGTCAGATTTGCCGGATGGGGTCATGGAGATATAGCTGATACCCTCTGACTGCAAATTTTCAGTCTGAGGCACAAGGATTCAATTGCTGGTCATGGTGTTTATATATTATCTGCTTCCTTTGAAACCTCTTCCCCCTTGTAGCAATTCAGATTGACAAGGATGATTCTCGTAGCTATTGCAAGGCAGTCAGAGGTCTTCTTTCAGGAGGCAGAGAGTCCCATCTCACCCGCTGATCAGGTTCAGAATTGTACGGGACATTTGTGTGGCACAAATTGAATCCCTGGCAATCTATAAACCATGGCAATGTGTCCGAAAGTGAAGATGAAAAAGGTGTTTTTCAAGAGCCAGGCACGCTGACTGAGAGAAGCAGATGAGATGGCCGGTCAAGTTAATTGACCAAGTCTGATATAACATGGAGACACAGAGTGGTAGAAATAACCCAGAAAGACCCTGAACAACACAGAGAAGAACGGCGAAGGATCTCTCTCTGCTTTTCAACAAATGCTGGTTGTTGTTTTTGATGAGCAGTTTTTTTTCCTGCTCTCTTTGCGTGTGCATCAAAATGAGACTCACTAAGGGACCTTGCATTGCCCACTCGTGCTCTTGAAATTGACATGGCTCACAGAGAATACTTAACGTTCAAAAGTAAAGACAACTGAGCCTTGTTCATTTCCTCTACTTTTACAACAGCCCACACACTCCCTGGCTCTGCATGCACAGATGACCCAATGTAGCATTTCACAAATCCTTTAATGAGTCCGTATCACAATGCTATTCATTATGATCAATACATTCCCCAGCTTCCCTGTACAAATGCTGCTGCTTGAAAAAGTACAATACAAACAATGCTGTTTAGAACTTGTGCTAAAATTCATTATTTCTCATTTTTCTCTTATCTTGCTGGGTGGTGAAGTTCACACAATGTTTCTTTTCTCTGTGAGCTGCCAAGGTTGTTAAGGGCTGGTTTAGGGCATCCATTGTGGGTGCATGAGCGTGTAAGTGTGTGTGTGTGTGTGTGTGTGTGTGTGTGTGTGTGTGTGTGTGTGAGTGTGTGTGTGTGTGTGTGTGTGTGAGAGAGAGAGAGAGAGAGAGATGTAGCACTAGCTGCAGAACCACAGAGTACTATACCTACTATGATCAGCCTAGCAGTAGAGAATGCCTCCTGTTTTGAATAGTCATAATTTATCTAATAACGTCATTAGAAAAGTTTCAAATAATTGTCTGCTATAAGGTCTTTGTTCTTAGCCTACTTATAATTAAAATCTATGAAACATGACTGTATCAAACACATGCCATTTAAAATGCTTATTTCAGTGTGTGACTAATAGCTCAGTTAACACCTCTGTTTACTGCATAATGCAACATTAGTGCATTAGTGCAGCAAATCAACACAATGAATTTTAATTGGTAATGTGAAAGTCAGAGTACACAATCCAGAAATAGACACTTAAAGCTGATCCTGTAATTATGATGTTTGTTGATGGAAAGATAATACGGAGACAGACAGAGAGTCTTTGTAGACAGGCTGATCAGTTTTACGGCTGTAATAGATGTTCCCTGCAGGCTGCAGGGATTCAGTACAGCTGAATGTCAGAATGCACTTGACTGCTGGGAGAGAAGCTCCTTACGGCTTCACCAACATGCTGGGGGTAACATCAGTCCTGTGAGCTAATGCGGCTGCATGGACGGAAAAGGAGAATTAACGCTATAAACCCTTGGCTGTTTGTGCTCGCATTCCACTCCCTTTATCTGCAGGTTGATGTCTGAGCATCAATTTGAATAATGAGGTAGGCTACCAGAAATGCCACCAATCAGCATGTGATTTATACTATATATGTTCTACTGCACTTTATAAAAAGTATATATATTATAATAAGCAAGTATGCAAATTGAAGTAGTTTTCAATTCTTGCTTGTATGTCCACTGGATTTCACCACCCATCAGGTATCTGTTTATGGATGGACAGAGGAGAGAGAGTCATTGTTCCACAGACATAACATCCATGTTGATGGGCCGTTCTCAGCCTTTGTAGTGTCAAAAAAACAAAACAGACAGTTTTGATGGATTTGATGTCACTCCTTTTTTTGTTTCTTGTAGCCCTAGATTTCCCATCATGCTTTGGGTCACTTGAGGATGAAGTACTACATACTAATTCTAAGCAGATTTTGAGTATATATAAGGCAAAATAATGCATAAGAAATGTGGTCGATTTTTGAGTTTGCTGTTAAGGCACACTATACTCCCACAGTGCAATACACAACAAATGTAATAAAATGAAAAAATAAAAATGTAGGAGCACTTCAAAGCTGAAAAAAAAACTAATAAATTGTGCATGGTGGTGAAACAGTTCCCAAACAAACTTGTAACAAAACAAAAATTGATGTCTAGAGCTGGTAAAGAGGTCTGAGAAGGTATTTTATTAAAAAAAACTTTAGCAATACATGGCTATTCATTTTAAATGGAGGTAAGCACACGCCTACAAGTTTCAGCCTTTAAGGCCTTCTTCAGGGCAAATACAAGATGGTCGCCTTTGAGCTCTTTTAGCTAAGGGGGGCAGTCACGTGATCACTATGAAAGTCACATGATTAGTATAAGTAGATAAAGTCACATGACAGGCCATGCCCAGCAGAGGAAATCACAAGTGAAAACAAGCACAATCACAATATTTGCAACATCTCAGTATTTAAGTTGTCAGTACAAATAAGCCACCATATTCAGCAGAAACGAATCAGAAGTAGTCAAAAGAGCTACAAATATACACACAAGCAACAAATGTACACAGCATCGTAATATTCAGTACACAAGGGCAAAACAGCAAACAGTGATTTCTAAATAAAGGGCAGTTACAGAAACAGAGACAAATGGAGTTGCCTCGATTCAGTCCTGGGTATTGCATAGCTTTCAGTGTGTATATCCAAAACGATTCTCTTTGTTTTCACACCCGAGCAGCACTCCTGGCAAACCGTGTTTCTTCTTTTGACTGAAAAATTGATGTCTGTTTGTTAAGTTTCACCAGCACGCTAGCTGCTGTAACAGTAACCTACGGTGATTAGCATGGTGTATATACTGTAGAGATTTAGAAGTGTGTAGTGTAAATTTGGAGCACAGCTGTGGTGTCCCACATCCATGTTACATACTAGTTCAAAGCAGATTTTGAGTATAAAGTGTGTTCACACAGGATAGGTAGGAAAAGCCTGCTTTGACGCCATCGTGTCGAACATTAAAAGAAGCACGACTAGTTTGCATCACGACACAGACATGAAGTGGTCTGATCCCGTCCTCACCAGAGGACAGCCAGGTCAACTGTAGAAGCAGGGTGTCACACTCATATTTGTGTTGGTTGTTAGTAATTATAACAGGAGCAAAGATGGAAGTCAGGTGACGTAGTATAAAGAGCAAGGAAGTCCGCATTCGGTTTCACAGCATTACTTATGTGAGGATGAATGTCCTCTAAAACGAAGGGCCGCCTTCGCTGCGGCTGGTCGCTGGTACCCGCCAACAGCGATGTATGTCTATTGTGAGTCATTGGCAATGGATCTGTTCAGTCGTTAAGGTTTGAGGATGTGTAGATAGCCCATAATAGTCACTGGTGTCTGGTCCTACAGGTGTAATTTACACTCACACTAAAATATATAGATAAATAAAACATTTGCTAAATGATTTTACAGAAAATGTGTTGACACTTATTCATGCAAAAGAATTTGCAGGGCAGAATGTTTTCAAAGCCGGGACTGTCAGTACCTGATAACAGAGTCACTGAGTAATTTGTGTTGCTCTGCCCCATTAAACCTCTCTAAATATTAGCATTTTGTGGTATGTGATGATAAAAAGGCTGTTGCATCGTTAAAGATTTATGCCTCACGGGCTCCTCCGTCACTCAGATTGTTCTATTTTCTTGTAGCTGTAAGACCGATGGCGGCTGAAGAGCCCTCTGTACCCTGGAAATCTGTGGAATCACAATGACAAAGCCGCTGCAGTATTGACTGAATGGGAGACATTTTACAAGTGAGACAAGGATCTCGTCAACAAGCGCGAAGTCATATATTATATGTTGTCCAGTACAAAAGGTGTGGGCAGATCAAGCTGTCCTACATTCTTGCTGACTTTTGGCACCAGCCCTCCATGAACAGTCTCAAGCTTTTTTTTTCTGCCTGTGGCAATACCCTGCAAGAGGTGTCCATGTGTTTTATGAACCAAGAATACTTGCCTAAAAAAATAAATCACTTCCTGCTCTTTGGCAGGCCCCATCTGTGTATAGAGTCATCCTTGAAAAGACACACCAGGGACAGATGAAGACATCTGGAGATACAGTACCTGCCACATCTGCTAATGTCTAAACACATTTACCTCAACCCTGTCATTACCATGTGATTTAGCATGTATCCCTCGGATGATGCTTTGATCGGCCCAGCTCTCCTTGTCACGGCTCTTGAAGCCGGCATCCAGCCATCAGAGCCCATTACACAGCAGCAAAGTAAGACTGTTGACACCAACCGCAGCGGCAGCACTGGATCGCATTTAGAAAATATCCACCCGCTATTAACAGCTCAGAAAACTGCGAGAGGAAGTCACATATTAGCATGTCAGTGCACACTGTACATTCTGACAAAAATGATTTCTTGCACAAACAAATGTGGGTCAGCTAAAAAAGCCTTGAGGGGTTTGAATTACCTGCATTACAACTGCTCACATGGCAGTAGTTCTGTCAGTCCAATAACAGGGGTGTGTCATGCTCCCCACTCTGCTACTCGAAGTCACTCTCAACAGAAATGTAACTGTTTTTTCTATTATTAAGCAATCAAAATTAATGAATTAATGTCTTTCGACAACCATATGGGTGGATGGATGGACAGAGGTATATGCACTATTCACAGCTCACCAAACCTGCAGAGTCAGTAAATACCATAAATTCTCAAACAAATGAATGCACCACAAACATAACTGCAGTACAAAAGTAATGTGTCATTCTCACCAACCTTCTTTTTAACAGAGATTCAGATCACTCTCTTTTGACATTCTGCTCTTTACTGTCAACCTATCACCAATGCAGAATGGCAAAGTAGAAGTAGTTGACGAGATAAAGGTAAAAAATAAACAAATAATCAGGAGTATATAAGACAAGGATGATCAGAGAATCAATAGATAGATAAAAAGCAACTAAACTCACATACATATATTAATACATACATACATTAACCGCGACCAGAGATAGACTGTCTCAAGCAACATGACACGTTGGTGTGATTAGTAGTAGCAAAAGCAGCAAGTATAATACATGCAGAGTAATGTGATACCATCAGATATAGCAGTGTACACCAGAATGTGTAATTATACTTAGAGCTGCCTGTGTTAAGATGAAATATGAGAGCATTATGTAGTAAACAGTACAACATAATGAACAGTGCAGTACGGCAATATAGAACAGAATGAATATATGATAATATGTAGTATGTATTTGCTTTGCAGTATTAATATATAAGACCAACAGTGTCCCGAGGAAGTTAGGGGGAAAAAATATATATATACAATGTTTATGACTGAATGAAAACTGTATTTCTGCTGAGAAGAGAAACTCATCTGTGAAAATGTGCATTAAGGAAAAAGTTTTGAGTTAGCATAAATAGCATTTATCATCAGTGGAGAATTAACAGTTAATCTTTTTCATAAAATATGATAAAATGTGCTTAAAAAGGAAAAGGAAAATTAGGAATACAGATTAAAAAAAGAAGTAAAGACTCATCTCAATATAAGCTTTCAAATCATAAGGTAGATAAAGGCCCTATAGCAACAATTTGATAGGGACAAAGTTGGATCCACATGCCTTAAAATCTCTAGTTTATAATAAATGGCCCTAGAATAAAAAATAAAAAAGCTGTTTTTGGTTATAATTTTATGTAAAGCGGTGGAGTGCAGCTGGCAGGATGATAGATTGGTTTAGTGTGTCTGTCTACATCAGGCTCATTAGTATTTCACATATTCCTGTTGGACACCAGGAATACAGGGGTCTAATTAATTCATCCACTCAGCAGCGAGTCTGTCCAGGGGGCAGCGAGGACCTTATAAAGGACTATATCATAGCAGGAATCCTTCCCGGGGCCGAGATGGACTGAAAAGAAATCAGCCCGCTCCGGTTTAAAAAACAGTGTGGCCGTCACACCTAATTGAGCGCTCTCTCCACGCGCCGTGCCTTTCATACTTCTCGCGGCTGTCGAGGTAATGTACAGAGAGTCAAAATCAAGCTCAGGTTCAACCGCGTGAGATGAGGTGATACTCCATGTGATTATCCTCGTGTGAGTGGTAGGCACTTCACATCTTTGACTCACCGCTTGCCCGAGTGGTGCGGTGTGGAGGTGTATGATAGTAGGAGGCAGATGAGAGGAGTAGTTTGGTGGATTCAGGACACTACCGCTAATATTTTAGGAACTGTCTTTGGCATTTGAGTAATAAACACTGATCAGAAGTATATTCATTTGAAAAGAGAGAGGCGATTTTTGTTTAATGTCAAACGTTTGATGCAGTGAGATTCAGTAGTTTGATCAGAGGAAGGGCACTCGTCAACCTGAATCACATCCAATCTGTATTACACTTACACCTACTTTGATTATTCCTGGTGGCAGTTTTTTTTTTCCTGATTTTAGCAGTTTACAGAAAGTAGTGGAATCATTTTGCAGTAAAATAACAGCTAATTGTTTTTATATGTATCTGTTCAATTGAAAGCCCCTTTGTTAAACACCTTCTTAGCATCATTACACCCTAAAACACACAATTAAACACCTATAAGATTAATCAACTGTAAATTGATCCTATTACCACGGAGTGTCTGTGTAGCCAAACCTGATTCAGCTTCTTTCTCTGTGTTATGGGGATCCAACAAATTAAACAGAATGAAAAACACATCAGGACGCCACACCGCTGACATGTCCCTTCATTACCATGAACATGGGCACCGTAGTTTACTGAGAATCTATTTCATATACACCATCCTGCTGTCAGAATTACGCGCTAGCCCAAGAGATCCTCGCTAAAAAGCCTAAAAAACATGGTCCCCAGCATGTACAGCTTTTACTTTGAGTAACATTTGCAAGGCTCTACAGTGCCCAGCTGTTTCAGGAAGTTATGTAGCCTTTCAAAAAAATAAAAAAAATAAAAAAAATCTCTATATATTCTTAACCTTTCTCAAAAGCGTACAGTATATCTTCAGTGGGAACACATGGGCTTGGGGCTGAGTGCCACAGACAGGGTAGGGATGTCAGAAAATAATGAAAGATGGCAATTGTCAGGTTTGGTGTTTTTATGGGGTTTGTCGACAGTAATGCCAGCCCATCACACAGTTTTAACACCGGCCTGTTAATGTTTCAGGGAAAACGTTAATCTGTGTTCTACTGTCTTCACTTTAAATTAGTTGTTGTAAATGAAGTGTGACCTGAGTGTCCTGATCTTTGATCCATCACCACTACAATTCCCTCATATTTGAGGATTTATCCACTTGTAATGCAGCTTAATTTCTGAAAAAAAAAGCCCTCTTCAGTTAGATTGTTTTTGTGAGTTGCATATGAAGCTCCAGCAGAGCTGCCCTTTGAACTTCCTCCGCTCTGTTTGGTAACCTTCCAGCCAGAGGACCTCCATGCTGAGTGGGCCCATCCAAATCGAGGTGATATCCTTCCATATCTGGAAACCTGCCAAGGCGTGCCTCGCCAGCTTTACCAGGTGCCCGTGGCCCCGGTGTAGAGGCCGGAGTCAGGTAGCGCTCTTCAAGCCAGATGGCCGTTCCGTGGGGCTACATCATTCAGCCCTCCCCTGGTGTCCTTCTGGAGACCACTGGCCATGAAAATGAAGAATCCTAAAAAGGCAGAAATGCATGACTACAAACAGCACTGAGGAAAAATCAATCGTAAATAAGTACATGCTGTAGCAGGAGCCATTGCGATTGCACTGTAAGGCCTGTACCATGCAAAACCGACATTAGAGATTTTGCTCAGTGGAAATGTTTGGGCTGACATCAGATGTGCCGGAGTTCTCTGGCATAGATACAGAAGGTCTTACAGCATAATACAGTCTGCCCAGGTTTGAAACAAAATCAGCAAATCTTTACACAGCATCACACCAATCAGAACAGATTTCAATTCAAAGTCAAACGACCTTGCTAGTGGCCGACACTGGCACTGAATTTTCGACACTGAGTTTCGACCTTCTCGCTTGCTGTAAATTAAGAAAGGAACAATGAATGATTAAATGGCAGAGTCCATTGCAGAATAGCACGGCGAGGGAAGTTGGAGCTCAAAGTCATCGGACCACTCTCCACACAATGCTCGCTCCCCCCGCAGGCCTGCGCAAGGTCGAGGTTACTGGCAAAAGAAACTGTACAAGCATATCTGTTCGCTCCATATCTGTAAAAAGCAGCTCAGCCAGTGGCTCATGTGAAACATCCCCAGAGCTGCACACCAACGAGCTGTTCATACAATGGTGCTTGTCTGCAGATGGAGATCGTAGGCTCAGATAGAGAGTTCAGTACAAATACATACAAAGATTTGTGAGTTTGATAAAGAGCATTAGAAGTCTCAGGATGTAATAATCACAAATTCAGATGGATATCTAAATTCAGCTGAATTAAATGCAGTTGGAAGTGTGAAAAGGTAATTAGATTTTTTTTCTTATCTGCTGTTGTAAGTCAGAAGCTTTTTCTCATATTTTTTATATATTTTTTTTGTTCAATCCTCATAAATTAGCAGTTCATCACCAGATCAAGAGGGCACAATCATTCCGGTCTAATAACAGTCACCCCTTATAATGAAGCCACTACCCACAACATGGCACCTCTCACATTTCTCAGAGGCAGAGACAAAGACAGGAACAGTATTTGCTTTGTGCGGGGGTACTTCCTTACATCTCCCTCTCTCCCTCTTTCCACCGTCTCTTTTTCCATCTCACTCTCTGCTGTCAGATGTTGACTGAATCAGGTTAGAGATGGGAGGTGCAGAAACAGAAGCGCCGCTGATGAAAATGACAATGCATCTTGCCTGTTTGGATATTGAGATGCACATACTTGCTTCCTTCCCCAGGAAAACATGTGCTTACGTAACCCGTGAAGAAGACAGACCTGCAAACGTGTGCTGCAGGTGTGCGGGAGTAATTGGAAAGGGAAACAGACTTAAATATGGATTGAAAACTTACAAGCAATGACGATTGAAATGTGCATGTAAATCAGAGAGATTTATCACCCCGAACAATGCAAGTGTTTTCTGATTTATAGGCAGCGCAGAGACACAAAGTAATAAAGCGCTTGTCTGATAGTGGTGCGGTGACGGAGCACTACAGGTTTTACTTGATGTGACTGTGACATTTACTGATTTGTTATTCAAATAAAGTTTGACACAATGAGCACAGATAGTCTTGACATTAAGTAGCTCTCTGTCTGTCTGCCTGAGTCTGTACTTTCAGCCACAGCACATTTCTCCACCTGCTTTCAGCGCGCTCGCCTCACGCGTGGATCAGACGTTACCACCTCCCCGAATAACACGATCATTTTAGTGTGGAAAAAAATTAGCTGTCGTCTGTTTTCTTCTGATGACTGCACTCAATTGAAATGAGTTCAACACCCGTGGCCAAGCAGCCTCGTGTTCATCCATTTTTACCTCACTCATGGTCACAGAGAGGGGTAAGGAGAGTCATCACAGCCCACATTACAGCCTGAGAAACAGCACAAATAAAGGTGCAGGGCTGAGTTCTGCGCCTTGGAGCTGATGGCTGTAAGGTGTGTTACGACTGACTTCAGTGCTCCGAGTATCGACCACATGGCATTTGTTGCATTGATACTCACTATAATTATCATACAAGAAAAACTATAATCTCTGCACTTGAACCTTCAACTGATTTCTTTTCCTTTTCCTTCCTGATAGCTAGCACATATCTGGACTCCCTCCTTGTCATTTTCAGTCCATCACAGGGTTATGGGGACTTTGGGCCAGGGTGTAAGCCTTCTCTTTGGCCCAAGCTCATTATGAGTTCAGATCAGGTTTGGCCAAACCTGACGGGCAACAGTGAAACTGAGGTCGTTTTAAAGTGATCCCACAGTTTGGCTGTGATCTGGCAAGTCAGCTTGAACAGCGTGTGGGTTTAGACAGATGTGGGCCAAAGAGTCATGCTATCTGGCCAGATATCTTAAAGTAGCGATTTTTTTTTTAATGTGTGCTAAGACAATAAAATGCACTGTTTTTTTACTTTGTTTTTCTGCTAGAACTTTCCCTCCCAGCATATTTACAGAATGCAACAGAGGCAGTGAGGGAGCAACAGCTGTTGGAGGCGTGGCCTTGTGGTGATGTATTGTGTGACGTAGACGGTCATGATGGGGGCAGCGACTGTCCGCCTTTCACTGTACTACAGACCAGGAGCTAACCAGGAACGACTGTCGGTTTCTCTGCTGGAAGGCAGGGAGCGTTGTGGAGCCTTGGAGGAGCATATTTGTGGCCCTTTGAGAGTCACTGTGTGGGTATCTGTGTCGTAGCTCAGCTCGTAGCTGGCTCTCCACTGTCTGTCAGAAACACATATACTCAACAACAAACATACACACTTGTATTAACTTGTACATCACATGCCAACAAGAATCTAAGCCATTATGTCTCCAGACTGAAGAAGCAATTTAGTGTTGAATTCCTCCACTAAACTGTCAACGGTCAAAGGTCGGCAACAAAGGCCTGTCCGAATCCTTAGAGATACAATAATCTTGATTTTTTATATATATTATTAATAAATCACATGACTGCAATGTGAAAAGTATGACATACAGTAACAGAACCACAGAGGATTACCAGTCAGCTCTGCAGTGCCTCTCATTGTATTGTGCATGCATGTTAGTGTCCTTTAGCACACTGTTTTGGAAACTGATAAACGGCCATGTGCTACCTGCTCAGCCTCGAATGACAGACACAGTAAGTGACCAGCTGGTGAACATACTGGAGCAGGTAGCAGCTAAACAGCTGGTGGAGTCCAAACAGAGCGTCAATATCAAACTTAAAGTTCACCAGGTGGACATAAACACAACTCCAAATGAACGCTAATGTTTGCTAACATGTCAGATGTTTTCAGCTGTTTACACTGCCCTCAAGTGGCCATACAACATCTATTCAGCTTTAACCTTTTTGACATTTGATTTGATAAGATTTTACTGTCTTCACTGTCAGCTAAACAGGCACGATTCCATGAAAAATAACAAAAGAAGACAGCAGTGAACATTTGACTTCGGCTCATTTTGTCTAAAGAAAAAATAAGCTTTGTAAAAAAAAAAAAAAAAGAATTTATTCAACAAAGAGATCCTTTGAAAATAGGCTTGAGTACCATACCTAGTGCGAACCACTGAGCCTCTACACCTCCTCCAAGGTCAACCACGTGCCCAGAAATAATCAATTCTTTGCTATACCAATTTAATCAGTGCGCTCGTAGATAAAACTCCCTCATAAATTCAAAGACCCAGGCTCAATAAAGGTGAGCTTCATCCAGCTCTAGAGTTCTTAGAAATGCATTTTTACAGATGAAAGTGACTGATTCATTGAAGACTGAAAAGCTCCTCATTGAACATTTTTCACTAAAATTCTAGCACATGAGTGCATTTTTCGTGGGACTATAAAGTTGAGGCTGGCCTTTAAGACAGTTACACCCGCATCTCTTCAGCAGCAGTGTTGACTCATAGAAAGGTTTCTCTCTTCACAAAGCAACTGAACAAAGTCTAGACTTGTTTGAAGCCATCTATTTTTATCTGGGAGAGACTTTTTTTTCTGTTTATATGTGCTTCGTATGCAAGAGCTTCTGTTCCTCCACTTGGGAATCTAAAATATTGCTGGTTCAAGCACTTTCACTTCATCTCATGGCGGGAAATTTGCAGCTTGGCAGCTTTTTTTAAAAGCGTCTGTTTCAGTGCCACCGAGGCACATCGAGGCGAGTGGGGTGTCTTTGTTTCTCCACGTTTCTGCTCTTTTTTTCACCGTCCTTAAACTTGACTGCTGGGATTCCTTCAGCTCGACATTGTGATGGGGCAGCCGTGTAGAAAAAAAGTATTGTGCCTAATGAGATTTCCTCATGCCTTTCCCTTCGCCTGGGGGCTTCAAGAGCCATGCTTGGTTCAAGAGGAGGTCTTATTATCGTATTCCTCAATCGAAGGACTTCAGATTCACACCTCAAGGAAATTCCAGCCTGTTTGATCCCTCAACACTACACTGATGAGTTGATCTGAGGGAGAAACATAATAAAAAAGAGCTTCACTCTCAGATGATGAGGCATCAATAAAAGCTTATCTTATCTTATCTTATCTTATCTTATCTTATCAGGGCTCCCTTGAAGAAGAGATTTTGTGATCTCAGTGGGACTTACCTGGTTAAATAAAGGTTTAATAATAAATAAGTAATGATCTTATCTTACATTGTGTCTGCCAGCACTTTGCAGGTTTTAATTGCTGGAGAAATGAGGATGAGCTCAGAATGATGCCGGCATTGTGTCAGTAAATTGGAGCTTTTGTCATGTCAACCAGAGTCCGTATGGAAAGGATACAGCAGCATTAATGAGTCTCCCTTCCAATAACAGATGGTAGTATCTTGCTGTGTTGATGGTATCCAAAAGGTAAGTTTTTTTTAAAGCTTGTAACTTGTCCCTCCCAAGTTTTCATTTGTTCTGCCTCAGTTTTTATTGCACTCAGTGCATTTTTATTTTGGCTTCTGGCTGTTCCTGTAGAACACAGACAGCTGGTACAGCTTGATACATTTGGGGACATTTTCTCTATTTCTGACAGTTTGCTGTTTACATATCCAGACACATAACTCAGACAAACATAGCCCGAGCTTCTGCACAAGTCGTGGTAATAACGCTATGGATAAAACGGATATCTCCGGTATCCGTGAGGGTGTTGAACTTGGCTAATGGAATTCACAGGGGAGGAGAGTTGAGGCAGTTTTTTCATTACCATCAATCATGAGATTGTTAATTTCAGTGATTAATGTTGGCTTCAGTCTCCTTTGCTATTTCTGCCTGTCTTTACACACATATTTAGTTCATAGGGATGGCTCCAGCCAAAGCAATGTCACAGCAAGGAGAAATTAAAGCTTTTTAAAGCTTGAAAAAAATTAATGTTGCAGAAATGAATGTGAATGTATTATGAGCAGTGAGGGAATGATTTAAGACTTAATGATGAACAGAAATTAAATGTTTGTTTAAACAATAGTTAATTGGGATGAGTAAGTGATGGTTGCAAGTGGTTGGATGCTCACACCCCTAATTTGGAATTCAACATGTTATCGGCTATCATTGAATATATTAGTCAGTATAAGGGGATATATAGTGGATATAACCAAGTGTAACATTTGGATAGATTAATAGATGATAATGGCCTCCACATTTGTGCAGGATTATTTGCTTGTTTTCCTCTGAGTCGACCTCTCCTGCTTTGCCTCAAACACACTCACTCTTCAAAGTGATAGTGGTGTTTTTGACATAAATCCATAAATTCTATAAAGAGAGCACTCCTGATAACTCCACATTTATCTTCCATGTCAGAAGATGGAGTTGATTGTTATCATCCATGGTTTAAGTGCAAACGAGATCTGATAGAAAGTAATGTGGCGTAACTTTCCCTGGTGCTGATTTGCCAAAATGTAAAAAGAAACATCAGCTAAAACCACGTTCACACACAGGGAGAGGTGAAGATCCAGTCCAGATTCAGTCCAATATTCAAATATTCTGCAGTGCTAATATTCAACTTTTCACAAAGATTTACTGCTTCAGCACAGATCTCATTTTAACTCATGATGAAATATCAATGTCTAATGCTTTGTGAATCATCTGATGAGTGACTGTAGGAAGCGTCTCAAAGGTGAAATCTGATGGGCTGCAGTTAGGGATCTCACAGGGGCAAAATGATGGACATGCCCAAAATGCCCAAGACATGCCCAAGGCTTTTCATATGTTAGCTTTTGCATTTTCTTTTTTACCCTTTATGAATAAATATAATTTCATCGGGGGCCCCCACCACTGCATGCACAACCACCATTTTCTTTACTTCTTTATTCATTTTCAAATGTTGCAGTATGACACAATGAGCTTTTAATTTCTTCCTCTTTTTTAATCGTAGACTTGTCAGAAGGCCTTGTTTCTGACTGTAGTCTCCTATTTCAAAGTTGTTGATTTTTTTTCCCATTCTTTTTTATGTGATTAATTCTTGTACACGGTTCAAATATTGTTGTTTTGTGTAGTTTGTGAGTAGCTTTACGCATAAAACCCTGATTTTTGTAGTCATTTGCAAACAAACTGCGTTCATCAATAATATTTTTACAAAGAGTCCATGTAGTAATCTCCTTTATCCAATCACACAGTGGTGAACCTCACTTATGAACCACTGAGCCCTTCCAGGATGCTCCTTTCATACCCAATCATGATACTATCACCTGTTACCAATCAACCTGTTTACCTGTGGAATGATCCAAACAGGTGTTTTTGGAGCATTCCATAACTTTTCCCCAGTCTTTTCTTGCTCCTGTTGCGACTCATTTGACGTGTTGCTGCATCTAATTCAGAATAAGCAGATATTTACAAAAATCACTGATGCTGATGAGGTCAAACATTTAATATATTGTTTTTGTATTGTTTTCAATAGAGTAGATGTCAAAAAGCATGAGCAAATGGTCGCTTAACACACACATATATATATTTTTGAATCTGGGTTTTATATATAGTTTATGAAGATCAAATAATAGCATTACAAAACAGTTTAACACCTGAAAAAAAAAACACAAAAAAACCTAGCGTGTGTAGGAGTTGCTTTTCATTTCTTACCTGCAGCAGATCTTAGCAAACAGCAGAATACGACCGATAGCATGGCCGTGGCATATTTAAGTGACAGCATCTAATGCGTGAGAAAGTGGAAGTCAGCTGATATGGAATGATATGATATGAATTATGCATTAAGGTCCTCTACCTGAACCCTCTGTCAACTAGACAGCATTGTTTTTCTGTAACTGCAGTGTGGCAAACGCAATGAACTATCACAATAACATTCCCATGCTTCCTGAAATACTGTGTGCTAAGGTTTTTAATAAGTCTTTATTAGTTAGATTATTATTATAAGAAGCAGCCGCAGTTGTGATCCATCATCAAACTTCTCTGCAGAACCAGAGCTCCTCGTCACAGAAGCAGAGCAGTGTGATTAGCAGCGCCTGTTTTCATTCACAATTAGACATTGTGTGTGACAAATCGAGAAATTGGATGAAATGCAGAGTGAACAATTTGCAATCTAACTCCATTTAGCTACAAATTGGTCAGACATCTGTTTTCTTCTCCTGTATATTGGCATGTTGCTGTTTTCCTCCCATTCTCCTGCGTGGGGGTGATAATCCAGCTCTTTGCTGTCATTTGAATAGCATGTTTGTACTGATCCTGCAGTGTGCAACTGTATGATGCTTCCCTCTGATCTTCCCCCTAGAGGACCATAACTCTCTTTTTAATGTCAGTGGCATTTTTTATTCACACTCCAGCCCGTCAGCGCCCAGAAGAGAGGACAGATTGTGTATATCCATCAGTCATTGTGTGTAGTCATGACATCAAGCCAGACATCAAACAGGTAGGAGTCTCAGCACTCTGATGTGCACCATATAATTTGTAATTCTTTTTCACACCTCCTAGTTGCAGCGGGGAAGATTAATGTGGCGCCGCAGCTCGATTTGGAAACTTATCACTCACAGTGCAGAATGATGGCCATCTTCATTAGAATTAAGAAAACTTGAATTAAATCAGCATGTGGCACATTTACCAAGTCATGGTCTAATATACTGTGTCCCCAAGAGGTGTCTGGTTGTAAAATATTAACCAATTATTGTTTTATTAAAGGTCTTGATACAATTAAAGCTGTTTCAGTTATTCACTGCCTTCAAGCTTGCGAGGAAATAGTGTGATATAACAGAATATGAGCTCGAGGTGAGGAAGGCTGAGGCGGTCGGATTTTTCTCAAGAGCCTCACAGCATCTGCAGCTTCTCTATTCGCACAGTTTACACCTTATTATGACAAACGGTAAAAAGCGCTCATGCATGTGGGTGCTTTAAGCAGTGAGTGACAACAGCTCACTCACCACCAAGAACAAGCATTAAAAAAAGTTTCTTCACTGAGTAAACGCATTCCTAAAAAACGCATATCAGCAATACCTCAATTAACACGGCAAGAGTTGTAAAAAAGGCAGTTTCTTTTTAGCGAGCTAGCAGCTTGATGTGTATTTCCTTTCAATGTTGGCACCTGGCCTGTAGTTACTTGTTTGCATGAAGCAACACTATTTCGCTTTACATCGTCAGCAAGCATCCCTCTTATTTCCAAAGTGCTGTTTATCATTTCTTCATGGGAATTTGGAGACAAATTCTGTGTGTCCTGTGCTGTTGGTAGTTGCGGCACTGAGGACAACAAAAGCAATCCAGCTGTCGTTGCGACAGCAGTGCCGACTGTACCGTCGCTCGGAAATGTCTGTTTCCACTTTAATTGCTGCTTCTGCTTGAAAGTACAGGTTTGAGGTACTTGAGATACTCGCTTCTGAATTTCTGTTTTGTGTAGCTCTATACTTCTTCACTACATTTGAGAGGCATACATTGTACTTTTTACTCCAGTGCTTTTATTTTCCAGTTATAGTTATTCGTTATGTACATTTGGAGATTAATGCAGTTTTACGTGAAATTGTGAATCTAAGACAGTTAATTGTAATAGGTGGTACTGCTGCTTCTTTAAGTAAAGCCCCTGAATGCTTTTTACAGTCCTGCTGTACACAGTAGACTGGTAATCAGCCAGAGCAGGGTTTAGATTAGATACGGTACAATGTGATAATGCAGCATATATGAAAGCATATTTGCTGATAACACAGCTTGTGATCTACACACAGAAAAGAAAAAAAAAACTAACCCCACACCTACGTCGCCAACAGACAAAGACAGTGGTCCATTTTTGAAAGGCCTACATGTGAGCGTTGCTTATAATGATCAGCGCTGTTCCATGGATCAATGACGACTTGAAGACAGGTAGTACCTATTGCCAGTGGCACAAAATGAGGACTTTTGAAGAGGTTCACAGCATCAAATAAGATTCCTCTCTATTTAGTATGTTCAAAGCACTTTAAAGAGAAAGCAAATCTTGCAGTGTTCAGTGTGAGTTTGAATGGAGGCCCTTTGTTATCCCTGTTAAACAGCTGGCCCAGACAGACAGCTCTGTGCTGAACTGAAGCTGATTCTGCTTTGGGTTTGTTTTCCCTATCAAAAGGCTGCAGAGAATAGAGCTTTATGGAGAATTGCATTACTCTGCATAATTACAACACATTATGCACCATCATTTGTCATCCTGAGCTAAAAAGCTCATCAGACAAATGTTTGGTCTCTCCGTTGTTATGTCATTTGTAATAATATCAAGTTTCCTTTCAAAGGAGCAACACAGTCTGTCAAGTCATTTGTAAGGATTTGGGTTGTGTTCACACAAAGGGAGTGCGATTCATGTTTTTACCAAGTTAGCCAGGTTGCAGCTGAAGTATATCCATGTTATTATAGCTGTACAGGTACTTGTCAGCTTACTTATATGTCAACATTTCTCTGATTAAGGCTAATCAGTATACCTCATTTCCTGTAGTTCAGCATGGATCAGGTGCTGAGGAATAGCACATTATTCTTGTGCAGTCTTCAAAAGCAGGCCTTTTTTTTATAGAACCTATCCATTAAATATGATTGTGAGTGTAACATGTATGAGACTTCTGCCATCACATTCTCTGCATCATGTTAATATATTCATGAAGCTATTGCATTTAAAGAAACAATTCATTATTTATGGTCCTAAGTATACGTTGCATCAAGTCAAGTGCTGCAGCCTAAAGCTTTTGAACTGTATTTTGACAGTAGCTTCTGTCTGGTTCAGACC
Organism: Chelmon rostratus; assembly: GCF_017976325.1. Classification (NCBI taxonomy): domain Eukaryota; kingdom Metazoa; phylum Chordata; class Actinopteri; order Chaetodontiformes; family Chaetodontidae; genus Chelmon; species Chelmon rostratus. The sequence continues at coordinate 27,239,432 of NC_055660.1, read as the reverse complement.
CATACCCATCCTTCTTAACTGCTCTGCTTTCTTAGGGTTACTAATACTCTGAAAAGCGATGCAGTGTCCTGGGAAAAATAAATACAGAAATAGAAACAATATCACGTGTGTGTGATTTGCTTCGATTGACGGGACGACACAGTCTGGAGGCCTTTGAATAATAGCATCTGGTTCCCTTACGCATTCTCAGTGAGCGTGGATTCAACTAAATGAAGCCCTAAATAACGGTAGCTTTAGCTGCCATTGTTAAATCTGTCATTCGGCACCCCAGAGATCCAGGCCTCACCTACATTTTCTGTCTGTAGGACTCAGGACAAGAACTAACAGAGAGCAACTCAACCAGGGGCTGCTGGGCTTTCCACAACACAGGCTACTTCTTATGATTTATGTGGATTTTTTTTGTAAATCCCTGTTCACTTAATAAATGTGAGAACAGTCTGTCCATGGGGTGGAAGAGATTGTCGTACAGGTTATTTTAGTTCACAATCATCTGCACTGTGCAGAGGGTTTTTGGAATCACTCAGACTCTTCTTGAACTTGGCTTGTCTTTGCTGTAAACTTGGAATTTGTTGTATTTCTTTTCCAAAACTTGCAAAAATGCAACCATTTAGTGTCTTTGAAGTGAAACAGTCAAATGTGAGTGGACAGCTCCTTCTTGACCTTGGAAGCAATAAACGATAGCAGTTCCATGACAACTGAGCAACATTCATCCGATAATAAAGACTGATAGGGTTAAAAGCTCCTGAACAAGCGAGCAGGTCGACCCTGTGAGCTGAGATATAATTTACTAAAATAAAGTCCTCTACTTGGGCTACTGTTCAAGCCAAGCAAGCAGCTGAAATCATATGACTAATGTATCATATTACTAATGACATATCTACTATAGTTTTATCTTGAAGGAGAGGCTTGAAAAAGGCACATTTTTCATTGGTTGTAGTTTTGTTTGAAGTGGTCCAAAACTTGGTCTCCTTATTGGCTTTGGAAGCAGAATATTCAGCTCCAGATGAATTACCCTGGATCCCCAGGCCTTTCATTTGTCAGCACTAATGACCACAGTTCCCTCCCTCTCGCTCTGCTGTTGTTTTACCTGTAATAATGGATTGATTTGTGACTCTGAGGCGAAGCAGCTGTGAGTGAGAGAAAGTTTGCATTGAACTCATTAAAGTTTGTATCATCCAGTGTTTAGCACACTGATTATAGCAAAAGGAGCCATCTGCTTGGGGGAGCGCAGCTCCCATCACAGCCTCTGATAATTCACCAAACAAAGTTTGTCGCTCCTGTCAAAAATCAGCAATCCAGAATCAGCAATCCAGAGGGGCAAAGGTTCGTGTCACAGGCTGAACTCAAAGGTGTAGGTGGGTCCCAGGTGAATGAACATTATGGAGATGATGTTTTCATGGGGTCCTCCTTGGTGCGCTCCGTGTGAGTCAATGAATGCAGTTAGCGATTAATCTGTTCTTCAAAATTGGATTGGTTCACTGAGAAATGAGATTGACTTGTTTCTCATTAAAGAGTAATATTGTAGTTCATTCCTGGAGGCCCTTTCTCTAAATGACATCAGGACATTTCTCTGAGGCATTGTTAGCATCTGGACTGGTATTCAAGACATCACATGGTTTTTAGGATAGTAATGAATACTAAGTCATTTTAGTAATATGCTATTCACGACTACACTAATACTCAGCTACCTCTTACCCTGCTCACCACAGAAAGAATGGCATTAGTCATTTGCTTGGCGGCTAATCTATGTTTGTATTTTCCTGACAAGCTTTCTTGACAAATAATGACCATTGTTTCTAAGAAGCAGAGGAAGAGGTTGCATAGTGTAGTTATAGTCAAGTGAACTAAAGTGTTGTGTTTGTTTGAATCTTTGCCAAAGTCTGTGCCTCAGGGTTCACAAAGTTAACTGCAGTGAGCTCTGACGGCGAGTCCCTCTTTTTAAAGCAGGCTCCAGGACACACTGTCCATCCTGGCATGAAAGCAAACAGGTTGTGGCCATTTGGACCAAAAATGAAAAAAAAAGCAAAGAAATCGAGTCAGAAAGGTCATAAGAAGTCAACAGAAAGTTGTCAACAGTGGCTGTCGCACGAGATCTTAGTAGAAGTGGGACTGGATCACTTATGACAGATCCAGGTTCAGTTTGTCATAATGTATTTATAACATAGTTTATGAATGATGAATCAGAAAAAAATCTGCTCCCACCATTTCACTTTAATGTCAAAACTGTACCATTCGAGTTTTTTAGAATTTTGACTGTACATCTAACAAGGGGCGATATTACCATACAAATCTGATAACTAACACATACAAGAGGCTACACTGTTCAGTGGGGGGGCAGTCCTTCCCTAACTTTAATCAAGTAGTTTAAGCTACTTTAACGTTAATGCTTCATTAATTAATTACATCTGATTTCCTCTGTAAACAAAACAATTCCAGCATCTTAGAAGGTTTGCATGTTGAACATGTTAGCACACAGCTTCCTTCACATCCAGAAGACACAGAACAACCACAGGATTTTATGAAGGCACAAATGTGATTTTAAAAGCTAAATTAGTAATAAATCTATCTGCTAATCATGAAGTCTGTTCAGGAAGCAATCTTATAATTGATCTGTATAAGCCAGGTGTATAGTTATGCAAATAATTTGGTAACCATGGTGATTTGTGTGCACGTCCGCACAGGTATTTCTTGCAGATTAATAGGTCAAAAGTTGTGAAAACTGCTGTGCTTGTATCCTGCAGTGTGTACTTTGTCAGTTCATTAAAAAGTGTCTGACAGCGATCCCACAGTAATAAGCCCCGTATCTGTACCAGACACCTCCTTTTCGTCCTGCCTCGACCTGCTAGTCATTATTCATAACAAGCAGTCGATTTGCAGTCTGATAATGCTAATAATGCTTAGAATCAGTTATTGACACCACTCTGTGACACCACAAAACTTTAATGTACACATCAGAAGCATTAAAGTGCTTCATAAACTGCTGTCAGTCACTGAAATTTGATTTCGCCACATGGGTCCTGATGATGCACTGATGATGCAGGAGGACTATTCAAAAACTGTCCAGTCAGCAAGTTGCCTTTCAGTCTGTGTCACTTCATGTTTACTCCTACTTGGTTTGTTTGTCAAAAGTCAAAAAAGAAAACAAGTGTGAACAGGAACCGAGTCAGAACTAGACTGCAACAATGCATCACTTTTTCCTCTTGGTCCAGACCAAAACCAAATAAAGGCAAACTATGCCCAAAAATAATATAATAAATAATAATAATAAAACAGAATAAAAATAAGTAATAAGCATGTTTCGGGTCACCTGATGTTAGTCATTCTGTTTTATCTCTGTTTTGGTCTCCACCAACTCCTGAAGGAAACATCTTTCTTTAGCTGCTAAACACTGTGTTCACCATCTACAGCAGCTGCTTACTTAGCGTGTCAGTCGTTTGGTGGTAACGCACAGTGGGTTTCGCAGAGCTTTGCTGGCCTTCCTGTAGCTGGGGACAAGGTTGATGAGAGCGATGAGAAAACGAAAGTCCGTAAAACCAAAACAATCAGCGACTGGCAGTTAAGAGCAGCTGGCAGGAGCTACAGAGCCGGATTATTGCACTCAGTCATTTGGCCCATTGTTCACATAGAAATATTTACTTTTTCAGCTTTAATCGTAGAGGTGACAGATCAGAAACACTCATACATTTTTTAGCAGCTGGATGGTTATTTTGGAAAGCAGTGACAGCCTATTTTACGTTGTCCCTTTAGATATGAGGATTTATTAGGCAGTGGATCACTGAGAGGGAGCTATCTATCCCACCTCGAAATGTGGAAAACTGTCAGAATAAACTTTTGATTCTTCGAGCCTGATGAACAGTTTGGAGCAAATAAATATGACAGCTGGATTTTGACGCGGTTTTTCCATTGTCCTGATCAGACAAACCTGATGGACGGCCAACTGGGGCTGACGGCTATGATCACAGCAGACAAGATAAATGAATGATGAATTTAGGCTCCATTCGTCAAACATCTCACGGCAGTCTGAGGCTGCTGGTGCTCTCAGATCAGTCTTTGTGTATGTGGAGTGCTCTGGGAAGAGGGTGGAGGATACACACATCATTCTACACTCTTTGCCTGCACCTTGTGATTTTCTGCAAAGCTGACAGAAAAGACCTCTGTTTTCAGCCACCGTAATTTATTTAGAAGTCAATTTCAGTGTCTGATTTAAGTGCCTGCTCCATTTGTTTCAGCTAATAAAGCCAACAGCTTCGTAAGGATAAAAAATGCTCATTACCTTTCAAAGTTCACTGGGTTTTTATCTGTCCTGTTAAGAGGGTTTTAAGTGCCTTGTTAAGTTGCCCATTAATTCAGGCCATATTGATCTCACATGGCCACTGGAGGGCAGGCCAAATATCATATTTTTGAAAACTTCCTTTTGACTCTGTAAAATGCTTACATGCTAATTATTTTTGAAATGTTGGACCTTCTACACCCTCCTCTAAGCATTAGTGATCAATACTGTTAGATATTTCCATGCGTGGGGTCATTATTTGTGTCACTGCTGCAATTACTGCATAGTGGGTATTGATGCAAAGCTTTTGCTTGTCTCCTGGGTTTTACACAGCGTTAGTTAAACCTATGAAAGAAGATTCAGCACCGATCCTCTGCTAATTGTACGAGTTTTCATCATCTACTCACCTCTTACCCCTATTCTTGCTCCCGTCTTTGAGGATCTTTCAGTCAATAGTTTGCTCAAACGCTGTTTGATCTCACAATTCAGCGATTTTCTGACATCTTTTCGCCGCTTCACGTGCTTATTTCTCGCCCATGTGGTGCTAGAACAAGTGTGTGAGACAAAACTTTTTGGGGGCACCTATGACAAGAAAGATAAATAACAATAAAAGTCAAGATTCGCCTGTAGTTTCTCCCCTACTCCATCACTAACAAGTCAGACAGCATTACAACTGCATGAACTGCGTCTCCCGATCATTCTCACATTCTCTCAGTGGCGTGCACAGACTTTTTAAAAGGCAGGGGCGAAAAGGAAAAAAAGGGCACATATAGCGTGTCCTGGTGTCCAAGAGGGCACTTTAGCGTGCGTTTTGGCTCCCAGTGGGCACTTTAGAGCGCATTTTGGCGTCCAAGAGGGCACTTTAGCACGCGTTTCGGCTTCCAGGGGGCACTTTAGCGCATGTTTTGGCGTCCAAGAGGGCACTTTAGCACGCGTTTCGGCTTCCAGGGGGCACTTTAGCACGCGTTTTGGCTCCCAAGAGGGCACTTTAGCAGGCGTTTTGGAGTCCAAGAGGGCACTTTAGCGTGTGTTTTTCAAAAAGTGGGCCACGAGGGGGGATGGTCGTTCCCCCTGCCCCACCCCTGTGCACGCCACTGCATTCTCTCTTCATTCTCTCCCCCTCTTCTCCCTGCTCACTTTTCACATCTTTTCCCTGCCATAAATTTAGACACAACTGTGTTTTGTAATGCTATTCACATTCAGCTCTATCGCATGCCGGGCAACATAATCAGTGACATGTATGTCTGGAAGCAAGGCTCCATCACATCCAGCGATGTAGAGGCAAATATAGAGAAGGATGAACAACAACGTGAGCCCTTTAACTGAACTCATGTACGTATAAAATCATATACTGAAAAAAGTTATTGAATCGTTTCGTCTGACTCCAGTTTCAGTTTTCCACCTTGATAGCAACTGAACTGCTGCGCTTTGATTCGGCACTCTTTGAGTGCGACCCATGCAGGGCAGCCTAAAACAGTTTTCTGGGGATATATTTTTCTTCACAGGAGGGTCTGTGGTTGCTTTGTTAAGTCTTCCATCTGGTTTTGTACGTCGTTCTTTGGTGTTGTACAGTTGCGAACAGTGCTACTTTTTTTTTTTTTTCTACAGTGGAGGTTCTTGGTTAGTTGGACATAGTCACCTGACACATATTTGTGATAGAAGTTAATATAAACACAAGTGACTTAAAAAAATCCCTTTAAAGAGTAACTCCACTCTAAGACTTAATGTCTCAGACAGAGTAAAACAAAACTGGTCATTCTGTCGACAGTCATGCTGGTACAAATTGAACATACCCATATATACACCAAATGCCACCATTCTATTCTAGTGGGCGAGTGGGCTGTGCCACCTCAGTATGTTACTAACACACAGCGAGTCACACATTGCGATCCTTTCAACAAGTTTTCTATCACCATTAAGAATCAAAAAGTGGGCAGTTTTTATTCACAGAGGGGTTCCTCTCAACAGAGAGCTGCTCTTCTTAAATAAATCAACTGTCTCAACATGATTTGGCATACCTATTTACCAAACTGTGCTCGTTAGAGAAGTTTTCTTTAATCAGTCCTAGCTCTGAGCACATATGATGGTAATACACGATTTCCTTTGATTTCGAGCTTAATTAGTTAACTACCCAGATGCTTCTGAGTTAACTGGGCACAGCGCAGACCAAGCTGTCCCTCATAGACTAACTGATCACTCGATGTGAATAAGCACATGGTTCATATGTTTGGGGTAATGTGGGCAATAGAAAAATATTACCATAAAACCTGACTGGCTTGATAAATCAGCTTATGAGAAATGACTTAAAATGCAGCACAGGAGACCAGGAACTTTTAAAGGATCCTACCTGTCAGGTGATCGCAAATGTGAAAACACATTTGCGATTTTAGTCAATAAAATACCTTTAGCTTAATACAATTTAGCTTGGAAGATATCTGCATGTGCAAGAATGTGCATCCAGCTAGTGTTTGTGAGGAAAAGGGCAGTTTGACATGACAGATGAATCTAATTTCAGTTAACAGCGTGTTCAGATAATATCAAGGTTATATAAAATCGAGACTTTATAAGAATTTGTGCATTTATATTTATCTCTAACATGATTTTTTTAAAAACGTGTGAAATTTATTTTAGTAACAAACAGTCCAGAGTCCATTCTAGTGTCTCTCCATATCATCCTTGGCATCATACACCTTCGTGATTAATCCACGGGCGCTGGTGCTCCGGCCGGTGGCCAAGGCTCCCGCCTGAAGCCCCCTCCTTACATCAGGCATAGTCCTCCGTCCTTTTAGCCACTGAGAAGAACAATGACCTGTCTAAAGTGATTGATCTCTGTGAATTGGCAGCTGGACGACATATTTCCATTTCTTCCTCCTCCTCCAGCTGAATGTGCAGGGAGACTTGTGAAGGTCAGGCTGGCAGGCATCATTCAAGTGACTGCCAGGAGTACGCCACACAGACATCAGTAACATTTTTTTTTTTACCTTTCATTGATATATAGACAAGTGTGTTCAGAATGTGCAGCATCAGGTCGACTCCAAGTTTTGCCTCATCTTGCAGTCATGCTACCCTTTTCCTTTGTGTGTCCAGGGAGTTGGTGTTACGGCTCAGTCACACCAGCATTTAAAATGCTGAAATCAATTTCAGTGGCATTGCTGCAGTCGGTGAATTCACTCGCAGTGGTGAAGTAAATCTGCATGACCATTAGCACCAACAGCAAGCCATAAAAAAATGCTTACCATTGAGAGAATGGGAAGCTGGTTGGTCTGAAATGGAGGAAGCTATTATAACTCATTAACTGTGCTGCATCCGTCACTTTTATTAAACTTCCTCTGACCTGCTCCTCAAAACTCCTCTATTTTTGAGAGGCAAGAAAAATCAGCGGAGGACATCCTGGCGTAAAACTCCACTAACGTCAGTCTCTCTGTGATGGCGTAGGAATTATTCACAATATACTTCACATTCGTAGCACAAATCACAAGTCGTGAAATCAGAGAAATGCTTGAACCGCTGCCTTGTTTGAAGATGAACTATATTCTACTCTAACGTGTGCATGCTGAATGTCTGGGTGATGCACTCCCTCACAATTGAGTTCCACTTTTATCACTCAGCCAACATCTCATTATTTATGAGAGAGAGAGAGAGATTTAAAAATAAGTGTTTTGCCTTTGAGAACTCTTGGTCTAATCATGTGAATCAGTGGGGACTGCCAGTAGGTGGAGCTCGTCAGCGCAGTGGGTGCAAGTGACTGCCTCGATCACTTGATATTCATCTGATAAGTCGAGTTGTGCAGCTCTGACACTGGTTGAGTGTTTCTGAGCACTCCCCCCAAAAGCAGCGGGGGGTTCTGAAGCCAATTTGATGTAGTGGTCAAACCGTGTAATTGCAACTTCCTGGTCCAACTGGGACCCAAAAAGTAGTCTTGGCCAGCGGAAGTCAAGGGTGTGCATGCTCTGTGGGCACTGGGACCAGTGTGAGATTCACCAAGCTCTGGGTGACTGACAAGCTGACTGGTGTGATTTGAATGAGTAACTCATAAAACTTATATTATTATTAATTAATATTGTATTATAATATTCAACAGCAACACAAACAGTCTGGAAAATGGTCATGAAGTTGAATGAACACCTATTAAAGAAAACAAAGGAAGAAATCTTATCAGCCATTGTTTGACTTCTTAAGTTTTCATCAAACAATACAAATAAGTAGCCAACTAGTGTTAAATCACGTGGCGCTGTGGGGTGGCTTTCCTCCTGTCCTTCCCATTTTTTTGAGTCACCAGCTGCCACTGGTGTGAACCCACTTCTAGCATGTGACACATGCTGTCACTCCAAACAATTCTGACACGGAAACACTGCGATGAACAGGCAAAAAAATCGTCCAAGTCTTTCTGGTACAGTAATGGTTACATACTATAACTCCATATTCTATGAGGACAAGCTCTTAAATTACTGATTAGTGTGCGGTGCTTATTGGGTCTTTTTTCATGCGTGTGTGGGCAGTGGCACAAGGGATTTCAATCACTGACCTCAGTCAAGTTAATTGACTGGTATGCAGTGCTCATTTGTCCAGTTTTATGAATCCATTGGATACCTCTCTGTCCCTGTGGATAGGGGGAGAGGTTTGACATGCAACAGAGGTTCCCAACCAGAATCAGACTGTGGAGCCATGAAGCTACTGGGGTGCCTAAAACTGGCTGGTGCAAGCAGAGGAGCAGGAGAACCAGCCAAATGCAGACCTTTGAGGAGAGTTTGGTGCAGTTCAATGATTTATTGTGAAAATCAGGGTAACAAAATACTTACAGGAAAGTGAGGTAGCAAGGGTACAAACCAGAAGGCAGCAGTCCAACACAGGCAAGTAAATCCAAAATATAATAAACAGGCATGAAGGTCAACACAGGCTGGTTTCAGGTTTTAGATAAACAGAATACAGGTTCCAGAGTTCTGGTCTCACATTAACAGATAAACACAAACCAGAGGCTAGAAAGCAAAAACATTAAGCACATGGAAACCTAACAATTTGGCAAGAAGTTAGAGAAGAAGATCGGTATAAATGGTGAGTGGCTGATGAGGGAATGAAATGCAGGTGAGGAGGTGGACAGTGAAGTTCAACTTCACTGCAGAGCAGATGAGGGAACTGACGACAGGTGCGCAGATGGACTGTCAGGTGAAGGGGAAAGGAGGGAAAGTCGAGTGCATCTGATGGACAAAGGCAATGAATGTGTTTGAGGGGGTGGGAATGTGGCTGGAGAGACCAGAGAGGCAGATTGTGACAAATATTAAGTTGACATAGAAATATCACATTTATTGTTTTGTATTAAGTTGATTTTGCTATTTTTTCAACTTTTTAAGCAATACATTACACAAATAAAAAAAAAATACACCTTATTCAGTAATTGAGACTTCCTCACTAAATGGCGTCCATGTCAAAATAGATGGAAAAAGCCTTTCATCAAGTGAGAAACCACCCTGGAGCAGTCAGCTTGCTTTGTGTCTGTGGCTGGCTACTCATTAGACCTGTAGAAAACACACACGCCAACATTTAGTTTATTTTCTATGTAAAAGTCTGGGTTCATAAATTGTTTACTGCACACATACAAATGTTACAATCAAAGCCTTACCCTGCAGGTAAATCATTTAGCACATAAACAATTCAGAAAATGTCATCAGGCTTCGGAAAAAAAGAAATAACTTTTTTTCTGCCAAAAATGTGCAGCCGCTGCCTCTGGACCTGTGAACCTCTTTTATAGGAAAATGGCGTTGATGCATGATCTTTCCTTGGCGGAAATGATTGATACCGCACAATGGAAGGACTAAATTGCCACAATTTGTTTACATCCTTGGCAGAGAATATTTTGCATTAATAAAACATTATCAATCATTACCATGAAACTGTGCGTGAGCCTGTGTGCAAATTAGTCTCCCATTTTAGCCAGAGAAATGAAAACGCATATGTCTTGTCAGCCGCAATCCGCCCAAGTCTGGAAATTTGAATAAGCTAAATAAAACGTGTTAGTGTGCTTGAGGCTCTGTGCTTATCATGTTTCTGGGACACGTGTTGACAGCATGGTTAAAAAAAAGACACTTTTTGACACTTTATTTTTTTCTGGGCGTACAGTTCATCATCATTGACTGTAATTTCTGCAGAGCTCATTCGCTGTGATGTGATGAGGCTTCTGCGTGGATGTGATGAAGAAGACGACAAATAAGTGACCCCCTCCGTAATGTTCTGCTTCAGCTATAGTCGCCATGCATTCAAACTGTCTCTTTCTGCCCCCTTAAAAACAGACGACAGCAGAAAGCAACATAAATAAACCTGGAGCAGTATACAAAAAAAAAAAGAGAAAAAGACGACCTACTATCAAAGTCAAGCGGAAAAAAACAGCGTCTGTCGTCGTTGTCACTCCTTTTTTGCCGTTCTCTTCCGATAAATATAGAGGACTGGGAACAGGTAAAATAATTAGTCTCTGTAGGGATGAGAGGGAAAAGGAGAAATGTAAACCAAGCGGAGGACAGGGATGAAGAGCGAGGCAGAGACGGCCTGTTTTTTTTTGTCAGTGCTGGGTGTGTTCTGTGCCAAGCTGTTTTTCTACATTCATTTTGTTTTTCCTACCTGTGATTCGGCTCTGTTTGCTCTGTCTAGCACCTGCAATTATTAGAGTTTTGGCGGCACCGGGGAGATTAACTCTCTCTCCTCCAACGTCTTTTCTGGGCCGACCGATTTGACAGAAACATGAATGACAGATGTAAAATAAATAAAAAATACCCACTGGATTTTAAATATTGTATACAAAATGTTCTCTGAGATGATGCGCTACTTACTGACTCAAAATTTAAGATTTGGGAAAGTAGAGGAAAAATGTTAAGCTGCATGAAACACCTGCAAAGAAATCACCCTCATGCTTGACTATGAATAGGATCCTAGAACTGTAAAATATGCTTTTAATGATAATCTGCAGCATTAAAGACTTAACTTTCTTCAAGTAAATAGTGATGTTTATGTTCAATAGCTCATCCAACTTGCTGTCTTCCTTGAGATCCACATTCTCCTCCCATCACACTCAAGCCAATGCGCAGAACGCTGCTGTCTGAGGCTTGGCACTGTCTCTGGTCCTGATGCTTCCCACATGCAAATGAAATAGACAGTATGACATTTAAGTAAGTGCCATGCTTTCGCCTTTGACTTTACCCTCCCTAAATCTCTCTCTAGCTGTCTTATCTTGGAAACTGATGCAAGCAGTCCTCACCGCGAGGGCTTTGGCAGTGGATCCCGCAGAAGAACACTATGTATCATTCACTTATGTGGAGACATCAGAGGGGCAAAATAGCCCGCAGTCTGGCCCGGCGTGGAGAGAGGTCGTCATGTCTGTGAGAGGCGTTTGTGAAGGTGCTTCTTGTGGTAATTCACAAGGACTCATGCTGTCTCATTGAGTTCTTGGGGCTTTTAGAGGGTTCCCGCTGAGCTGAAAGCTCATTTGTGGCCAGTTCACACAGGATTGAACAAAATTGAGGAAACAGATCAAATGTATCCTGACACCTCAAATGAGAAGTTTGTTAACTTCTTGAATCTTTGTTTCACTCGAGCTCTTTCGAGGTGTCTCCACAATACAGCAGAGATGGAGAATAGGCATTGCTTTTTCAGTTCCCGCATCATTTCTTTAGGCATGTTTCCATATTTATAGAATTTGAGCGGCGCTCCTTTTTAAGGCAATTTCACTGCAGCGTATGAAAAATGTACAAGCCCCAACTGTGTAACACAGCCTCATGTTATGTTGAGTATGGAGCTAACCGCAGTCCTGTCGACCCCAGAGAGGCCCCTCTCATTGGAGGGCTGCTGACAGCTTCCAACAAACCAGTGCCTCCATCCACTTCAAGGTATTTAAGATAAGGCCCAGGTGGAGATGGAGAGAGATGGGGGAGAGAGGCCGACAGAACACTCTCTTTTGTTATCAACCATGCCCGCGGCTGTATGGGATTTCCCACGAGGCCCGCAGCGCAAACAGACCTTATGGGGAACTGAGTGAGCGAACCTCCTGCAGAGCGAGGGCGGCTGCGCTCTGTATCGTGGGATTTCAAACAAAACCTGTCTGGACGTTGCCAGCCAATCATCCCCTAAGAGACCTCAATTCAATCAATACATGCGAAGCTTCCTTCCATTTTACAGCTCAACAGTGTTGCATTCGGAGTGGAAGATTGCCATCCACACGTCTTTCCCCTTTAGACCTCATCATTGCTTTAAAATCAAATCAGCCCGACAAACATAAGCCCTAGTTATGTTCAGGTTTATGTACTGATGAATTTAATGGCGCCGCATTGTTTCCAAATTGGATCAGAGATTTCAGTCTTTTACTGTGTTCCCATAAGTCCTTGGGATATTGGACAGGGCCTTAAGACACAGGCTACAGTTAACACCTTGTCAGCAGTAAAGGATTCCTCCTAATCTATTTGATCTCATTAAAATGCTCCATGGCATCCAGAGGTGCTGTGGCTCTCTACGGCTGTCAGTCTTGAAGATGTAGTTACAGCATGTGTTTGCCAGACTTTGGGTGGAAACTGGATTCATTGGAACAGAAAGAGGGTGCCCACAGTGGTGACACATCTGTGATTTCTTCTGCCGGGATGTACTTTATATATTTGTGGTCCCAGTTGTTTGTCTCTTGGGGTCATGGGCCAAAGAACAAGTGGCTAGTTTTTTGGAGCGATAAGACAGAAATTAACTACAGAAAATACAAATAATAACAAAAATCAGGTGTTCAGAATGCATGTATGTGTGTGTGTGTGCACCTGTGCTTGCACGGGTAGGGTATTCTGTAGACAAAAAATAAAAAGGCATCTCCCTCAGGATCGGTTCCTCTCCGTCCTCGCCCTCTGCCACATTTCCATGAAGTGAACTCAAGCTCGCGTGTCTGTACTCCCCTGCAGCCGTGACGTCGTCGGCATCAGTCCAAGGATTGGTACATGATGTCAGCGTCATATGGAAGTGCATCTGTCGGCTACACAAACACGTGTGTGTGGCAGCAGCATCGCTCACTGCGTTTGAGCTTCAGAAACATTTGGGAAAATCTATCTTGTGTGGACACTACGGCACTACTTCATTAACAGATGAGCTGAGCAACGGAAAAGCTGTTTGAGTCACAAAACAAGGATGCTGCCACCGTGCTACTGAGAAATGTAGCGAAAGTAGTAATTTAATCCATAATAAAACAGACAGGGTAGCTTTAAATCTTTTGCAAAAGAGTTTGAGTTTCACCACTGCGTCAGAAACGTTCTTTTAACTTTATGCTATATAAAAAGTCGAATTGTCTAAATACACCCAAAGAAAAAAAAAACAGACCATCTTTTTAAGATAACATTTTGAATTTTGATGCAGATCCAAATTTAGATGCATATTAAAGATTTTACCATTTAGTATCATTAGAATAACAAATGTAGAGGTCTGTGCTGCCTTGGTGGGGGCGTGTTTTCTCATTTCAATAAAAGTTGTATATGTGTGTGTGCTGCCCCGGTGGAAATCACGAGTGCATGAAGTATCTTTAAGGGAGTATTGTAATAAAAAGTCCTTCAGGTAGGTTGCAGAGACAGCAGCTTGGTGCCAGTGGGAAGAGGATGACTTTGGTGCCTGGCAGAAGTCTGCAGCGGCCCAGTGGGACAGGACAGAATTTACATAACTAACATCTTGATTTGCGTAAAGCGAAATTAGAGCCTGCGCTATGTTCAATTAACTCCGCGGATCTCCTTGTAATTAAAACTCAGCGGCCCCCCACTGTTCAATAACTCCGCGCCAGCAGAGGGAGAGAGATGGAAAGGTGGGGCGGGAGATTGAGAGAGGTAGATAGAAAGAAAGAGAGAGAGGGGGGAAGGAAAGAGGAGAACGGGTGGAAAGATAAACTGCTGCTTCATCATGTTTTCATCAGATATGACCTTGGCAGTCATAATGGTGGGGCTGGAGATACAGCTGGAGAAGAGCCACACTATCCACAAGTTGAAAGTTAATGTGAGAAGCATCAGCCATGGTGCCCTCTTTATAGTGCCCTTGCCAGCTGTTGTATCGCGATCAGTGGCTGCATTGCTGGCCCCTAATGAGATGTTTCTCCTTAAATTGACGACATAGGGGAGGGATTATGCTCGGCTGTATAATGCTCAGTACTTTTAGGTTAACTATTTACCATTTCTTTTTTATTTACTATTTTCTGCTCACAGGTCCCTTGCTATTTGGTAATTGCTGTAATTCGAGCGTTTATGGGACTGAACGCTGTGAAGGATTACACAAAGCACAAGTGAACTTATTCATCAATAATCACCTCTCTGATCCCTGTTTTTCATTGTTGGGGAGTGATGATGAGGCAAAACTGAGCAGTGCTGCACTGTAGTCTCAGGTCGCTGTAGTCGCTGTGATTCACTCCAGACTGTTGAGACACTTCTGTAATTATGATATGCTGCTATTCTAAAACTGCAGTTTAGCTCCCATGCTTTTCTTTTATGCAAGCCATTAATCTTTATTATACATTTACCTGGAAATTACAAAGTGACAGAAAGGCCGCGTCTGTAGTCTCTCCTTTGCCTATACAAAGCCTCTAAAGTGGCTGTTTTATGGGATCAGTTGGAGAATTTTAACTAAGCCATAATCCCTAAATTCATGAAATTGCTTTCAAATGCACTGCAATGTTTAATTCATGAGAAATAATATGCAGGTAATAAATCTGAATATAAGAGAAAGGGCCCAAAACTTCTGCAACATAATGCTGCCCGACTTTTAAGATTGTCTCAGTTGTTTCAGGGATTGTTTGCTGATTCTTCCCATGTGTCAAAGAGGCAGAAAGAGAACGATTTTAAAACGTTTCAACTGCATGACCTTTATTAAGACAAACAACAAGATCTCCAAATTCAATAGATGAAAAGATTCTTGCATATCATGAATTTAAAATACATTTGCTGCATTACTTTGATTTTATTTTCCATTTAGTTCGTGAACTTAGTGGAAAAAAAAAAAAAACTATGCAGGACGATCCTGGGTGATTAGCATGGAGCTAAAGACCAGCATGGCCATTTTCATTTTGTCCATGTTCTGCTTACACCTGCAATTTCTGGTCCAAGCTTTCCTACATAACATCCCCAGCTTGCAATAAAATGGGCTGCATAGATTACATATATATTAAATGCTTCATCCTTTCTCTGGATATGCACTCCCTCTGGGGGAGGATGCATTCCACTTATATAAAAGCAAACACACAGCTGCCTGGTGTGAGCTGTTTGTGCACTTTGGAAACTAAATAGCATAGTCCTGTTAATTGTAAAGAACAGACATACTTATTCTAGATAAATGATCTCTGTGTATAAATAGGTGTAGGCTGCTAATGTGTAACAGCCTTTAAAATACAAGATACAAGCATCAGCTACTGCGTTGGCAGCATGTGTCCACTCGGGACTGTCAGGAGAAGGCGAGCCCTGGCGTGAAACACTGCTCTGGGATATCATAGATTTGCTGACAGTAATGGGGGCTGCGGGTGGTGGACAGAGCAAAAGGCAAGATACGACCTAATGGCACACAGAGGCATCCCTCTTTGAAAGAGCAATTTTTTTTAATCACAAGGAAAGTTAATCCTCAATCAATGAAAATGTAAAGCACTGGCTTTCTGTTCTATTTGTGCTGATAGCAGCTTACAGGATCGCTATTGAGGGGCTCAGACCGCATTTGCAAGTGCCTGGCACGACTCCTAGTCATGTCTCGCTGGGCACACACACAGGGGAAAAGGCTTCCTTTTTCATTTTTGGATGCCCCTAAAATGGTGGGGAGGTGCGTCTGTTAATGCCCTACATTTTCCCCAAATGCTACCTCGTGAAGGCAATTAGAGATTGTTTGCCTGATACAGTAATGGAAACACCCAGTGTGGTTAGAAAATGCGTTTTTGCTCTAAATTTGGATCCTGGAGCATGTTTTCCATGGCCTTATTGTTGAGGAGTTAGCAATACATATTAGCATCAAATACATAATGAATGTAATTTCAAAGGCTGCTGCTGTTGTATCGCACTCCTCTCTTTTCTTTCTTCCCTTTAAGGCTTAAGTTCAGGGGCGTGCATGTTGTTATAGCCACATTTTGTTTTGCTGACACCAACAATTCTGCTCGTCAAGTCCTGAAAATGCACTGCAGCTTGTTATGGTAATACTTTGTCAGCTGGGGTGTCAGACCTTGATAAGAAAAGTCGGGACATTATTCACCCCGAGATCTTTATGGCTCCCACTAAGCAGCTTCCTTTAAAGGTCCCCCGCCAAAGGCTGCATCAAAGGGAATCAGGCTGTGGAATAATAGGCAATATTAAAGTTGCATTTGTGCCTGCTGCAAGTCTTAAAGTTTAAACTCATATATGTTTGAGACATGTAAACCCTAAATGTATGTTTCAAAGTATCTCGTAAGCTAACTTTTGCTGCTTTTCATTACCACTTCAACTCTCTGCTACTTCTTCTGGCTGAGAGGGAGTGGAAGCAGGAACAGCACAAGGTGTCCAAATCCAGTTTTTGAACAGCTCTGAATGTTAACTTACCAATGTTATACGCTACTGCCAAAATTACATTCTGTCCTGGTACATATACTTACAAGATGGCAGAGCTTCTTATTGGTGCTGGATCGATGGATTCGCTTGGAAACGCTGCTGATTTTGTCCACCATAAATCTCATCCGCAGTGCCTCCAGGAATGGCTCAAAGATGAGATTCCCTCCACCGTGACACTGTTGGAATCAGATTTGCCACCTGTTTGTCTAGCTGCTGGGACACTTTTCACCTCTGAGACACCTAATTATGCATCATCTGATGTTATTTTTGAAATAACATTATGGAATTGTTGGAAATGCTTCCAGGATATGCATTAGATTTTGGTGGGGTTACCATGTGTGCTTGTTTATCGTTTGCTGAGTATAATTCACTTCCTTTGGATAAAATTGACAGCTATATTGCTTGTGCAGCTGGAAACTTTTAATAGTTTTCATAGGTAATCATATTTTTGGCCAATGTAAGCAGCATACTGTAGTCTAGGCAATGTTTGTCAGTTTGTCCACCACTTAAGTAAACACTCAAATATCTCAACAACTATTGGATGGATTGCCATGAAACTTCCGACACTGACACTACCCAGAGGATGAATCCTGTTGTTTACGGTACTTTTTCTCTAGCACCACCAGTAGGTCAAGCTTTTTTGGTTCGGAGTGAAAAGTCTTGAAGCTTGTTACAGCATTCATGTTTCCCGAAGGATAAATTAAAGTAATAACTTTGGTGATGTAACTGCAACTTTTTGTTTAGTGCAATAATCAGGTGAAAATTTTTGTTTGTCCAGTACTTTGGTTATAGCCAAATATCTGCAAAACTACTACTACCACTACTACTATACTATAATAGTAATATTAGCAATAATGAAATGGAATTATACAGCACCTTTCATACATAGACCTACATACATACATACCTTTCATGCATTCGTTCAACAGTTTACAGAGATGAGCACAACTTTTCATCGGGAAAGTCTCAAGAGTGCACTGGCCAAATTTGATGAAGTTTGAAGTTGATCTGAAGATTTCTGTAGGGGGAGTTGATATAAGTATACCCCCATAAGTGGGGGTATACTTCTATCAACCCACATTTTTTAACAGAAAATTCAAAATGGCAGATTTCCTGTTGGTTGTAGCTCATGGCTCCAAGAGACTTTCTTGGGATGATTCATGTGCCTAACAAATTTCGTACATCTAGGAGAAATGTACAGCTGGGGCTGCTTCGTTTCTAGGGAGCGCTATCAAGCCAATCAGCCACTTCCAGCCCAAAGACCGGCATCAAATCAAAGGGTTCACCACTTCTGATGTGCAAGTAAAAAATGAGTAGAAAGTAAAAAAAGAATAATTTCTAAATGGCTGACTTCCTGTTGGGTTTAAGGTATGACTCCAATAGACTTTTTAAAAGTCTGGACATGGTTAATCTTTTATTTTTTTCAAATCTTCTAGGGGACACTATTGAGCAGATTTTCCTTGCCCGTTCCTGCGACCCAGATCAGATTGTGATATTCACCAGTTCTGACGTGTGTGCCATGACTTATTGTTGTCTACCCCCAAAAGTTGAAAAATAAAAATAATGATAGAAAGAGCAACAACAATAGGGCCTTCGCAGTTTAGTGCTCGGGCTCTAATAAAGAAAATACATAAAATACATAAAAGCATAAAGAGGTACATAACGCAGTAAAACATATGGTAAACATATGGTAATGGTATGGTAAATGGTAAACATTATACCTGATCAGCATCAGCTGGTTAGCATGCTAATGATAGTGGTGGCTGCAGACCATTAAAGGGTTAACGCATAGAAGTTATGTTCTCACACAACACTTTTAATTCAAAATTCCATTCATAGTTTCTCAAAAATGACAAAAATGTATTTGTTTCAATTTCATAACTCTTGAAACAACACAACAAACAAAAAATTCAATTACACCCTCAGGCTCAAGTGTTAATGACATTTTATTTTATCACATCTATCAAATGTGTTATTTTTTGAAGGATGGAAATAGAATTAAAGTGGTGAACAATTACACACATAGCAGTCAGGAACAGAGGATTCAGTAATATGCAGAAAGAACCTTTGATTTCCAAATATTTTAGCCCGATATGTTGTTAGTAACAGTATTTCTCATGAAACAAAGAAAAAAAGAAATGCTTAAAGGGTCAGCTTCTCAGATGTACAGTCTTTGTTGAGAGTGTGTCAGCACGCGCATGCCAACAGTGAAGAGCGAAAAGCAAGCTATAAATCGTTTTGGAGAAGGAGCCCGTGGAATGCTTCGTTAGTGCCAGAGCCCGGTGGAAATTGAAGCAGAGTGAATGTGTCTGAACTTAGACGGATGAGATATCAAATTGGCGGGCAGGAGTGTGATAATCAGGGAATTGGAGTCGGAAAATTGCATCAGAATGGAATCATAAGCCTGGCCAGAAGTGAGGATTTGCTGATCCCTGACCTTCTGTTTCAGAGCTGAGGATTTTAAGTAATGAGATCTATGCAGTGAAACAACTCCACTATCAGACCGCCAGACTTTGGCATTCTGGGTGGAGAGCGTCTGCCACTCCACCAAGCACAGTCAGTGGATTTAGCACAGAAATGAAAAACACAGAGGGTTAAAGATACAATGTGTAAGATATGACCCAAATGGTTGTTTAAAACGTTCAAAAAGTGAACTAACGTGAAGGAGCAACAGTT
Organism: Chelmon rostratus; assembly: GCF_017976325.1. Taxonomy (NCBI): domain Eukaryota; kingdom Metazoa; phylum Chordata; class Actinopteri; order Chaetodontiformes; family Chaetodontidae; genus Chelmon; species Chelmon rostratus. The sequence continues at coordinate 27,219,941 of NC_055660.1, read as the reverse complement.
CTGACGGCATGTCAAAGACGTTTATGTTGTGTTGTAGAGATATGGACTGAAGTTAGCATGCTAACCAGCTAACTGTGGCCTTACGGCTATTACGGTCTCGTAATAGCTTCAGCTGGGAGAGTTTGCTACGTTTCACAAGCGCTCTTAGCTTTTGTAGTGTGAAACAGTCAATAGCTGCTTTTCCAGGCTAGTGAAGAGCGACCTTCGTCTCGCTGCTCTCTGGGTTCACGTTGTCCCTGGAGTCAGAGTCCTGCTCGGAGCCACTGTAAATCACCACAGCACCATTTTCTCTGTTGTTAACCTGGCCTCCTTTTGTCTCGGAGGCTGTGCTTGGTCCTGATCAGGCCGTTTTCACTGGGAGGCTGCTGAGTCTGGTTCCGTTGCCCCGCAGTTCAGACGCCAACAATTCTCAAGTGCTCCGAGCTCTCGGCCGGGACAGACTCCAGTCTGGTATTAGGGCCACTAGCTGCACAGCTAACAGAGCTAACTAACTAAAGGCCGCTACAGCCAAACACAGCTACAGCAAAGAGGAGCAGGTGACTGAGAGTAGCTGGGTTTTGTTGCAGACATCACAGCTCTCCAAAGCCAAGGAGAAAAAGTCAAAACTTGCCACTGCACGTTGCAGCTGAAGCTCCAGATTCCCCGCAATGTCCTCAACTCTCCTCGTCACGGTTCACCTGGACAGCGGGACCTGCTCAAATGCTCCTATTTTTTTCAGTGCATATTAGTCCACCAAGCACTCTTCGACAAACTCCTCCTCCGAGAATAGCTTTGTGAGATTTGTGGGATATCACAAAGCTGGTCTTGGTTGCTGCATCCCTGGATGTGTGAAGCTTGGTAAGAAAGCCTTGCTGCTTTTGCAGCTTAGCTAACAAAGTTTCCAATGTTTGCACCCTATCCGCATCGGTCAAGTTTTTGTATTTCTGCACGCGTTTTGTCTCGTACAATGCAAATTGTAGTCCTTAAAGATGGCGATCTGCTCCCTGCAGTAAACAAATACTTAGCTGTCCAATTTTTTTGTTGAAAACCTTGCATTCGGCATCTAACTTTCTTTTTTTTAGCATGAGCGGACATTTTTGAGGGCTAAAGTCATCTTGTGACAATGATACAATCACGCACATGTGTTGCTATACTATCGCGTCATTATGTAGGTAATAAAAAACAACTTCAAAATTAAAGCAGTGCAGCTTTAGTCCATGGACGAGGTAAAATGAGAAAATACGCTTATTTTGTAATTTCCAATTAACCTTGCACGGGCCGGTCAGAGTCAACCAAAGGGCCGTATGTGGCCCGCGGGCCGTACAATGCCCAAGTCTAGAGAATAGCAGAGGCTACCATTGTGTCATAAAAAGTCCCAAGCAGGGGTCGGCACACTCTGAAGGACCTCAGTCTCCTCCGGAGGTGGAGGCGACTCTGGCCCCTCTTGTGCAGAACCAGTTCAGTTTATTATTTAGGTGAAAACCCAGGTACTTGAAACTGTCCACCGTCTCAATGTCCTCCCCCTGGATGTTCACTGATGAGTGTGGCAGTGTCCTCCTTCTGAAGTCAACCCCCATCTCCTTTGTCTTACTGGTGTTCAAGCACAGGTGGTTGCACTCAGTGAGGTAGTCGATGGTCCAGGCAGCCAGATGTCTGTCCACTCCCACGCCCTCCAGCTTCCCCCTCAGCAGTACCGGTCCGACGGTGTTGAAAGCGCTGGAGAAGTCAAAGAACTCATGCTGCCATGCGTGAATTCATACACATTATAACTTTAGGGAGGAAGAATGACGAGGACTAATGGCGAAAGAGTGACACTGTGTTGCATGAAGGTATAATGTGCAGAAGTGTTTTCATGGTGTTTTAAATATGTCATCAGCTAGCCTTCCAGTACAGCAAACAGCGGCCTGAAAAACCACATGAAGGTTTTAAAGCTGCAGATGTGCTGACCGCTGAATATTTCTTTCATCTCTCTCAGTATGTTGTCATCATTTTTCACACGAGTATCATTGCTTCCTCATCAGTAAATCATTTAGAACACCTGCAAGGTTAAAATTGTTATTCAGTGCAGTTGCCATCATCAGTGTTGCTTTGGTTGTGATGAATAAGCTCAGGTTTCCTGTTTCATTCCATCACTTTCTAATATTAACCTTCCATTTTCATGGATATTGACAGCAGCTTAGCAGTAATGGAGACACAATGGAATAAGACTCCAACAGTCAACCCCCAGTTGAACATTGGTCTTTTCTCTTGAAGTCACTTGCTAAATGCTCCTTACATGTTGTTTTGGTTGGAAATGATCCCAAATTAAAAAGAGTGTTTGTCAGCCAGACAGCGTGAAAATCTCCTCATTAATTCTGCCTTTATCACTGGAATGATTAGATTGTGTTTGGAGAAAGTTGCAAGAGAATCCAACAGCTTAAGATGTAGAATTACTCATTTTCTGCAGTCTCGAGAAAGCTTTTCAATGACATCATTTGATTTGGATAATTAGTCTAAATAATTAACCTAATTGGACTAATTTGGTTCATTATCTTCCTTTCACAGATTGTTTGTGGCTGGGCGGCAGATGTTTTCGATCCTGTTTCTAATTTATAAAAGGTTATTATAAACAATCTCATGGTTACAAACACATTTAAAGCCAGCGGTTAAATGAGAATATTTATCTTGATGCTGAATGCGTCAGTTACATTAATTTGTTTAACTATCTGTGACATATCACATCTAATCATGGTAATGTAATATTTTATTATGTCGTATATTGTTTTTCATTGCATGCTTTGAAATTATGTTAGAAGTAAATCACCAATAACTGAACTTTGTTTCTTTGATTTAATGAAACAGACCTCACATGATCTCAATTTGGTATAGGCAGAGATAAGACAGCCGTGTTACATCTGTGAAAATGTGAAAATAATACAACATAACCGTCTTGTTTAGTCGTGCCATAGAATTGTACCAGTCAATAAGTGAATCTTACCTCCACCTAACTCCTGTTATATTGGTAAAATCTTAACTCAACCGTACTGTCTCTTCTCATATCATTCACTGACATTATTTCACAAGTTATAGGCCCCATGTGAAGATGTTGGCCTTTAGTCACGCAAGGAACTGGTGTTTCAACCAGTGGGTCCCTGGTTTGTTTGCACAATTGTTTCCACAATATTTTTATTGTAATTTTTACAGCATGAAATACAACCATTTACATTCAGTATATTCTGTCAACTTGCTTCATTAACCCACAAATAAGAAATATAAAAATGAATAAATAAAAAAAGGGCTGCATTCTAAGAGCAAAGATTGTCCAATAATCCTACTGATCATATTCCTGATTGCCAATCAGCTGATCTGTCCACTAACCTTCAGAAAATACTGAAATATTAACGGTTTATAATGCACATTTCTGCTGAAGGTTTTACATTATTACACTTATTTCGTAGCAGCAAAGGTAAGCCAGACAAAGACTGCAAGCTTGCAAACACTGATCTTAACAATGTGTTTTTTTAAATCCTTAAAAATCACCTTTGCAAAGGTTCATGAGCATCCAGCATTTTTGTCAGGCCTCAAGGACACACACGATTCATTGTGCTCTGGTCAGAGATACAGTGTGTTTGTATGTATGGTCGCCGCTTGGGAGCTGTAAACACAACAATGACATCATATTGTAAAGTTATGGCAAACGTGTTTGGAAACTGTTGCATATTTCCTCTTCTACTCGAGCATATTGGCACCATAGGGATCATAAAAATATCAGCAGTGAACAAAACTACAGTGGCTCTAGGACGTGGCTTCTAGGGACCAGAAAAAGGTAGGATGCCTTCCACAGCACAGGGACCCTCTCAAGCCTCTCCACGCATCCTTCACATTGTTATACTGGAGTTTTTGTTACACTTTCCGCCTGTAGCTGTCCTTGCCCTGCTTCGTCCTCACAAGTTTTTTGAATCTCTTCCACTGCCTTCCTATCCCGTCTCTGAAGGCCCTCTTCTCCTCATTCTAGAGGACCTCGATGACTCTGGTGACTCAGAGTTGTCGTTTAGAAACCAGCATACAGTCTCTATTGAAACAACATTATCCACACAGACCCTGCAGAGCCTTAGTGGGCTCCTCACAGTCCTTGCAGTCACAGGCTGCTGTTGGACTAGAGGCTTGTCATGGGGCAGAAGGTGGCTCAGGTTGGGAGGGAGGGTAATGCTTCGTTTGTGTTAGCATACAGCAGGTCCAGTGTCTTATTTGCTCTGATTATTTCCCTGCAATTCCTGTGTGCCCGTACAGTCTGAAAGTTGTCTACAGCAGGGGTGTGTCGAGGGGGCGGCCATTACAATGCCACCCCACCATCCTAAACTATGATTGGCTATGACTGTGTGGTCAAAGGCAGGACCAACTTTACTCATGATTATGAAATAGTTTTAAAAAGAACAGATGAACAGGGGAATTAAACTGTTTTAAGTGTCCAGGATGGTTGTAATGAACAAATGTATCTTGTGTTGCAAGAGGAAGAAACTGTAAGATACACTGACTAGTAATTAAAGTAAAAATGAGTTGTGGGGACTTAAATGGTAAATGAACGCTTTTATGATGTGTGTGTCTGAACACACAAGCATTTCACGCCACTCCTGCACAAGTAAGTAAGTAATAAGCCCACTGACACGCCATGTTGTGTTGTTGTGGAGCCATTTCTCCATGAAGCACAAAACACTGCACTGCACTCTGACTCCTCATCACGGCTAGCTCGTCCCTCTTGCTCGCATGCAGCGACCTCACATTTCCCACCGTGATTGAAAGCAGATCCATCTTGCATCTCCTTTTCTTCGCCTCTGCTCTACATCCCCAGTACTTCACCCTCAACCATTTTGGATTTCAAGACTCTCTCTTAAACAATGACTCAGTCATGTTGTTGTTCAAGGATGGTCTGAAAATACCGTCCCCACCATGAAGAACATGGTGAAAACATTTCACCACATCATGTGACTAACTAGCTAAACTAAATAACTATTACCTGTTGCTGGAACCAGATGCAAGTCCAGCATTCACTCTCCTTTTAGCTCTATTTTGGTCTCCCCTGACTCCTGAGTGCAATATTTTGCATTTTAGCTGCTAAAAACTCCACTTTCTTTTGAGTTTATCAGAGCGTTTTCACTGAAAACAGCTGCCTCCTGCTGTCGATGTTGATAAATGTGAAATTTGTGACCAAGAAAACAAAACAATTAGCTAAAAGAAGCTAAAACTCTCTGCGGTGCTAAGTGAGTTGCAGAGGTGAGTGACCATTTTTTGTGGGTTTGTCTGTACAAGTAACGCATTTTACGTGACACACTTTGATTTGAATAATTTTTCTATAAAACAGTGATTCAAGGAATTTGAATTTCAGTTAAGTAAAAAGGAGTAAAGAATTGCACACTGAAGGAAGTGCAGATTTAGATAAAAGGCAAAACAATGTCCAAATAACCCCAAGCCAATGTTGAAAGAGCAATTTTTACAAGACACATGGATATCTTGAGGCCTCTCATTTGGCCCCATCACATGTAGCCACCATAGAGACTAGTGCTAGAGGTCCTTAAAGCAATCATACTGTGCTATGTTGATGGGCTGTGCTCTGCTTGCTCTAGTTAGCTCTTGCCTGCAGCTCACCACAGAAGTCTGCCTAATTCTAAGCATCAGTGTAAAAAATGGGCCTGTCCTGCCATTGAATCCAAGCTTAAAGAGATGGGGATGATTGGATGGAATGGTGGAGACAGTGGAAAGAAACGTGCTCAAACAGCTGGGAGAGGTGCTACTTTAAATGAAATTGGATGGAGAGGGAACAAAGTGCAGCATACTGTGAAGATTGACTCGAGATTGCAGAGCAGAGAATGGACATGGCAGACAGTGAACACAAAGAAAAAGAAAAAAAATACAGACTTCCTCTTCACGTTTCACCACCCACACAAATCCCAGAGCTCCTGCTCAACCTTCGGACCAGGCGAGTCCAGTCTACTCACCCACCGAACCTTTAATCTCCCTTACTACAAACACGGGTCTCCAAAAAAAAAAAATCAAAGTAGAATACTCTTGTTAGAAGAGAATAATGTATGACAAAACTGCTGTCAAAGTATACGACATTCCTCCCTTGATGTGCAAAGTCCATCTGATCATGGGCAGACTGTGACTTTAAGAACAGCTTTTCCACTGTACCATCTGCTGCCCATCCATTTGTTTGTACTGTCGAGAGATCCACATTAACCCAGAACACTTTCTGCTTTCTGCTGCTTTAAAACATGGTGGACACAGCTTGCATTGGGAACTATTAGTGTAAGAAAAACTGACCAAATGTATTCATAATTCCTACATAATCTCATGTCTATTGTAATATTATTATTTGACCCCATCCCATACTTAACTATTGAATATCATTATTACTTAAGCCTTTTATTGTTATTTAACCCCACTGACCATTGATTTTCTACAAGAATCTGAATATACAGAATCTTTCTGTTGACTAATTTACTGCTCCTGAACCATCTGGGCTAAGGCACCGTTTCTCCCTCAGACCACTTGTGGTGATATCTGTACAATGTAGTCACTCGCTGCAATGTGTAAGTAATTAATAGTTTCTGGGAGGTCACTCAACATTTGCTGCAGAAGCCCACCGAAAGGTCTCGAGAAATCCGAAGCAAATCACACATGACAGTCAAAAGTAAGAAAAAATAAATAAAGGTGGCTTCAGTCTCAGGCAGCAGCCTCTCAGGAACTCTCAGTAGAACTCATCTATCTTCTAATCTGGAGGGGAATCATCATAGGAATTTGTTTTAGCCTCATAGAGGCTCCATCTCTCTTTGTTGCTTTAAATGCTCATTCTCTTGATTAACTCTGGATGTATTTGGCTGTGGTGCTGTGCAGCCTCACTGTTTATCATAACCTCCTGCCCCGAAGAAGAGCAGCATCTATGGCCAGGGGACCAGAGATTTACCTTTTGACAGTAGGTGGCCATAATGCAGTTGTGTGGTCTTTCGCCTTGAATTGAATAATAATAATATTATTAGCTTGATCCTCCCACGCAGTTGTTGCAGTATCATTGCAGTACTATTGCTATCAACGCATCCATCACTTCTGCTGGGGAAGTTTTTGCAACCCCGTCTCCCAGAAATTACCTTCATATACAATTCATTTACATTCGTAATTATGTTGTGGTAACAAACATAATCGCTGCCTGGATTATGTTCAGAGTCAACATTTGTTTGAGTGAATGAAACACTGGATTTGATTTAATAACAGTGGAGTCACAAAGAGGTGGTGGTAATCAGAATCCAGACTGTGGTCAGGTTAACCACATGCTGTCAATGTTCAAACACAACAAAGCTGAACAATGCTGTAGTCACTATGTGCAGTGCCTGTACTGCTTGAAACGAATGTAATCCTTTGTCAGTGAACATACATTCAATATCAACCTTTTTGTGACTTGCCAGGTACGGTAATTAACATTTCCTTATTATGTTAATCAAAAACATAATTTGGTTGGCATTTTGTTTCCTTCAAAACATGTTTGTTGTTGCTAATTGGTTCTATAGAAGCATAATTTCAAGGAGACAGGGCTCGTTTTTGAGCCATAACCTTAACCCTGAAAGGCAATCTCAAATCATGGTATGAGCACTACAAAGTAGTTTTTTGGCAGGCTGTCCCAGTAAATGTGACCTAAATGTTCAGTTGTAACTGCACTGATGAATGTGTTTCTATTCAAAATGGATCAAATGTAACATTCAAAGTGTCACTCGTAGTGATGAACACAAAGAATAGTCACTGTATCATCTCTGTAGTTCCCCTCAGCTCATTAGTTGGTTTAAAAGCCAAAACTTTCCTGTTTTGGTTCAGGTTAGTTTTTCTCATCAGCCTTGTTTCCAGCTGGCGCAGGCAGCTGTTTCAGTGAAAATAAATAAATCCAATGTATGCTACCTGCCCACCACCAAATGGTAGATACACAAAGTTAGCAGCAAGCTGGTGAACATGGTGGGTCATTTAGCAGCTAAAGCTGACAAAGACCTGAAAGGAGAGTGAAAACTGGACCTGCGCTCATCAGGTGGCCAGACACAATACTCCATATTAATGCTAACATTCCTCTGTGTCTGTTTGTGGAAATGTGTATATGAGCAAACGTTTGATAACACGATAGCGTTATTTTCGACAATCAGATTGAATAAATTTGATGTAATTACCTTGCTGAAAATATGTATTTAAATGATGTTGAGGTCTACTGCACACAGGCTAGAGTGAGTCAATCCTCCGTGTTACCCAGGCGCAGTTATTTTCTCTGAGGTATTTTCTTTTTTTTTAACGACGAGAATCCTAACTTTAACGCTAACTTTAGGCAGAGTATAACTTAAACTATATTTTAAAAGTCTGGCTCCTCTCGGACCTTGCCAGGTGATCGTATAATATTCAGACTGAACTGATACTCTGACATCATTACACAGCCTGGCATTGTGATCTTTTTAGTTTCTCTTCTGCTAGAGCCACTGCTGTATCAGTCATGTCAACGCTTGTTACGTCCATCGATATGTTGATGGAAGAGATGTTATTTCTATGAGCCATCACAGATCAGCCTGTAGTCTTGTGGACATCTCTCAAGGTCTTGCACAGATGATAAAGTAACAAAGCTCTGATTTCCACTGGCCTTTTTCCAGCCATCAGTGAACAACAGCAGATCTATCTGCATTGCTGAAAAAAAAAAAAAAACTCTGAGTAATACAGAGGCCTGGAACCAAGCTTGATGTGTGAGGATTGATCAGTTGTCCAGGAATGGTAGACTTTGAGGTGAAGTACTTGTAAGAGATGTTCACACCCAGACTGTTTTCTGAATCTGACTGTATCTTTGCTTTGTTAGCTTTGTTAGTGCCATTTCTGAGGCAATTAAGACAGTCTTATTGATACTATGAAGCCATCAGAAAATGAACTACAAAATTTGACTGCTGTCTTACAGCAAAGTCCTTGTTTGCTGTTTAGTGTGAGTAACAATTAACTCCTCCAGCGTAGAGCCAATTTTTAATTATAGAAGACAGTGAAATTCATCAGGCAAATTATGTGAGTGCTGATAAGGCAAATTTGGTGAGAGTAGGGAAAGAATTGTAATGTTGAGCCAGGCCCTTGCTCCTTTAGGCGCTCGTACATCCTTTGCTAATCACAATATCTCCTGGATACACAACAGTAATTACATTTCACTGAGCACGCCGAGGCTGAAGAACAATAAAGCCCCGCCATTCATTTTACCCCAGCCACGGAGAACATTTGAAAATGTCATTTACATTCCAGAAATGTGCAGATTTAGCGAGGATTGTCAAAGCCCACAAACCAATCTGCTCATAACTATCTGACAAATTCGGCAATGACCTTTCACAGATTCACTTTTTGATTTGATCGCAGCCTGGATAACTGTCATTTCATCAAGTCTGTACTGAAACGGACAGCTCTGCTGCCACAGATCCGATGTATTAGTCAGAAAAAGGCAAATTGTCCTCTTCACAGCACTCTGTCTCCAACAGACTTGGTTGTTGTGGAAAACATGCAGGTGTAAACTATACCTATTAATCCTTCCACTTTATTAGTAAAAATTAAATATTTGGGTCAAGTTTTATTATTAATCATACACTTGGTCAGTAAGTCATTCTTGATTTAAAAAAAAAAAAACCCACCTCCATCCAAAGGTAATTCCTCTCTGCATAATTAGCATGCATCTTCTCTGAGGATTCCCTCCCTCTGCCGGCTTTAGCTGACCACACAGAATCCTCCTGGATCGCTCCTCTTTTTCTCGTGAGCAGAGGTGAGCTGAGCCTTTGTTTTGTGACTACACTAAGCCACAGTAAGCAATAAATACACTTGCAGATAAGGAGGAGTCGAAAGTTATGGTTCCCCAATAACTCTGCGGTTTATTGCTCTCTGTGGTGGAGCTGTATTTAGAGTTTGCTCCTGCGCCCTACAGTCTGCAACAGACTCCACATTCCCCTCCCCGCCAGCCAATTATTAATTTATGCATTAACTTGGAACAGGTCCAGTTCGAAATTTCCAATGGTATCCACTCGTCAGTGCAAGCTCCATACCACGGTAAGTAATTGGGTGGTGTTAGGAATACCATTAAAAACTATAAAGCAGCTGGCAGAAGCAGGTCAACAATCAATCACTCTCTCTCCTCAGCCACCAGGCCTCCACCCATACAGCACATATCACATATCATTTCCTTTGAGTTAATTTATTTATAAGAATTTGTCTCTGTTTCCAAGCCTTTATTAGCTCTTTAATGTTTTTAATGTCACATACCTGGAGGTCAGCAATAAGAGTGAGGGTACAATTACACGCTTAACCTTTGAAACTTGATGTGATTTTAGTCCAAATGGACGTATCTGACGTATCAGTCGTATCTGAACACACAGACATACAGACATGATTCATTCCTGGAATCAGCGTGACTCACTCTTTCTTTCTGGTGATAGCATGGTAAGCAGCATAGACATTAAAATCAGAAAAAGTGGGAGACTGACACAATCCATGTCGAAGAGTGTCCCATGAATGTGGCTCTTACAGCCCAGGAACGCTTTCCCTCTCCTCAATCCTAAACCAATTTAAACCCAAACCAATTTAAACTCAGATAGGTTGAGATTGTGTAAAATTGATATGGTGTAAAAACTGTTCCAGAACATGTACAGTACCACTCAGCAGTCATGACGAAAGATCCTTGTTGTGTCATGCCGGTCGCATCATTGCCATGTTTGTATCATGTCTTCGTCACGTCTCTGTTACATCACATCACGTCTTTGTCATGTCTTCTTCACCTCTTCATAGCGTCTTTGTTTTATGAAGTGAATTATGATGATCTCACACTCAACACGAAGGTGTGCATGCACTGGCTTTCATTTTCCAAGTTATGTTCAGTATGTGCATGTATCAGTTCTTGTCAGTTGGTTGTTTATAGTATTGTTATTAAAGAAAGATTCAGATTTAAGTGTAGAAAGGCAACTGCAGAACGCAGATGCCGCACATTGAACTGCTTTGCTGAAATGAAAATAGGATTTGATATAATTATTATCTTGAGCATTATAACTTTAAAGACCACCTTAGGAGAAGAACACCAATTTGATATCACCCATACACAGCAGCACTAGAAGGCCAACAGTCGTATTGAACTTTTGTTCACATTGATGGCCAGTGGTCATTTACACCATTTACATTGATCATGTTTGCTCATGTCGTATACATTAACTTGCATTTAATGACTCCCATTGAGATCAGTGGTTCTGACTGAACTGTCTGCAAATGGATTCTGAGGTTAGAAACCACCAAGTTCCTACAGATGATACTTAAAGAGAGAAACGACTCAATTCCTCTGATTTGCCTGTTTTCCTTTCGCTTTCAGGCCTGCCAAGCTCGCTCATTTGTCCTTGGATTTATTCCTCTAATAGGAGAGCCAGCATGCCTTCTGTCTCAGCTTGTACATGCACACTGCAGCCAAGGCCACGGCTGGCTCGACAGCCTGGCCTTGAATGACATCCTGTGTGGGCTGAGTTGAAGACTTGGTCAGGACTGGTATCATGAGGAGATGGATCAAATGCCAACAGTAACTAAAGTAAAGTCTGTCAGGTTTGACCTTCCTGATTAAAAGGTGTATCTGTTGGTGGCTTTAAAACCAACATCTGCGGCACCTACATTAGGTGAACCATAGATTATTTTGTGTGTACCATATGTCGTCCAATTCAATTCTCTTAACCAGAGTGCGGGCCTGCAGCTGTCTACGTACATGTGGAAAAACCTTCTAGGCTCTCGGGGGACGGCACTTGATCATCTCATTACCATGCCATTGAGACAAGGTCACGACCAGTATGATCATAACATTCCTGTACAACACCCTCGCCTTAACACACGTGTCAACTTTCCCCGAAAAGCCTGTTCGTCTTTCGTGCTATCTAATTTTCCATCGTTTTACACACTGTCAGTAGTCTTTAACAGAGATGTCCCACTCGAGTGAATTACACGTACAATGCAGACATTTGAGAGAGTAATTTGCACAGCACCTCGATGATACAGAAGGAGGAGTAGGCAAAAAGCAAATGGGAGTCAATGTCGGTTCCGCGTTGTTGTCTGTGCTGATTAAGCTGTAGCGGAGGAAAGGTGAGCTGCTCTGAAGAAGTGCTTCTTTTTCCATCGCCGCCGTGTCTAATCACCTTTAATCAAATGCAAATGATGCGAATAGGGAATCTTTAATTCAGAATAATGGGAACAAAGGGAGAGATGGGAGGAAACATAAAAGCTTGTTAGTTACCACCATTGGTTTGCTCTCCAGGCAGGTCCTAAGGGGACTTCTTTTAATCTAGCATTGCCTTGGGCAACAGCTACCCATCCCTAAAGCCACCGTACTGGATGAAATTAAGCAAAATCAATGAGGCTTAATTCTCTTTGAGAAAGTTGACAAATTCTTTTTTCCCCTCTGTTACCACAGCATTTTGGCTCGGGATGATGTTATTGTAAATTCCTTTGTAGGCCTATTAAACCAATTAGCCAACCAATGGTACTCACGACAATGCCAATTTGAATAATTAATCTACATTGGCAAGATTCTTCTGGTTCACTTCACCATAGTCCATCTTTTGTACCTATATGATAACAGATTTCAAAGTAAGCTAAAATGATGACATGACAGAGATTTCCCAGATTTTCTGCATTTATTTCCAGGTCTCAGCAGTCTCTCCTCAGAATGTACTCTCTATTCATTCTATTCAAACTCCACATTCTACTTCATAACACCGCTTGGGGACGAATACATCTATCTCTGGGGCGAGGCAGTGCCTTCAGCAGTTCTCCCAAACTTCACAAAAATGGCACTCGGATCCATGTTTTTTATTTATGGCAGCATATGAAAAACATCCTTGGGTAACAGCAAAATTGATACACGCGATTAAAATTCATGTATTCACTCCTTTTGTTCAAATGATCTGAATAGAGAGACGGTACTTCTCTCAAACATGAGTCACCTCTGTTAGGTGAGGAACCCAGTTTTGAAGTGCTGTTTAGTTTTTCATTCAGCGCAGGAGCACATAACACATTTGGAGTGATGATGTGTCTGTTATCAGCAGGACGAGTGTCCATGAATTTCTTTTCAATAATTGTGTCAAGTGTTATCTCCCCCTTATGACAAAGTGCTAAGCAGTGATTTATTACCTAAACATACATTCTATCCAAGCACACCACTCCTCTAAAGCTGTGCAAGTTTTTCACACTTAAGTATATGGAAGGCCAGGCTCTCACCCTCACATACTGTCATTTCGGGCCTCTCACATTCATGTTTACCCTTTCAGAATCATGTAATTTCACTTTAAGATACAATAATTTAACAATATAAAGACTATTCAGTATGCCGATTACATAAGTATGCATGTTTAAAATACAATATTCTGTTTGCGTGTAAGAAAACAATGAATGTACTGTGTGTGTGTGAGAGAGAGAGAGCATCGTGGAAACTGAAAATAGGTCACTTACCACGTTCTAATTGGCTAAGAGGCTGGTGCAGGTTCTTGTCCAGTTACCATGTAAATTGGAAGGAGACAAAACAGAAGTACCACATCAAGCAACTTGAGTATTCACATTCTGAAATACTGTATCAAGGTCTGCCTTGCTGTCAAGACAGATGGAGGCAACAGGACACGACTGTTGTCAGACATGGTTCTTTTGTCTGATTTCATAAGCAGTCAGTGAAAAATGAGGACATCCATACAAAGGCCTCAGTCCTATTATCCTTGTTCCCTATTTCTTTAGTGTACAACAAATGTTGATATTAAGAGACATTCAGATGATGTATGTGAGATTACAGCGTATATGTAGGAATGTGTGAATGAGGCTAGATAGGATACTTATGATATATAGGGTGATATGCAAATATGTAAATACTGTACGTGTGTGCACAAGGGCCCTAAAAAAGAAAATATTGATATGTGAGTGTGAAAGCATGTGTTTGTGCATGTGAGAGAAGACTGTATGTACATCCCTGACTCCACAAACGTGAAACGTGTTGCTGCGTCAGATTCAGAATAAGCACATATTTAGAAAAATCAATGAATTTGATGAGGTCAAAGATTAAATATTAAATGAAATTGTCTTTGTGCTGTGTATATAATAGGATTAGCAAATGATCACATTCTGTTTCATGTTTCATGTATGTTTCACACAGCGTCACAACTTTCTTGTGAAAGGACCAGACTGACGTAGAGATTGCACAGCCCATAATACACACAGACACCTTTCGCATGGAATTATTTATTGACATGTTCATACACTTCCATGCATGTTGACAAAACTATTTTTCTCATGGAAATTATTCACAATAACATTTTTGAGGCTTAATCATACTGTGCCATAAACAAAAGTTAATGATATGTAAGTATTTTATACATGATGAACGATTTCTGGATATTCTTAATGCTTATTACCTTTAAGTATCCCCTTAATGTCTTCCTTAAGCCTTTAATGTCTGGAAATGCAGCCACAGCTCCACACTTGAAAGATCAGTGGCTTAATTGCTGTAATTTTCATCCACTGAATCCCTCCAAGATGCTGTAGAGGAAAATCCACAAGTTGGAAAGTGGGTTAACAGCCAATTAGGAGCAGCAAATAGGTAAAGATAAAGGAATATACTTGCTTGGAATCTAAAAACCACGTCGTCATCAAAAAACAAACAAAACAAAGGTGACAGGTGTGTGTGTGTGTGTGTGTGTGTGTGTGTGTGTGGATCAAACAAGCGGCACATGAAACTGAAGGTAGACACAAAAGCTCAAGACTTCCTCAGTATTCTGTGAGCATCTCTTCAGACATCACAAATCCAAAAATAATGTGCTCCAATGGAATCGAAAATAGAAAATGTATATGTTTTCTGTTTTCTCAAGGAAAAAAAAAAACGGAGAAATGAGATTATAATCATTTGAAGGCTTAACACATTCTACATTGCGGGCGGGCGCATGTTTAAATAATGCTTTTCTACAGCGTGTGTGTTCTAATGAAGACTGAAAGAAATAAATGAGGCCACAGAAGACTGATTATTTGCTGACTAATAAGCAGCGCAGACTGCTGAACATCAGTATGCTATGACATCTATAACATCAGTGGGACACACACCTCTGACAGGTCTTGATCAATTTTGATGCTGATGACGACGTGTTATTTTTAGATATGTGACAAGCACCTGAAAACCTTGTTTCCCAGGTGCGTTTCACTTTTATATTAGCAATAGGCACAAGTGGTGAATCTTCCAAAGGAAGATGTGACAGGCTAATCCACAGAGAGGAGCGTTCCCGGCTCAATGATCCCCCGTGAGCCTGACAGTTCGAGCTATTTGGAAATGTCGGCAGGTAAAACTTGTTTACATCATTATATGTGTGTGTTGCAGCGTTTTCTCTCTCTGGATCTTCATTAACTGAAAGAATTTATTAAAGAAACCGCAGTTTTCAGTTTCATTAAATGCATCAGTGTGGCAAGAAACTTTATTTTTGTTCCTCTGAATATGCATCGTCTCCCGGGCTTGGATCATCTTCTTTTCCCCCCCTGTAATGAAACAGTGCAAAAAGATCTGTCCCCTGGAGAAATCTGGTCTCACGTGATTACATAAATGAGATGTGAGGGAAAACAAATAGTTCATAATGCCCCGCAGAACATGAACCCAGCACATTTCGCTGTTTTGGGAGCTTCAGAATGTGTGCTAATACTTTGCATTTCATATTTGTTTATTCTGCCTTGTTGTGCCCCAGGAAATGGTAATTGTTGTTTGTATATGCATGTTTGGGTATTTTGATCCATGATGATATTTTCTCTCCTCCATCCAAGGACAATTACCAACCAGTATAGGAGATAACAGTGTTTGCTAGCAGCAAAGGCATACTTTTGATTAAAGAGAAATAATGGGGAGATATTTTAAACACCTAAAGCTTTGCACAGACACAGTTGTTACTGATCCCCACCCGCAGCTGAGGCTTCCCTTTGCATGACTAATATCACTGCACTTTTTCATTACACATTTGGAAGCCTACTTAAACAGCCTCCCGAGATGCAAGTTTTTTTGAACTGCGCTCCGTCTCCTTCCAAATCCCGTTCAAAGTAGAAGCTCCTCAACCGATCAATATTGTGGGTTTTCGAACGAGGATGAATCAGATTCTGATCGTGTGATTGTGGTCTGAAAATGAATGAAGAAAAAATGGACAGCAGCAAACGAGTTTTTAATAATTGCATTTTTTTTTTTCAATTGAACAAACATTTCTTTGAGTCCTGATCAGAAAACAAAGACTCCATAAAACTGAACACATGTAGTTGTGTTTAGAATTCACAGAAACAGCAGCTGAAACAGGAATGATAACACAGTAACCTTTTGGAGCAGTTCTTAATTGTGTTATCCCCTTTTCTCCATTTTTTTGAATTAGTGTATTGCTACTCTATCCATCTTGTTGGCAGCGTGTGGGTCTGCTATACAACAAATGTTGATGCGGTTTGCCAGGTTGCACCTGTAGGTTGGCAGTGCTGTGCTGTAGCTGTTGTCTACAGCATGCTCAGTTTTTTGCATGTTAGCCACTCCCTTTGCTATAAAACGCCACACAGTTAAGATAATGAACAAATGTTGCTGTTTTAAAGCAATCAAAACTAATCGAGAGAACATAGTCCAAGAACATCTGGACTTTTATTTTGTCCTGACTGTATCAGACTTTAAAGCATCTCTAATCATTTGCTTTGACCCTGGCAGCAGCAGAACAAGCTGTAAACACAACCCTGACGCTATGACCTACACTCATCTTATACCTTTTAACTTCCTGTCTGCACTGACTGACATCTGCTGCTTGTGATCGCCATGTGCCTACATTTCAGCAACTAGCTGGCCAGTTTTATAATAGAACGTGAAGGACAGACAGAGCTGGAAGAGACTTTCCTCTCAGCAAATATCCACTGCTTACATAGCTGCACTAATTAGATCAGTTCTACCACACAGCTCCGGGATCAGCTGTCCATGTTACTGATATAATAATCATGGTGACTGGTCAGACTGTGATGGTAATTGTGTTTTAATATGTGTTTAGAACAATGTGGTATCACAACAGAAGTTATTCATTAAAAGTGGTAATACGATATTTCTTTACCCACAACACAGAACTACAGTCCATGACAGATTCTCCATGACAGAGGCTCATTTACTCTGAAACAAACTGACAAAATTATATTATTGACAACATTCATATCACTTATGAGAATTAGCTTCCAGACCACCAAAGCAAAAATCAGCCAGTTTAGTTTAGTTTGAGGTGACAATGCAAATAGTGTTGCAAAAACTCCAAAAGTTAGTGGAGCAAGCTGTGAGCAAGTTGTTGCTGCAGGTCAAAGGTCGTCTTTTTCACTCCGGTATCTGTGGTGAAATGGTGACGTCGTATGAACTGACACTGCAAATGGAACAACACAACAACAGAGTTTTACTTTGTCCTTTGAAAGCACATTGAGCTGCAGTATATGTACATGCACCAGTAGCTGCTCTTGTCATCTTTGCTGTAGTCTCAATGTCCTGAAAGTTATCGATTGCAGCTTCAACTTTTTTATGAACAATTTGCCACAAACATAACAATGCTCTTCCTGTTTGTCCCTCTTGTTATCTGGACTGTAGCGGGCAAGGCTGACTGGTGATTCTGAAGCTACTGTTCCAAGTCAGATGTCTTTGACACTATGGCAGCCTCTGTTTCATTAGTGGATTACACTCTGGCTGTTGTTTGGGGCACATACATTACATCTAAGGTATCATCCTCTGTCTTTCTGTCAATTCAGCTTCATACAAACACACACTGACATTATAACTCAGGTACAGTACAGTCTTTTGCAAAGGCAAGACTGCATTCTCACCACAGAGAACTTGTAACTGCAGTGTTTTAAAGCATCTGTTAATCACTGCATCTCTCTCTGCAAACTGCTACACATGGCTGCCAGGTACGTCCCATCTCAATCCGATGCCTTCATGGTTCTCTGCACGCCTTGGAACTGTCAGAAGTGAATGTGCGTCTGTCCAGAGGCTGTCTCTACTGGCCCTAGAGGAGGGGAAGCTTGCCTCATCGTAGTATTTACAGTAGGAGAAGCCCACAGGCCTAATTGGCATGGTCAGTGATGGAGCATATGCAGTTTCCAGTGGGAGCCCATCTGACAGGGCCACTCACTGATGACTGCCTGCATAGGCTCCATATGTGGCAGACAGAAGGGCCCGTACGCACACTGCCCTTCAACTAATAAAGCCAAGTCACCTGGATTATACCTCAGCCTTTTGGAGGACTTTATCCAAAATCTGGAGCCAGAGCGCCACTTCTCACAGCATGAACACACACACAAATACACACACCCAAAGATATACAAAAGCCATAAGGGGGAACTCAGAGTTGTAAAAGCATTACTGCCTCTCACCTTCACCTACATCCAGATGGATACACTGGCCCACACACACACACACACAAACAGGCACGCAAACCCAGAGCAGACAGACTCAGAGATGCTAAAAACATAATTGTACCATTAGCCTCACCTTCCACTCTCTCTCTCACACACACATACACACACGAAGACTCACAGATGAAAATAGTGTGGTGTTGTGATGGCAGAGAGAAATACGGATTGGGGGGGGGTTAGAAAGAAAGTGAGGGAATACAGAGAAAGAGAGAAGCTGCGTGGTGCGAGTGTGAATTCAGCCCCCAGCTGGGCAGCTAAATGGACTTGGTCAGTCATTAGCATGCAAAGGTCTAGTCTGGACATTTAAGGTTATTCATTCCCCAGGCTACCCCCCCCCCCATGCTGAAAACGCCCAGCTACTTCCCGAATCGCTCTTAATCAATGCCTTTTTACCATTCGCTGTTGTCCTGATGGTTATTTTCCACAACGTATCCCCAACAACACTCCAAAACCCTGCCAGCCACAGCTCGGCTGAGTGCACCACACGTTTTGAGTGTTTTGGGGGCTGCAGATGTTAGTGCATACTTAATAAGCTTGATCACAGGAGCCCCAACCTCGCAATGTAATTCCGCTACCCAAGGTGCATCTGTTCTGCTTGTACTCACAGGAACCCCATGCTGGTGGAACTGTTTCACAAAGTCACACAAGTCATACAGTGACTCAGCTCACGCCTCAATATCAGGCAGTCGAGGTATCAAAAGGCGATCAGGCAAAGAGGAAACAGTCGGATATTGGCCGTGTCACATGACTTCAAGGCAGCCAATCTAATTTGTACAAGCTCAGGTTGTTTACTTTACCCCTTGTGCTGGGAAATATCTGCGTGCATTGCCTGCCTTGCGCATACGGCCATTTCCCCGATAGCAAAGTTGGAGATAAGGGTGAACCAGCAC
The DNA here is from genome assembly GCF_017976325.1 of Chelmon rostratus. Taxonomy (NCBI): domain Eukaryota; kingdom Metazoa; phylum Chordata; class Actinopteri; order Chaetodontiformes; family Chaetodontidae; genus Chelmon; species Chelmon rostratus. Next base: position 27,200,616 of record NC_055660.1, on the reverse strand, counting down.
ATAAAGAGCAACACATAATGTGAATAGATGTTTCTCTATTGGCAGCATCTCCTCTTCGTTCACACCATACCACCTGACCATTGCGCAGTGGGTTACCTACATCATATAAGGGTCGTCAGATAACTGTCAAAATCACCACAGCATCCCTGAGGATTTTTCACAGCGTTATCAACACGAAACATAACTCATGAGCCGGAGAAGTAAGAACGCTGCACAACTGTTAAAAAAAGACGATATTAAAGTGAAACTGCAGCATTCCCTGTGAAGATTTTCTTGCCTCTTCTCCTTCTTCGGAATTTTATCCATTTCAAATACACCTCCAGTCACAAAGTAAATAGATTGTGAGTTTCCGTGCTGCTTTACTTCTTTTATGCTCGGAGCAAAATGTGATGTTTCTGCCTCTGCTTTTCCCTGAAGACTTTGGCTGACCCACTTTCCCTCATCTCGTGCACCTTGAGGGTTTTAACGGAATAAGGAATATTTACAGTGGAGTGTTTAGAATCAATCTGATATGATTAAGTAATGAGTTTGAAACAATTAGAAGGGCTCATGTTAAGCAGTGTGCAGTATGCATGGTGGGTGGCATGGGTACAGTTCCCTGGTGTTAGCAAACACTAATGTCTCATATTACACGATGATTTGAGTCATAAAATTGAGTTTAATCAAGGCGCCTAATTAAAGACAAACTTAAAGACACAGCGGAATGACAGTTCAAGCTCATTTACAGTATTTTCCATAATATAGCTGATAATAAATCAGGTGCAGTTGTACATGATGGGAGAGGTAAAGTGGTAAAGGCATTTAATGTTTTGAAGGGACATTCAAACACAGAGACAAAGAATATGTAGATTATATTTTATGTTCGTTTTTCACACCTTCACACCTTCACACTGCAAAACGTCCTGTTCAGCATAGAGCTGAGAATAATTAGCTGCAATCCAAAATGTGGTCAACCCAAATGGGGGCAAATAGAAAAGCAACACCAACACAGCAGCAGCAGATGACAGACGCAGTTGAAAAGAGAAGCAACACATGTCATTTTTCCTGCAGCTCACAGTTCACACTCTGTGTCACATCAAAAGGCACAGTTTTCTCCTGTGATGGTTATTAAATACCACGGGATCGCAAATGATAGCGAGCAGTCGATTCATGCACACAACATGGGAGTTTCCACCCAATTATTTTTAGGAGCATTTCCGATTTGTGAATAAAAAGCTGGAATTTTGACAAACGTTTTTATGCTTGACTGAAGTGGAAAGGTTGATGTATGGATAAAATCAAAATGCAACAATGTGCAGTAGAAACAGAAGAATAGCAGCTGATGAAAAGATCAGATCCATGTGGAGCCATGAGGAGATTTAACACACAACACACTGCTCATGCACTCTTCTTCTGCAGTGGCGTCATGAAACTGAAATTGGTGCAACCAGCTGTTTTCCCACATGTGCTCAACCCCTAAGAAGAAAGGCACCTTGATTTTTTTCTGTAAATTCTTCAAGAATTTGTGCTACATTTGGATGGAAACCTGACTTGGACCCAATTACACTAAATTTGATACTCAATCAGGACCCAGTTACATGGGGACCCATGACGACCTCTACTTCCAAAATGATAGCAATTATTGATTTTTTTTTTATGTTTTGTCATCCTTCCTGTCAGTTTTGTACTGATAATGTTTAACCTGCTAAGCACTTATTTTCAATAGCCCTGTCCATTGACTGCAATACTTGTTCTTGTGGTCTTGTTCTGCAGGTGATTTTGATGCTGACCAAACTTATTGACTTCAACCTCAACAGCGTGACGGAGAGTTCATTATGGAGGTAAGCTTCTCACACTACATGAGCTTGTGACATTTCTATAGAAGACACAATAAATTGGCCAGAAGGGACTGCTGAGCGTAGTTTAATATATATCTGATCTATTTAATCCTGTATTTGAACTGCTCCCAGCACTGCTCTTAGGAATAAAGAACACCAATACTCACAAGGATCTCATAATGTGAATTAATGAAACATTCAAAGCTTGAGAGAGAGGCGACAGTCTAAAAAACATCTCCTCGAATGACAACCATGAATAGCTGCACCAGAAATCCCTCACATGAAAGTCACTAATCAACACTGGCGCTGGCAGTGTTATCCAGCAAATTACCTTGACCAGCCTTGAACACAGCGTAGCCTTGCTTGGAGGGTCGACCTCATTTCTGGCTCGATTCTGACGTAACTTTGGTATATGCCATTTAGGAAGGAGTGTGGCTGCGTTAATGTCTCACATCTGCAAAAGTAATGATCGTTATGAAAAGTATTTTTAATTATTGTTGTTTTCTATGAAATGTAGTACCACAGACAGAGGGAGAACTCAGAGAGAAAACAGTTGAAAAAAGCCTACATGAAAATACATTTTAAGGAGTAAAGAAAGAAAAGGAGTGAATAGCCTCATGGTGTTTGTTCCTGCTATATACTTTAACCTGAAACAATTCCTAAATGGATGGTGGCCCTGAGAGCTCAACACACTGCAACTGAAGAAAACAGATGCAAATAGACAAAACACAAGCAATTTAAGAAAACGTCTTCATCAAGTGGACAACACGTCAAGCATTTAGAGGACACGCTGCGAATACAGAAAACACAACCAAACACACAGTTTAAAGAGCCACAGCCTGAAGCCGCAACATGGACCTTTTGTGCAAGATCAAAGAAAGTACGTCTGAAAGCAGAAGTAAAACGACAACAAAGCAACAACTAGAAGACAATGCAGAAATGTTCCATTGAAATGTTATATATTCCATGCGCGTGTGGGATGAAACGGCAACAACTTACATTTCAGTGTGTAATTCTGTGTTGCATTATGACAAATAATGAATAATTAACCCTGATTCCGTGATCCCTTGAAATACAATTCCATCTTCACTTTGAGCTTTTAACCTTTTAAACCATATTCAAATCTGTATTCAAGGCTGTTCCAAGTTTTATTCAAATCAGCAGAATTGGTTTTAAATTAAAGGCTGGCAGGCAGGGGTGCCTTTGAGTTACTATGGTTACAGGACACTCTTCGTCTTGTTGCTCTGAAACTTTTTCGCAATTCCAAATAATATGTCGTTAAGTTATGAAGATCATCAGATGGTTAGGTTTGGTCTCCTGATTGAGGCTATGATATCTGGAGGTTGGCAAGTATGCTGATCAACCATACTTACCTCTTTGACCGTGATTATTAGCTTGACATGATGATCATGACCCTGACCCGTGAGGGGGGTAATGCCACAGAACGCACTGACTTCAACAATACTGACCCTCACTCCAAACTGAAACTCCTGTCTGCCTGTGCACAGTGCTGAGGAGGGGGAGGGACGCTGCTGCCGACGTTTGGCGTGAAAGGGTCGTCTTTCACAGAGTACTCGAGCCAAGGTCTTTTCTGGCACCATGCTTTGGCAAAAGTGTGTTTCTCTCCTGAGGAGAGATGAACTGGAATACTATCTGGGAGTACCTGTTTGACTTTATTCACGCCAAGGTCTTCTGGAATTACACTCCTTATTACTCCTTATTATTATCAAATGAGTACCTATCACTGGGATTAACAAGTGTGGGACCAGAAGACAGTCCCCTACCTTCATGTGTGATATGCTTACAGTTGCTAGCTATGAGGCTCCATGCAAGCTACGCCACCATCTAGAAACTAAACATGGACAATATTCATCATAGTTGTGACAGTTTTTCTGAAAACAAGCTGACAGTGTCTATAGGAAAGCAGTTGCATCCATGTTTTGAACTGTGAGATGAAGTCAGGACATGTTTGAGCTGTCAGATCAACTTCAAGTGGCTTTCGGCCATCCTTCCAAGAAAAAAGCAGCGACCATATGTCATGTCCACAGTAAGATAGAAGCTACAATAAGGAAGCGCTGTGGAACAGAAAAGTGGTTCAGAACATTTACAAGTCTTCGTGAAAAATCTGCGTAAATTCCTCAACAAAGAGGGGAGGCAGATCCTGACCCAGTGACAGGTGCCATCAGAGAGCACCTGCAAAGCCCGAGGAGTCCGCTCCAGGAACACTTCCCTGTGCTCAGAGAGCAGCACAGCTGGATCCAGAATCTGTTTGCCCCCAATAATAAGGATGCCGTTGCAGATCTCAGTTCCAGGACTTCCTTGGAGTTTTCTTGTGATACTGCTTCAGAACTGATCTTCACACAGAAGCACTTACGTCTGGATGCATGTTTACTCTGAATATACTGATCTGTCGAACAAGGCATGGATGTTTTTTATGCTTTTTGCTGCCACTTGTCTATGTGAAACAGGATTTTCAGCACTTGTGGCTTGAAAGACAACCTGTAAGAATAAACGATATGTTGGGCCCGACTTGCCTAAAACTGACATCCATTCAGCCAGACAGAAAGGTAGGTCACAGGGGACGCAATGTAGCATTACCCAACATGTTATTCATATCCAGTGTATCCAGATCAGGTGTTTGTGTGTGCTATCACAGAGACTGGAGTAAATCTTGTGTTAATATCAATTTATGGACTCGTGACAGTGGGCACTGTGTTTTGTGCGATTAAACACCTCAAACATTACATAAAAATGAGCCCAGCTCTGATGCCTTATTCTGCGTGTGTTGAAGAATTTGCAAGTGTTGGCCTTATTCAACATTCAAATGGTATTTTCTGTCTGTTTTATCTTCATGTTATAGTGGTTTGGATATTGAGAAATCGTATGTGTAAGTGTTTTATTATCCAGTGTCAAACAGCCAGGATACAGACTTGTCAATTTTAGTATGTCTAATTGCCAAGTTCATAAAATTAAAAATCTAATTTGGTTCTCAGAGTTACACGTGAAAATATTGTGGCTCTAGACGCTGCTTTCCACACTGGTGAAAACTGACCTTCCTTTCGCTCGTCACACAGTTCAGGGCTCTCCTGTCCCAACCTGGAGAGTCTTCATCGTCCCTGTAGTCAGAGTCCTGGTCGGAGCAACCGCAAACCCCCTCGACACCATTTCCCCTGAGGTCAAACTGGCTTCCCTCTGTCCTGGAGCGTAGGCCGCGCTCAGTCCCAACCCAGCTGCGTTCCCTTAGGACTGCTGAGCCCAATTCCTTTGCCTGCAGTGTAAACACCAACAGTCACACAGTGCTCCATTCTCTTGGTCATGGCGGACTCCAGTCAGCTAATAGGGCCTCTAGTTGCACAGCTAGCTGAGCTAATTAGCTAACAGCAGCTAGTAGATACAGCCAAAGACAGCTACAGCAAAGAGCAGTTAGCGGCTACTCTGGTGATGTAGTGCCCTTTGTCTGTTTGGGTTAACCTTCAACAGGTGGCCAGTTCCTTTAAACCACATATGTCAAACTGATTCCACAAAGGGCCGTGTGGCTGCAGGTTTTCATTCCAACCAAGGAGGAGCACACCAGGCCAACCAATCAACATCAAGGGATCATTAGTTATCAGCTGAAGACTGAGATCAGCTGATTAGTTGATTCCAGCCTGGTGTGCTCCTCCTTGGTTGGAACGAAATCTGCAGCCACACGGCCCTTTATGGAATCAGTTTGACATGCCTGCTTTAAACTGATGGGTTTCACTGTTATGTTTTGGCTTTCATGGTTGGTCAGAAGAGCACTTGCCAGGTGTTTAGAAAAGCTACTAACCCTTGTTGGAACTGTGTCACATGAGACGTCACATACATGTGCAACCTCCAGAATCATCAGAGCTACACCACACAACTCCTTGTAAAACCACGAATTGTTGTTTTTACATTTTGTTTGTTCACGTATTAAACAAACTAGATACAACATTGTCATCAGTGTGTTAAAATAGTGTTGGTACGTGAATTATCCAACTCTGGAGAGCCAGGCTAGCTAGCTGTTCCCAACTGCTTCCAGTATTTATGCTAAGCTAGGTCACGCGGCTCCAGCTCTCTACCTCGGTATCAATCTTTTCATCAAGTGTATTTCAAATATTTATTTCATAAAGAAAAACCTTCATTTACAGCACATCTTTTCGACACATTCGAAATTTGTGTCATTTAAACTTATTAACAGACTTTAGGAAATAAGGAAAAAAGGCATTAGCAGAGCAAATTAAAACTGAAATGAACTCAAATCACAAATCTTAAACTTGATTGAACCACGTCTCTTAAACCACGAGGTGGAACAACAAAATGTACCATTACATTTCTCAACTCTGATGAATAGTGCCCCCATGTTTTCACTGTCAATAATTCTCACCCTTCATATTTGAGTATGGAAAACAGAAATATTGAGTTTAGAAGATAATTGGGGGAAATCAGGGTGATTATGTAGTTGGACTTACTGCTAGTGGCCGCCTTACTTTCCATATGCAGTACACCCACTTTATTAATATTGGTGACTATAATAATATAATCTCTATATATTGCATCAATAAATTGTTGCTATGACTATGCCTTAACACATTTCATTTATTATTATTATTTGTCAAATCAAACAAAAAGGCCTTTTTAATGAAGAACTCAATAAAATAGTCTTGAGAGATGAAGCTGAATATTGGCTGATGTAGAATTGCCGTTATCCTTCTTGATAAAAGTATTTCCAGATTCTCTCTTGTCTCGAGCCCTTCTGGGAGGGAAAAGGCATCAGGTTTAAGGAGCAAACAACACAGTTTTCCTCAGAGGCTGCCTAAAGCCTTAAGCTCTCACCCAGAGCGATGATAAATGTACCATAATATGACTGACTCTTACCTCACAGAGGCTATTGCTCTGTGTCTCAGATGATGGTACCGCATTACCCTCGTAATGGCACATCTACGACTGATGTTTCACTCACATTATTATAAATCTGATGCCTTGAGAAAACAGAGCTCCTAGTAATGGTTGGATGATTTAAGGTGCACATGGGTAAGCAGACAAATTGAAGGAAAGACAGATGAGCGAACAGATAATATACATTTTGAGAGAGCGAAGAGGATAATGAGAGCGCAGAACATTAGTGAGCAGTTTACAGCCAGGAAGACAGAGCAGCAAACCAACAGATAACAGCATTTAAGATGGCCAATTGGTCTGCCAGAGATCCAGCACTCCTCAGGGAGAGTTTGAAGCTAAACTAGGCATCTCTGCTTGTTGTGGCCCCAAATAGCAGCATGAGGTAACAGCTTGAAACTTCTATACCTAGAAATCACATGGCATGATTGGAGCATGTCTGTCAACCTGCCTGTCACTTTATGCTACAGAACATATAATGCAATAGATCTCACTCTGAGAAGCTTTAATGCAACTAAATGTTTTTTCTCCCGGGTTTTCATTCACAGGTTTATAGTACAAGGTACAAGGCTCATTCATTTCTCATTCTACAACACTGGATTGTAGACTGAAATGCACGCTGTAGTCCTTGTATGCTACTCACTAAACAATGAATATATAAATGGATGAATAAATGATGAGTCATAAAAATAAAACAATGTTTTTATGGGGTGAGTGTCACAGCCTGAGGAAAGGAGCTGCTGTATAGTCTGGTGGTACAGCAGCAGATACTTCTGTATCACTTGTCACACGGCAGCAGCAGGGTAAACAGGGTGTGGTCGGGGTGGGCTTTTTGCGTCCTTTGGTTTGTGCAGGCACCTCACTGATACTGCTGATGCTCAGTAGATGATGTGCTTTCCTGGGCCGTGCACGCCCGATGCCACTTTGTGATGCTTGCAGTCAGGATGCCACAGGAATTTCTCAAGTTTCCTTAAGAAATACAGTCGTTTCTGAGCTTTCTTGATCAGGGTGGAGATGTCTGATATCCATGACAAAATGTTCAGCTGCTCCATCTCAGCTCCACTGATCTAGACAGTGGTTTACGCCTTTGCCTCCTTTGTTCCAAAAACACCAACCAGCTCCTCTTTTTTGTTGACGTTGAACAGTAGGTTGTTCTCTGTCCGTGCGAGATTGTTGATTTATTTGTTTTTCCTGTATGTCCAAGGTTTTGTCATTGCACATATCAACAAATATAATATGAATGGATATGAGTGTCAGTGTTGCAGGGATATATGAACCAGTGGAACATTGCATGCCCTAATACTGTAAAACAAGACTATGACTCTATAGCTGGGTACTCCTAAAATTCCAGGAGGTCCAGTCACACCAGTGGTCCACCAGTCTCACATGGCTGAGTGATATACCGCCATGCCATCGCACGCTAAAGCAATTGTATTACTTTAGTCATAATTTAGCGTTTTGCTACATTACAGTTCCTGATCACTTTGTAACCACCAAACAATCAATTGGATTATTTCTGATAGTGAAGAAAATTATTTGATGGCTGTAAGGCAAGATGACTTAAATAGATTTATGGATGTTTCTGATGAGTATATCACTGGAAAAATACTTTCTGCAAATTACAGCAGTATGTGTATGACATATGTCTCTTCTGATTGGATGGATTTGTGACAGTGACACCAGGAAGTAGCTTTTAATATGGCGATGCTCATCTCTGCTGCAATCCCCAGGCTTTACCTTTTTAAACACAGTCCTGTGTGGTGTAGCTTTAAGAGTGGACGTTTGCCACCAGAGCTGAAGGGCAGAAATATGATGGAAAGGGATTGCGGATGTGGAGGGAGGTAGGGAAGGGTATGATTTAGCCTGCTACTCAGAAGATATACTGTCTGATGGTGCTGAGGGTTTCATAAATTCATCCTGGAACACTCAGCTCAGCTGCCATTTGTCCAGTGTCTCAAGCTGTTGGTTTTTTTTCAGCGCTCTAATGCAGCGAGTGACCTAATGTTAACTATCCCAAGATGCATGCAGCTCTCATCCACCAAACCGTGATTAATCGAATCCCCCACGGAAAATGTAAAATCTCTGTAGTAGCTGCCTATAGTAGACTCTGGAAATTCTAATTGAAACTCTATCTAATAAGCCTTTTAATAAGTGTCCGTAGACATAATTGTAATCTCTTTCAGAGAAAGGAAAAAGTGGGGTTGAATCGAGGAGGTTTTAGGCTTTTCATTGAGTGTGTGTATGTGTGTGAAAGAGTGTGTTTCTAAATGTTATAGGGAATAGCTCAATCATCCTCCTAGCATATCCAGAATCCATTTTCCTCAGTGAGCCATATCACTGTAATAGGACTGATATCATTCTTGTGTCCTTGTACAATGTTTCATTTACTCCCTCCTCGCTTAATCCAGCATGTGGACAGTCTGAAGCGTTTGGCTAACCTGCAGCCCCTGTGGAGCCACCATCCTCACAATGCATGAAATCGCAGCTGTGTGCTCAGAGTTGCATTTTGCACTCACACATAACCATTGAATGGCTTTTCAAAAGCCACAAGCAAGATGGAGGAGTTTCACTCAGAATCATTGTCCTTGAGAAACTATCATTTTCCATTTAATGTAACTTTTCATCTTCCCGGGATCTGCTTGGGTTGGGCCATTTTATTGGTTCATGTTGAACATTGCTGGGACACTAAAAATATGTCATTGGCCCCTAAATCAAGTGATTATGTTACAGGGGCCTCTGCGGAGTCGATCAATAGCCTGATGATGTCATTGTCCCATGGTCCTGGGTGTTGATGGGCTCTGATGAATGATAGTGGACTCATCCAGGAGCGTGTATTTTCTCACCATGGAAACCAGCCAGTCATAAATCTCAAAGGGCTAATAAATGAGAGAAAATTGCCAGTGTGCCATGAATATTTTGGTATTTTCATGGCTGTTTGTAAACTCAAAGCGTGAAGCTCTCAGAAAACTCAGAAGCTTTCAAACAAGGACTTCAGTCTGGATTTAACAGCTACACGGGAAGAAGGTGGAGGAAAAAAGCATCGGTGGATGTGAGTGATTGCTTCATTTGAAGTCACACGAGGCATTCTGCTGTGTCTTCGCTGGATTTTTAACATTTGCACGCTTTGGGCTTCTTCTTTATCTGCGTGTGAAATTAGAATAGCTCCTTGATTGAGACTCAGGCCTCTCAAACCAAATTAGACCTGACAGCTCAAATAATTCGCTCAAACTTTCCGAGACAGTCTGAAATGCTGCATTTCAACCAGGCGCAGATTTCGCATTAGCGCTCTGACCAACATTTGAATATTTCAGGATTCATTCAAAGCTGCTCTTGCTTTAACTGTTTAAAGTTAGCTTTTCACTCTCTTCTATGGAAATTAAGTTTCAGGAGTTATTAAGTGGCTCTGCTTGCCAGTCACGTTAGACAAAACCCACGACTCCAGTTCCATGAATAGTACGTGCTGAGTGTAACCCAGAAGGTGGCATGAAGTGGACCCTGAATATTGCAGCCAGTGGTCTTTTGAACGTACAGTAGATATAATCTTAAAAGTATTTACTTAGGTGTTGGGAGAGAAGAGGCATGAGAGAAAGATCATAATCTCGTCACACCTGCTCGCGGTTCACGGCTTTCTTTCTGTTTAACAGTCTGGAGCCGAATCTGAATACAATATTCAACGAAGCACAAAAACTGGGTCTTAAAGAAGATTTCTTTCATACAAAAATGTGAAAAAAAAACTGTTTTCGGAAAAAAAACAGCTGCTGTTCCTCGCAACTGTGAGCGTGGTCTGTATTTGTGCTGATGTAGCAGGAAGTCAGTAGAAGTGTGAAAGCGACAGAGAGCAGACTGAAAAGGAGCAGTTCATTATTATGATCATTTAGTCGGTTGCAGAACACTTCTATTAATACGTTAATGTCCAAAATAACAAATCAAATACAACCAAAAACACCATGATTCTGCCTATTTCCACTTTCATTCATAAACAAATATACATAACACCGCTGATCCGCGTACAAATACAAATACAAATGAATGCATGAAACTACACCCACAAAAAAAAAAAACAGTTTTTTTTTCAGGTGTTCTTCTACTCAATAAGTATATGCAGATATTATTATTATAGATTATAATTGGACATCTGCTTTTAATCTTTATGACAGACTCCTTCAGCTTATTGAGACAGTTATAGATACATAGACTGCTGTTACTTTCAGTGTAAATTCACCAGCTGCACCCGGGGTCATGCATCCCTGTCCTTCCAACCTCTGACCATGTGTGATGTTTGAACCTGAATCATTTACATAATAGTATTTATTTTGGTGTTGTGTGTGATATTGGATCATAAATGTTTATAATAAATCAAAGAATATAATTTGAACGGCTCTGACAATGGGCATGTTGAGAAAAAAAATTAAAAACTGTGTGATGTGTTGATGTGTGCTAAAACAGAGGCTAAAAAGGAACTTTCACTGACTTTTTTCAGTTTTTTCACTTGGTAAAAACAGGTAACTATTGAATATTCAGTGATAGCTCTGGTTTCAGGATGTTCATGTGCTTCATAAATACAGCAGCTCAAGTCACGGTGCAGTGACCATGATGACGCGGCCCCCTGCTCTCCCTCACAAAAGGGACCGAATTACGTCAGCTCTCTTTCCCTTCTCACGCTGAATTCTCGAGGGGGAACTTTTAATTGCAACAAGTAATTCATCAAGTGTTCATCAGACCTTTCTGATTAAATTTCAGGTCAACTGACTACGGAGCAACATACCAGAAGCTGAATGACAAAGTTGGAGCAAAGACAATACTCAGTTATTTGTACGTGAGCCCCAACAACAAGAGAAAGGTAATGTCATTCTTCTGTTACCTCCTTTGAATTTGATAATTGTCTTGATTGTGTGAGTACATTACATTCACATATTTCTTTTTAATTAAATCATTGCCTGATGAATTAAATATTCATATACTTAAAAACTTTAACATATTAAATATTTCAAATATATATATTTTCCTTTTTTTGCACAACCCCCCTACCCCCCGTCTTAGCAGAGAATGGTTTGACCCCTCTCTGGCGCACTTAAGGCTACGCTACATATGTGCCCTGAAGCGGGAAATTTACGTAAATCTGTCATTGTTATAAACTCTGAACATGGCGAGTCGTCATAAATCAGGTGCGCAGAAAAGGAAAGAAAAAAGAAAAAGAGAGGAAGATCATAGAGGTGAATGAGAAAAAATGGTGAAGTTTTTAAAAGTGGGACAAGAAGCCAGAGAATTAGGGCTAGAGTTGTGGGCCCTATGATGGTCTCTTGTCCCCGGGCCCCAACAAGTCTGTTGACAGCCCTGTCTGTCTCTCACCCTGTCACTTCCTACAGTGTCAGTAAGATGCATTGAGCAGCAGTTAAATTACTGACACGTGGAATCCACATAGACAATTAGCTGGAAGAAAAGAAAACATTCTCCAGTTTGTAAAATTAATAATGTGAACTGAATTAATTATAAGATGAATGGAGTCAAAGACGAGGATGAGTTCATATTTGCAGCCATTCCTCCCCGTGTTTTCCTGGGTTTTGGTCAATTAGTAGTACCATCTGTCTCTATTCACTCCACAGTTTCACCTTTCTCCCTTTGCGCGACTCAGATCAGTTAATTATTGTCTAATAATGAATATGAAATGCAGCCCACCTTCTGTGAGAAATATACGGCTGGAGATGCATTTCGCGATATAACACGACCATCTATTTAGAGAGGAAAAAACACACCCGCGTCAGCCAAGCCGTTGTCCTGTTTCCCAGTGTTGGCACATGTCCATTACACTACTTCATCACAGTCCCTCCCCAGATCACTATGGTTATGTTCCATATGAAATATCTTCTTTTTTTTTTTTTTGTCTGCAAGACATGTCTGGTGTGTTAGATGACACGATGCAGTCCAACACAGCCAGTGTTTGTTGCCCTTCACAGTTTGGGGCTTGATTCCAGCAGGAAAGGCTGTGTCGCCTTCCAGGTGTAACATGATTTTGTTCAGTCCTCCGCACAGCCTCGTGCCCCACCGGCAGCACTTCAGAAGCAGAAGCAATACGATTTTGCTCACTTGACAGTCGGGAGTCTGCGCAGGGTGTTTTATTTGAAACACTGGCCAGATTCTCTTCGTCGATCCTGTGTCTGACCTCCAGACCGACTCGATGAGCTGCCGTGCCTGGCGGGATCTGTGGGTTAGATGACCAATGTATTGTAGAATGTCATCATCATAGTATCATAGTATAATCCACTCTTTATTTCAATGTACCTCAGTGCTTCTGATTCAGTTATGCTTGAATATTTTTCTGCTCCTCAATGAGATATCCTTGGGTCTTCTCACCCTCGATGGGTGGGAGGCCTAGAGGTTGGAGAAGCGGCTTGTGGTTGGAAGATCGCCGGTTTGATTCCCCCACCAGACCGGCAGAAAAATGTCGGTGTGGTGGAGTATTCCCTCCCCCTCCATTAGCCGGCTGATGTGCCCTTGAGCAAGGCACTTAACCCCCCCCCCCCCAATATGCTCCCCGGGCGCTTGATTGCAGCCCACTGCTCCTGTGTGTGTTTCACTGCATGGTGCATGTTGCATGTGTGTGTGTTTCCCCAGTGATGGGTTAAAAGCAGAGAATAATTTTCCAGTCTTGGGATCAATAAAGTAAATAAACTTAAAAACTTAAAACTTAAAAACAATGCATCCAGCAGGCATGGCAGCAGGCTAGTAAGCCAAGTAGTCCAGACGTCTCTTTCCCCTGCGTCTTCCAGCTACTCCTGGGAGATCCCGAGGCGTTACCGCACCAGATTACCAACATAATCCCTCCAGTGTGTTCCGGGTCTATCCCAGGTCCTCCTTCAGTTCAGACATACCCTCAAAAGATGGTGCCAAGTCTGGAAACCTTATCAGAGACCCACCTCATTTGATTTCTTTTGTTGAAAAGGAGCAGTGGCTTTACTCTAAGCTCTGTCTGGATGTCTGGAACATCTTTTTCTAACCCAAAAGGACCTCTTTATCCCTTCTCTGAACTTGTTGCATCATCTTGGTTTTATCGTAGCTGGAGAGAGAGACCACAACGACAGTCATGCTGACAGTTTTTGAAAAGTTCCTCATCCATAGTGGATTGTACCTGGTATGACTGTTTGGAATTGGGTTAAAAATATCCGGATCGATCTTGTGAGAAGCCCTGGCTTCTCGATCCTCAGGGACAAAAAACCCCACAGATTTGTAATTTTTACATGGCCATTATTTCACAGGCACATACTCAGGTTCAGTGTGCTTTGTTTGCAGCTCTCCATGTCCATGTATCCATCCATTAGTTAAACCCACTTCGCCTCTGAAGAGATTCTGAAGCTTTTCTAATGTGGCATTGGACAGCACAAGCCTTTGAGTCCAGGAAACCAGCTAGCTTAACAACGGCGTGCTTCAGTTTAAGCCCACAGAAAGGTGAGCAGATGAAGAGCTGCAAAAAAACGTGATGGGCTGTTATTATTCCACAGGCAGGGACACAGAGAAACAGGTACAATCTCTCAAATCCACACGTGCACACCATCAGCCTCTCAGACGCACACACATAAACACTGTGGCTGCTGGAGTCTGTCTGCTATCCCTGCATCTACCTCCTGTCGCCCTCACTCACACTCACACACAGGCACATATTCTAATCATCTTCACACACCCTCTGGGTCTCACACTCGTAGTAGCCCCCGTGTTGTCAAACCAACCATTTGTAGTGAAGTAGAAAATATAAACAAGGCTGAAAAATGGAGACACAACTTTGCCATCCACAGGTCCTCATCACAACGCTGGTGAAAAACGTAAAGATGCCATTAGGATGCGAGAAAAGGACGTATATTATGTATAGGATATATGTTTTGAACTAAATCAACAGGGTTTATCCTCTGAACAGCCTCCATCTCAGACTTAGTTTGCCAGGCTCAGCTGTTGATAATATGAGTACAACAATGTTGAGCTCAGTCTGAACTTATAGCTGGGACAAAATTTGTCTTTCTTGAATGTCCATTCTTCAAGGTGATTGAACCGAAATTGTGTTAAATGTGATAAATGTCATTGCTTTTGCCATCTCTTGATATGGTAAATGGTCTGTATTTATACAGCACATTTCTAGTCTGATGAACACTCAAAGCGCTTTGACATCACAAGCCTGCATTCACCCGTTCACACAGTGGTGGCTAGGTCACCTGCTCATCACAAGCTCGTAATGCTCATTATAAGTCACACACCAATTCGGGGTTCAGTATCTTGACCAAGGACCTTCTGATATGGGGGCTACTGCTCTAAGCATGGCACCAGAATTTTAGTTTTTGATGTGCCAAAGTGATTTTGGCTCAGCCTTGTATTTACAGACATGAATACTGTTTGCCTTTGACATTTCCAAATGGTAGTTTGGCTAAAACTGAAATGACTGAAATCATGCTGTGGAAGGCAACTAGTGCTGGTCTGGTTGATTATGAAACTTTTAAAATCTTTCACTAAAACATTTACAATGCAGAGATTAGATTATTATCTACCCGTGACAGTCTGTATTTATTACAAGTGGCACACGCAGGTATATTGCTCAGATCATGTGAAAATGAAATAGAAACCTATCATATTTTTTTTTTGCTGTTGATTGCGCACACCAATACATCCATTCATTTAGAACACTGACATTTTAATCTATTTAAGGAAACACCATCTTGCTCGGATGATCTGGCTGGATTATTATTGTTTAAATTGATTGCAGGGAGAGAGATCGACTGCTGGGCGAGCTACATTGACTTTTAAAATGAGAGA
The DNA here is from genome assembly GCF_017976325.1 of Chelmon rostratus. Taxonomy (NCBI): domain Eukaryota; kingdom Metazoa; phylum Chordata; class Actinopteri; order Chaetodontiformes; family Chaetodontidae; genus Chelmon; species Chelmon rostratus. The sequence continues at coordinate 27,185,110 of NC_055660.1, read as the reverse complement.
GCGCGGCACATTGTTGTCTCAACAGACACCGGCGATGCTTTCAATATAGAGGCAATCAAGTCAGGAATTTCCAGCTGTGGCGACTCCGTTCGAACTCTTTTACGGTTTTTATAAATCAGTGCCTGTTGTGCCATAACAATAAATTAATCTACCTGTAGCATACAATATCAGATAGATTTTTCATACATTTTTTGGCCCAACATCAGCCTCCATACCGTAATGCGTGTGTGTGGGGGATGGACCCCTTATACAAGGGGGCAGGGGCCAGGCCAGTTAGGTCCCAAAAGTTAATTAGTAATTCTCGCCATTTAAATGCGTTTGTGACCATGAATTGTGTTCTGCCAAGGTCGTATTGATATACAGTAAATTTCAGATTATGGGAAAGGTCGAACAGCGGTGTCCATACATTCATTTTAGAGGAAAGGGAGTATTTTAACAAAGGACATGCTGATATGATGTAATTCTCAATATGCTTTCTATATATCATGACCTTCCCATGGAACCCTGAAATCACAATTGAAAGAAAAAGGAGACTGAGGAGACGGGTTGGCCACTCTTCAACAGGTGACATCTGAGGCCTGGACTATGAAGCCAAAGCCTGACAACCACAATAATACTAATACTAATACTAATAATACAGTCACACGATGGTGGTTTTCAACTTGATAAGTCAGCCCAGGTTTTACCAATCTAGTCATCAGCATGCCCACATAAAAGGGACAATGTTCGCAGCATAAGACCAATCGTCCAAGTCTACCAGCAGCAGAGCAGCGTAAACTACAAATGAAGAACAAAGTACAATTTTAAGCAAACAAGTTAAACACAATGCAGACTGAAAGTGACACAGCTGCTGCTGTCAAATATAGCTGGCAAAAAATTGGCAACTATGTGAAGGCGTAAGTTTATAGGCTCATATTATCACTGCTTCATGATTAGGGCATGAGCATCTGACTATGATTGCATCTGTGTATTCCGTTAATTCAATGTGTGACCTCGGTATATTCTTCTGGTGTGTATGACAATTTTAGCCTTACTCTTTCAGCTGCAAGCCTGGTGTCGAATGGACTTGGAAGCAAATAAAAAATAAAATAAAATAAAAGCATAATGGAAGTTGTAAGTGGTGGGCTTATTATTTTATAAGCACAACGAGCACAAAGCCCTTACCATTCCAGTAAAAACGATTCTAAAACTTCTATCCAAAGCAAAGTACCCAACGTAAATTGAACCATTTGGAGTACATGCATGGTTTTGGTCTCTTTTAAAAGGTACCGCTCTAGTGTTTTTATCCCCAGCTGCAAAATCACTGTTAACAGAAGTTTGAACACACTGAAGTCGAAGGTTTTTTCTTTTTCGGCTGAACATCTTCTTGCAAATAGATGATCACAGATGACTATGTCTGCGTCTTATTAGCTGGAAAACACAATGGGACCACATGAAGCCTTACCCTAGTCCACGTTCAATAAAAACTGATAACAGTACCACAGAAACTGAATAATTTATATTTCCTCTAATGCCGTATGTAGGTGCCCTTGAAAAAAAGACAATTTACAATATATTTATTTGATTTATGAAATATAGTTTTGCCATCTATGTGCATATTTAAGGTCTTTATACCTATATTTTGGCTATTTTGGCCATTTACAATAATTATCACGTCAAATTGTGCATAATAGCACTATTATCTCTGAAATCCTCGATTTGAGCTGTAAATGACCCACTGAAGTGGCATATCAGCGATTTCAGAATTTCATTGGCTATTCATAGCGTAAGTCATCTTTGAAATTGGCCGTGATTGGCTACATCATTTGAAACCTGAGACTCCAGAGAGTAACTGGAGGCAAGATAGCACCCCTCTGCATAGGTTTAGGGAAGTTGTAACTGGGAAAACACTGAAGACAAGCGAACATGCCACCTGCTAATTTGAAAGGGGAAAATATGTTCCGGTAGCTTACTATCTTGTTTTGGACTAAATATCTTTACTACAGTGGATTATGAGGACCTTTGTTGAGTTACCAGACCGCTTATGTCAGAGTATCATCGATCTGTGGATCACTGAGAGATGTGAGTCGCCTCAATGTTGTGTTAATTTTAAACACGTTTGTTTGTTGTTGGCGTAGACTGCACCTCCTCTTGTGACTGTATCTTGAAATGGCTTGCATCAATTGCTTGATGGGAATCTCAGCTTTCTAGCATTGTATAGCATGCATATAAACATGAGCGTAGCGTTCGTGACATTAGACTGTGCAAATATTTGATGGCCAGCGAGCAGGCAGTCAGATTTTTTAGGGGTTTTCAATTCTTCCAATCAGTCATTAGAGCACCCCTCCAGCTGACTACCTACCAACCTACCTGACAACACATCCATTGAATAAACAGTGAACTGATTTGGGATCTATCCAGTTACAAAGAAGAAGTTATCTGAAATGTTGCTGTGTTTTCACTCTACTACTGTAGTAATTCATATTATGGTATGAATCCGATCCGGATATTTTTAACCCAATTCCAAACAGTCATACCAGGTACAATCCACTATGGATGAGGAACTTTTCAAAAACTGTCAGCATGACTGTCGTTGTGGTCTCTCTCTCCAGCTACGATAAAACCAAGATGATGCAACAATAACCACTCAGTTAAGTAAAGAGAAACTACAGTCCATCATTACTTTAAGACATGAAGGCCAGTCAATCTGCAAATTTCAGCTGTTCTGAACGTATCTTCAAGTGCGGTCATAAAAACCATGAAACGCTCTGATGAAAGTGGCTCTCATGAGGACTGCCACAGAAAAGGAAGACCAAGAGTTACTTCTGCTGCAGGGTAAGGAAAGTCATGGTCAGATTGCTGCAAAGAAAGCACAAGTGAGGGAGGCCAAGAAGAATAGAACTGCTTGGTCCAAGAAACACAAGAAATAGACATTAGACCAGTGGGAGTCTTTACTGTGGGCTGATTAGTCAAAATTTGAGGTTTTTGGTTCCCACCGCTTTGTGATTGTGAGACGCAGAAAAGGTGAGCGGATTGTTTCAACATGTCTGGTTCCCACCATGAAGCACAGAGCGGGAGGTGTAATGTTGTCTGGTGGCAGTGTTGGTGATTTATTTTTTAATTCAAGGCACACTTAACCGGCGTGGCTACCCCAGCATTCGGCAGCGACATGCCATCCCATCTACTCTGTGCTTTGTGGGACCACCATTCCAAAACACACCTCCAGGCTGTGTGAGGGCTATTTGACCAAGAAGGAGAGCGACGGAGTGCCGCATCTGATGATCTGGCCTCCGCAATCACCCCACCCAAATCCAACTGAGATGGTTTGGGATGAGTTGGACCGCAGAGTGAAATAAAAGCAGCCAACAACTGCTCAGCATAAATGGGAGCGCAATAGTTGGAAAAACACTCCAGGTGACCTCATCAAGCTGGTTGAGGGAATGCCAGTGGCGTGCAAAGCTGTCTTCAAAGCAAAAGGTAGCTACTTTGAAGAATGTAAAATATGAAACTGTTTTGCTGTGCCCACATTTTTTGCTTACACCATAATGTGTTATTTCATAGCTTTGATGTCTTTACTATTGATCTACAATGTAGGAACTAACCATTGAATGAGAAGATGTGTCTGTATATTGTAAGTATAATAACATATGCAGTTAAAACAGTGTGTTACTGTGACATTTTAATATATTAGCATGCTGTTAGTGTGCTAGGATGCTATTAGCATTCTATGGTAGCATTAATTTCAAAGCAGAGCTGAGGCTCGCAGTAATTTAGTACCTAGATCGAGAGGTATCCAGTGATCAGCTGAGGTGTCCATCTGAGAGACAGATGGCAGACTGGCATTGTCAGCCATCGTGGTAGTGTGGCTAAAATTAAATGCAGGTAAAAATAATACAGAGAAACACACTCGGGGATCGAACAAGGGTGGAGAGACTTCCAAACACAATGCAAACACACACAAACACAAACTCTGCTATTCCCACGCACGTGCAGTTAATTCCAAGCACATACATGCATGCTTGTGAGGGAGGGTAGCAGAGGCCGCAGGTTCGTCAGTCTTGCTGTCACCCCCGGCATGGCGCCATGTGACCGCTGCTGGTGGCGGACAAAAGCCCCTCTCTTCACCCAGTAGTGGAAGTAAATCAGGCCTCTGTGGCTGCAGGGGAGAGAGGGAGTAAAGCACTGGAGGAGGGGGAGGAGGAGATGCTTTTATGAGAGGGGGGGAAAGAGACAGCAAATAGACTGACAGAGAGCAAGTGAGTGTGGAAGAGTGGAGAGGAGAAAAGAAAGAAAAAATAGAGTGACAGAGAAAAAAAAAAAACGAGCTGGCCCAGGGGTCACCCATGGAGAAAACAGACAACACAGCAATTACAGCAATTACATCATCAATTTTCAGATTGTGGCTTCATACTGAGTCTGTACATGAGAGAACACATCTCGAGCACACATTAGGGAACGTTATTTTGGGTTTTAGCCTGAAATTTTGTGTGAGAGCGCATTATTACAGTAAATGGCTGGAGCTGGTGAGTGCTGGTTTAAAAAAAAACCCAAGCCTCACAGATTGCAGTCTCATACAAATGGGTAATGCCTCTAATGGTTTGAAAACAAAGAGAAATGTTCCAGAGGAAGCGTGTGAGTGACAGATGAATTCAGTCTCTGCTACTCTACGCTCAGTCAGAGTTGTCTTTAAGGAATACATAACTGCTTTTTCTCATGAATGTATTTACTAAAACAACAATCGCTGGGCTCAACCGCTTTCACAGCGAAGGCCTCAGCTGTGTTTGCGTGTGTCCGCCTGCTTGTCTGCGCGTGTGCACGCATGTGTTTGCATGCGGCATTCGAAAACAATTACGGCCTTGTGTGGCTCCGACAGCAACAACAGGCAGGTGGGTGGAATATGAATTCACCTCAGATGAGACCTCTCCCACTGTCAGGCTTCAAAGACTTTTCTTTATTGTCTCACTTTTGGATACAAGATCAGACTTAAAAGTGAACTTTAATATTTCATATCCTCGAACTGTCCTCAAATGGCAATAACAAAAAAGTCTAGCAGAAAGAAACAGAATCCATAAACTATCAGAGAAAACAGAGAGTGTCCAAAGACGAACAGCATGATGCAAAAACTTAGAGGAATGTCATAACAAGTATTCTGCATGATTTAATATACATGCCTTCCTCTGCAGCAGCTGTGTGTCACCCTATAGGATTGTACTGTATATACACCAAGCGTGAGAGCAGCAGAACGACCTGATGATAGTACCACCAAAACATATCTCTTCTCATGTCATGCTGTTAAATTGAAGTTTTGACTGGAATATTTACCTTTGCTTAGACGTTTTCCTTTATTACTGCATTTACACAAATACAGATAATCATGCATTTCTTAGCTCCGCTCATCTTTACAGAAGGGCTGAGGGTCGAAGAGTAAAGCGCAAACGTGGAGTAATACGCCGCACCTCAGCAAAGCTCAATGTATCTAGAGTGCGCCATCTATTGGGAAAAAGCCAGAATTGCAGGAAAAATAAAACATTAACAAGGTTTATTGAAATAATTTCTTCAAATTCGGCGGGCCGGATTAAAATTTGTAACGGGCCGCATATGGCCCTCGGGCCGTAGTTTGCCCATGCCTGCTTTAGATGTTACAAAATGGGATTTTCATGGGTCTCTGAAGCTGGACGAACCAGTTAAGTGGGGCTCAGCTACTGTCTAGATTATTCTGTGAATCATAGATGTGGGCAAGTCTCCACCTATGTTCCGGTGGCTTCCTCTGGTAATGGGTGCCGTTGCAGAGAGGAGGCTAGTCTGACTGTGTGAAGCATTTAAAGTTTGTTAAGCTTGCAGAGCGTGTAGATGGGTGTGATTGATTCTCACACAGCAGGTGTGGCTGTACGCTTTGCCCTGTTACAACAGACTTTGTTCTGCTTCAAGTTGCAAGCATTAAGATCCCCCCCTGGTTGATTTGGCAACACCTGCAGCTCCTCAGCTAAAAAACCAAACACAAATACAAAGTGTTTCCTGTGGCTTCTTCACAATAAAGTTAACCTAGTGTTTCGACAGCCGAATGCTGTTAATGTGGCGCAGCAGCAGGATGTTCTGTCCACATCAGTCACTTCATCCAGCTTTGATACAGCAGTACGAGAGTAAACAGTGAGGCTGATATTCATGAGATACATAAAGATAGATTTCACCCATTAGTCATTTCCTGTGAACCTCTCATGCTGCCACTAACAATGAAAGCTATTTTACTGAAAGGTCATTACTGAATATAAATGCATTAGAGGGCAGAAAAAAATGCAGCATATAGTATTTTTTTTAATTTTGTGTATCTTAAAGGTGGTGAATCATTCTGTAGAGAGCGTGTTGAACTGCCATCTCCTCTTCACACTCTAATTACACATTAGCAGTCTACATTTACCATCCCTGTCACTCCCCCACCTCCAAACACCACCTGATGCTGGAATGGTGTCATGTTCAAAAACAACTCAACAGAAACAAAATAAAACTGGTCCTGTCTTTCCAGTGTTACGCCTCTGGATTGTTTGTGGATGCTGCTTTTGCACTCAGGTGAAGGCCGACCTTCCTCTCGCTGCTCTCCCAGTTCGTGCCTCTTCATCGTCCCCGGAGTCAAAGTCCTGGTCGGAGTCACTGTAAATTACCTCCATCGTCAGGCCGGCCCCCTTGGGCCTTAGAGGCTGTGTTGGGTCCTGAGCTGCGTGCTTTCACTGGGAGGCTGCTGAAGCCGGTCCTGTTGGCGGCGGTGGAATGTTAAATTTCAATCCACCAGTGATCCAAGCACACTCCAGTCAGCTAATAGAGCCATAATAGGGCTGCACAGCAAACACAGCTAACTAGCTAACAGCTAGTAGCTACAGCTTAAGACGGCGACAGCAAAGAGGAGCAGTTAGTGATGACTCTATGCTGCAGCTCCTATTTGTTTGGAGGAAGCCACTTTTTATACATTATATCTTTAAAGGGCCAGGGTTTTGTACAAAAAACAGACTTTTTTCACTGCGCACACAGAACGGACAGCTAGCTGAGTCCTGACATTGTGCATAGTGGCTACTGTCACAGTCATGGCTTACACTAGAACGCACCCATTGGTATATGTAATTAGCATTGCCCCTTTTCCACACTGTCAAGTAAAAATGTCTGCTGTGAAAACTTAATAGAGCTGATTTGTAGGAAAAAAACAAAAATAAGACTAAAAATAAGGACCTAAAAATCGAGTGCCAAAGCAGTAACTGTCACATGATCAGATTTTCAGTATTTAACATAAAGTGATAACGAGTTAAGCAAAATACATTATGAAATGTTTGACCTTAAAAACAAAGAATGAATAAAATAAAATATTCTGAAGTTAGTTGCATAGAGAATGCATGTAGAGTGCACTTAAAGGACTCAAGAGGAACAATACGAAACCTTGATTGTGTCATTGCAATGTACGTAAAAGCTTGGCAGCCTCACACTGCTGATACTGTAAATATGTCGGATGAATTTTGGCAGTGCTGTTCAAATGCTTTTAAGGGTAGTAAATATCAGAATTGTATCATTTTGACGACGGCTCCGCAGTCCAGGTGTGAGGACAGGGAGGACAGACAGCCCTCCTTTGTTGAAAGGGAGACTTTTGAAACGATGTTCATAATTAGTTTGTTAAGTCCAGATTTTGTGTTATGAGGAGCAGTTATATAGTAATGAGTGGAAAATCATTGTCACATTTCAGGCTTCACCATCGTTTCCAAACCTGCTTTGGTCTTTAATAAGGACTTTTTCAGATTTCTCCATCACATCAGCTGATTAATTAGTTTTATACTTTTATCAGGATAAGATTTCTTGTAAAACTGAACACATGTACTGCAATTTCAATGACAGCAAAAGAGCAGATATCCCCCCTTAAGACTAAAGACATTCCAGCTCATACATGTAGATCCATTTTCAAAAAGACAGAATTCAAACGGGACATTTGTTGTAACTTTTTATATATTTTCAACATGAAACTCTGCGTAAGCTTACAAACAGCTGAATTTGTGCTACAGTGAAATTACAGAGCTGTTCTTGATTAAACAGGTCAAGTGTCATTACGACACATGCTTACTTACAGCAGACATACCTGGAGCTATACCACCTGCTGCAAGAACAGCACACTGAAATCAACACATCCTTTAACTGCACAACACATTGAGATACAACAGGGAAAAGGACTTTTTTTTTTTTATCTACTGGCCTTTTAAGGACACAATGCATGCCAAATGAATCACTGCAAATCAGCCATGCGTTGCTGGCTGGAACGCAGCGCACGCAGCGGTGGTAACGCAATCCAGGACAAGCTAACGGATGATGGTTCCGTTTGAGGTGGTGGGGTGGGGGCTGGTGCGGGTGGGTGGTGCCGGGAGGGGACACAACATCTGTCAGCCCTAAGGCACAATCTCCAAATGGCTGCGATGAGCAGAGAGGAAAGCGCCCTGGAGCCTGCAAGAAGACACAGCGACAGAGGAAGAGAGACAGGCTGAAAGACACAAATACAGATGGATGGAGAGAGGGAGGGAGAAGGAGACAGGCTGACAGAGTGTGAGACACAGAAGTACGGAAGATGGGATGGGTAAATCTAGGTGAACTGTGGTATTCCATCAGTTTTGTCTTGATTGCCTTTTCGGGACATTCCCCACTTTCTCAGCATGGGAGCGAAAACTATACAATTCAATGCACCTGACGCTGCCAGATCACAGGACCTAAATTCCCCTCCAAAAGCATTAGCTCAGGCTAAGTGTGCACCAAACGGCATATGCTGTTGTGTTATTTATTAATGATAACTGTGAAGAATTCATTATTTCAGTAGCTCAAGACGGATCAAGTTGTCTAAAGTGGCAATGCTGCTGGTTAATTATCTAAACATGTCTTGTTTGTCTTGTCTCTGTTCATTCATACGTAATGAATGTGTAGCTCCGTGTTTTCACACACAGCTCACACGCCTCGCAACTTGCGCTCTGCTATAAGGGGCAGCTAGCTCACTAGCCGAGATGGAAACCCAATTATAGTGAAAGGCGGAAGCTGACATGTTGCTGTTTGTCAGGTCTGGCAGGGGTCTGGGTGAACTAAAATGTCAGGCAGTGTTCAATTAGCCGAGGCTTAAATGCCTCAGATCAAGAGACAGGAGTTGCGTTTAATAAGACGGATCAAACAGTTGAAAGCACCTGGTCGATGCAGCGGACGAGGCGGCGGGGAAAAGAGAAGTAATAATTATGAATATGTGTATCGACTCTCTTTGCTTTCATGTCCTGCACTTAGAGCCACGTCGCTTGATGGAGTTTGATAGCGACTGTTTACCATGAATATTCATGAAAAGAAGTAGCGAGAGTGATTTGATTCGCTACGTGCTGTCAATGCAGTTTGCAAACTCAACATAGTTCCACATGGATGCTCAGAGGCCCGCCTCGTACTTGAAGGGTACAGTTAACTCATTATTAACACTGCCAGTCTCCCCTCACTGCATGTCTGTTAGCATTAGCTTTGACTGTTAACCATTTGAATGAATGGCCATCTCCAGGCGTGTGTGCTGCTGAGTGACATCAGTGACATAAACAAAGCCTTTCATGAGTGGCCATGACACACACAGTGCAGGTCATACAATGTCAAGACTCTATTATGAGGTTATAATACTTTTCCTTCACATAATACCAAAAAGGCACGTGGTTGTAGCAAACAAAGCATTTTTTTTCCGAACGCTGGGCTGTATACTTCTCTCAGTCCATTTACTCTTATTGATTTCCAGTGAGTCTTAACCTGAAAGTGCAGATATATTTTTCTACGTGCAAATCAAATTATTTGATGGTCTCATTCAGCCAGGCTGCACATATTACATTTATTTAAGTCCAGGAAGGCCTGACTTGAACCTCTGCTCGTATTCAGTACATGGATAAATTAACTAACCCATAAGGTGCATTAAGGTCTTTAAGTATGGCATTGTCATAGCACTTCAATCAAAAAAAAAAAGAAAAAAAAATGGCATCAGTGTGACACCAGCAGATGTGATCATAACTTCAAAGAATGATCAGATGTGATACATAAGGTACGCTGCGGAGCTTAACTCATCTGAGCCATATGCTGCTACTAACAGGACATTTTTTAGAAAACATCAGTACAATAAAATTCTTCATAGTGTTTTCTGATAGGCCACTGCAGTGGTTAAAGCAGGAGTTACAGCTCTGCGTGAGGAGGTTTCAGTGTAGTTTGAGAGCAAACACACACAGCCGCTGACACAAACTGGCATGAGAACAGAATAATGATACCACTCCGCCAAAAGTTGCCGGTTGGTTGACAGTGATTGGCTGGTGGCTAGTGCGTCGATGAATGTGGTTAACATGCAGCACATTCAAAAAATGAACCACTTCGCTCAGGTATATAACGCTAAGAAGGTGCATGTAGTCATCTTAAGTGATGCTAGTGATGTGATGAGTAAAAGGAGCTCTTTGTTAGTGTCGTTTCAGATGAAACAGGCAGACAGATGATAGCAAATGTGAAATATGAGAACAAAGACAAACTTTAAATAAAAGACAATGAGGAGAAAAGTTGGACTGTCAGCCGACACTGGACAGAAAATTGCAGTGCAATGTGCAGGTGGAGCACAGAAGAACTTGATGTTTTCACCTTTATTGTTGTAAAGAGAGAGGTAAAGCCAATATTAGGCCTGAATGTCTGTGAAAAAACTCACAGGATGAAAAGAATAAATGGAGTTGAAGCAGCCAACAAAGATGACAACACAAATGATGACTCTGTGAATATAGAGATGTCTACCAGGACAAGAACACACCACAAGACTTGAGAAGACTGCTGTGACAAAAGTACGATCTCCAAGAAAAATACCTGTCCTGCTCAGGAATGAGCTGAAAGATGAGCTCTGCAGGATGGAAAGAAACAGAGTTGTGGAGAAAATCAAGAGCCAAGTGAAAGGGTGAATCCTGCCGTTGTAGGCAAGCTGACTGGAAGTCTGAGGATCTGTCTCGATCCATAAGATCTAAAGACTGAGAAGAAAAGAAAGCACTGTCAGCCTCCGACTGTGGATAAAGTCACTTCCAAATTAGAAAATGCAAAATGCATCTCAGTCCTTGATGCTACTTCTGGTTTCTGGCAAATGAAACTCGATGACAAAAGTTCTGGCCAATGTGCATTCAACACACTAATTAGACACTATCAGTTCGTAATTCTTCCATTTAGGATAATTTTTTTTTGGATAATGAATGGTTTCTGAAGGACCGGATGGTGCAGAAACATACATCAGTGACATGCTGGTGTGGGGTGACACCATGAGAAAATGAAAACTACGAACCTGAAACTAAATCTAGAAAAATGAAACACAGGACAGGAAATTTAATCTATACCAAACACATTTTACCTGAAGGTGGACTGAAAGCAGAGCAAGGTGGAGGCAATAAAGAACATGTCAACGCCAGAAAGACGTGGAAAGATTCCTGGGAAATAACATACCTAATATAATCTCTGATACTTACACTATACGAGCTTTACCTGATCATGCAGCACTGCTCAGAGAGAGAGAGAGAGAGAGAGAGAGAGCTTATACCAAGCTGAAAACAATGCTCACAGAAGCACCTGTACTGAATTACTAGGACCTTAACCTATACCTAAGGAGCTTCGGACCAGTACCTCTAAAGGAAGAAAAACCTGCTGCATATGCCTCAAGAGCCTTGAGTGAAACGAAGCAATGCCATCCACAAATATAGAAAGAAATCTTGGCAATAGTTTTTGTACTTGAAAGATTTCATCAGTTTGTTATGGCAAAGACAGTTGAATGTGTTCTCAAACCTCTAGAGGTCATCTGAAAAAAGACCCTCAGCTCTGTCTCTGCAAGAATACAGAGGTTACTGCTGAGAGCACACAAGGACCGGAGGAATGCTAAATACCCGTCTGCTAAAGAGCTTCCATACCAGACAGAGCAACACATGATCAAGAGGGGCACATGCACATGACTGTAGCAAGTTTGTGTGTGTGTGTCTGCTGACAAGCTACAAACATCAGAGAGGAGACAGCCGCTGATGAAACACACCGAGACAGCTGCTTCACGCAAGCAGGCCAGACAGGAGGAGCCGAATCCCCAGAAACATTCAAGACCACTGGAACTACAGAGAAGAGATAACATGTTATGATGGAATCTTCTTCAAAGGAGACTGAGCCACTGAGCCACAATTACTGCGACAGGACGTGCTTGATGGCGTCCGTGAGAGTCACTCTGGGATGGAAAACTGCAGGAGGAGAGTGACGGAGCTGCTCTTTTGGCCAGGAGCTAAAAGAGATGGTGAGCAGTTGTTCAGCATGTAAGGCACACAGAAGGGCACCTTGCGATGAGCCACACAGTGCGCCTGGGAGGCCGTGGAAAGAGATGAGATCAGTCTCCTCGCGCCCAACAAAAACTTTCTCTGCGGATCATTACTGGAAGTTCATGGAGGTGGAGTTTTTCCGAAAAGACGCTCGAAAGCGCAGTTTGACAGTCAGTCACAATGTGATGATTTCAGACGACAACAAGACAGATGTGTTCAAGGGAATCTCAAAACAGTGGGGATTTGAACACACTCTATGTGCAGTCTCATAGATTAGCAGAGAGGAGCTCACACTGTCAAACTCATGCTGCACGCTAACTCCGCTCCTCATGGGACGTCGCCTGAGAACACACCACTGGAGAAGCAGTTGCTTCCAAACACAGAAACTAAACCGGTCCACGAAATACTGGAAGAAAGGCAAGTCAAGCGAAGACAGCATTATGGCCGCGGCGTGAAAGGGAAGGAGAAGCTCTGTGCTGGAGACAGCATGAGCGCGTGGCGAGAAGGAACAACCAAGATCGTGCTTAGTGCAAACTCCGGATGGACAAGTGTACAGGAGAAACAGATCGAACTTTAAAACAAGGGAGCGACACACACACACACACACACACACACACACACACGAAAAAGACAAGACTGAGACTGAAACTGAAAACGTACAAATTCAAAGTACTTTTTACTCCACTGCATTTGTCTGACAGCTTTTATCTTGCGATGAACTGAAAGATTAAGTGTCCGTAAACCAAACAAAGTATTTCAGCAGCCTCTTGGATTAGCTGGAGAATGCATTATCGCGAAGCTGAAAACAGAGCTGTTCTTCTGAGCTCATGAAAAGTTGACTTCTTAGAGATACGCGGTTCTCACGGGACAGCGGTGAACACACCGTAAAAACATGTTGATTTTACAGCGTATGATCATCACTGTAGATTAAAATAGCCAACAGTATATAAAGTAGTTAAAATGAGCTCAACCTGAAACATCTACAGCGGTAAACTAGCAAAACAGTGACAGGGAGGCTTTTTCTGCAGAATGCGCTCTTTTCCTTGTGATACTTGCAGAAAGCTTTGCTGATAAAAGTGAGGTTTTCAATGCAGGACTTTTTACAAACTTTTTTAAAAGTCACAGTAACCTCCTTTTCAGCAAGGAACAAAGCCACAGGGAACATTGTGTTCATTGCAATCACCGCTCACTATCACAGCCAATACAATGTGCTTTGCAATAGTCTCCTGTTTAGTATTGAGACACAATGAATCGTCCATCACAGTCAATGATAGGCAGGTCAAAACTACTGTATATATGTGTGAGTGAACTGAGCCTTTAAGTTTTCCCTGGGTTCTTGCCTTGTTACATTTTGGGCCAAGGGGTTGGGCAGCGGCGACAGGAGATGCTGAGACCTTTAGCCGCTCCAGCGCATCTTTACGACTGACATTTATCAACCTCTTGTGAATACTTTGCTCTCTCCTGGCTCGACCTGCTCCCCTTTCACTGCCCTTTGGCTTCAATTATAAGACTCAGTACCTCTGGCTTAAGCACAAAACGCAGCCAACGTTTCCTTAGCTGTATAATAATCCAGAGTTGCTCCTGTGGCTTCGAGGAGCATCTGCACGAGGAGAGAATCCCATGCCTTTGTTGGGAGAGGAGATCAGGAGATTGCACTTCATCACACAGAGAGAATCAGGAGCTGAAAAGCAGACAAACATAAAGAAAGCACTAGAATCAACCAGGCTTGATGCCATTCCACAGGTGGATCATGCTTTGTTTACAAGTTGCTGTTTGCTCAGAAATCTAAACAAACAGAAATTGGGTGGAACCAGTTCATTAACTTGTATTAAATTACTCCCTCCAAGTTGCTGTCACTGTAAAGCTAGAAAATTGACTTGCCCCAGAGAGAATAAATCTCAGGCTCTTTCCTCTGCTCCCCTTTTTGAACGCTTTTCCAATCTGAACCCGCTTAAAGTCTGGCGGCAACAAAAAAATCTATTTATTGCAGGGTATTGCAGGAAATTAGGCACAGATTTATAGAGAGGAGTCACAATCCAATTACTGGGTGACTGTGTGAAATGGAAAATATGAAGCTAATTTCATTAATATTATATCTCTGAGTATTTACGGTACTGCGGTGGTGGAATTAACTCAAGTATTCCTTACACATATCTTAAATGTCTTCCAGCAGGCACATATACGCTTCATTAACCTTTGTCATTTTCAACCTTTTTGGCCTCATAATTTACAGGCTTTCTTGCACAGACGTGCATGCACTTACACCCACAATCTACTGTTCCTCAGAGTGAAATCTTACTCTCCTTCTGTGAGTGTGGTAAATGTGGATTATATATTCATCCAGTGCTGATAAGAAACATTTGATGGCTAGCTAAGTTCCCAGAGATGCTGTATATGCTGTGTATATCGCCATGGCAGCTGTATTTCCATGACGCACTTAAGACTTTTTTCACTAATAGTTGTTCTGTTTGACCAAAAGTAACGTGGTTTAATACTCCAGGTTCACCTCGACTAAAACAAGTGGTTAATAAAACATTATTAATGAACCACGCATATGATTGGGTTGAAATGCAATGTCTGAAAAATATAATAATAATAATAATAATAATAATAATAAATGTTACTAAACTAGGAACAGTTTTTCTGTGGGACTGCCAGTCAACCAGTATAGTCGTTTCATATTCAGTTCAGTACATTCATATAAAATGAATGTGACATTTTTTCCATCTTTTTTCCAGCTTTACTTTTGTTTTCATGAACTTTTTTTTTTTTTTTTTTGGTTTATTTTTTTAATAAGATGGTGGAATCCAATATTCTTATTCAAGCCTGTCATGTGTTTGTATTAGCCCGCTGTGTGGACTGGGAGGAGCTCACACCAAATTAATTCTCATGTAACAACATGCAAAAGTTTGATTCTGAGCTACTTTTGCATGCAGGAAAGCTTCCTGTGGAGCAACTGAAGAATGGCTTTAGAATGCAAACAAGGCAAAAGAAGTCATATTTTCACACCATCATTTCCTGGAACTGAATAACATTATGCTGCAGGGATCCTCTCTCTATGGCGTTTGTCCTCCAGCATTTTCTCCTGTGTGATAGAAAGGTTGAAGAAGGTTTTTTATTCATTTATTTATTTTGTTGATACATATGCAAGAGAATAAACCAGAACCTTTCTGATGTACATACACTAGTGGAATACACATGTCTGTATAAATGCTCAATCATGTAATGTTCCTTTAATCCTCCATCAGTCAGTTAGAACTCTGTCTATTAATCCAGCGCAGTTGAAGTTCAAGGGAGACAGCAAAGCTTTAATTGGGATTTGTAGTTCTCAGGCAGTATTTGATGGCTTTTGATTTGATTGGTCAGCCTGTGGCTCACGTATGTGGCATTATATCTGCCTCCTGTGATTGATGAGCTGCGTGTTCGTGGGTCTGCCCACCATTGCTGCTGTTACCCAAGCAAGTGCTGACAAATGAGTCAGTGGCATGAGAGACCAGGAACACTTTGCTGTACGGTGCCACACTGAGAAGTGCAGGGACTGTGAGGAGCATGCATGTTCTCTGGCTGTTGTCTGACGGCATAATGCGCACGCAGAGATTGAAAAGCGTAATGTTAGACCCTGTGTGTGACACAGGCACACAGGTTTCTCTGCACTTACAGAATGACCGTCACTGACCTGTTGCTGACAGAGGTGTCACAAGAACAACAGCACTTCAGACCATGTAACCACAATCATAACATAATAAAGTCCTATGTTTAAGATTGTTTAAATTACATCAGCGAGTTTCTCTCTAATTAAAGGTTATATATATGAGGTTTTGAACCTTAATATAGCGTATAGCAATCCCCTTTGTAGAGATGCTCAGAGAATAACGGCACACTCTGAGCACAGGTGTAGTCTGAGAGCCTCTGTTCTTTGTTTTGGTAGCCACTGTAGCCACATGCATGTGAGTGAGTGTTATAAAGAGGCTAAGGGACTGACTTCTCACACAGCATTGTAAAAGCAAGTTGGCAGAGTCCAGTTCGAAGCATTAAGCTCAAGGCACTCACGTTCAATTGAAACCACCAAACTTTAGCAGGATAAAACATTTTGCTTGATGTGTAGGTAGCTAGTGACAGCAGGAAAACTAGCAAGCAAATGATTAGATTTCGGTCACTTGGCAGATCGATGTAATATCTCTGTTCCTAATCAACAGGGGAAGTCAGTGAAAGGGTTTATTTCAACCAAACAAGAGCTGGTGATTGTAGGAAGTGGGAAGACTAACCAAGATGGATTTGGAGCGTAGTATTTTGTTTCTGTCGAGTTTAATTGAAGTGAAGTAATTTTGTATTGTATTTGGTGGCTTAGAGGAGATCGATACTACGGCTGTTTCTGGTTGGGGATGAGGTGTGGCTGACACCCATTTGTTTTGGTCTGAGATGCTGGTGCTCCAGTTAGACATCTAGCGGCAGTCAACATCATACATATATAGAACCTTAAACTCGCTCAGACAATTTCCAAGTCAAGTTAATGTACATGTAGCCCAAAATCACAACAAGACGTTACAAAAGACAAAATCCTTTATTGTTACTTTGTGAATTCTGAAGGGAAAGAAGAAGAGAAAAACTCTTATCGGTAGATGGAAGAAAGAGAGGAGCATTACACAATATTAAGTGTTATATAAATGTTAAGAAGCTCATTTTACATGTGCACACTGAGCAAGAAATGACACTTTTAGCTCTGATCACTGCAGTGTGTGCAGGGTGGCTGACTGGACTCTTTTATCAGCCTCTTCTTACACTGTCACCTCCATTATCAGTGTCATCAGTGCTACGTTTTGGCGGCTGGCCACAGATCTTTTTTTAAACCCCATAGATTTATAGAAGTTGAAGTGTTTTGCCAGTTTAAGTGAAGCTGTTTATTTCTTATTTTGAAGATCTTGTAAGCACCTTCACTGGCAGAGATGCCATGAGCAAAATGACATGAACCAGCAGTGAGAATGCTGGTGTTTGCTCACGGTGTTGGTTCAAACAAACCAAATATGATCTACTTGATGATGTAGGTAAAATGTGTCAAATCATTCTAATGATATAACTTCATCTCAGAAGTCAGTATTCAGTATAACAAGGGATGGAAATGCCATGTAGACCTCTGTTTTGTGCATGCACTGACCCTCCTTCAAATACATCAACCCTTCATTAGTTTCTCTTAGAAATGCCTAACATAATAAAGTACCTGTACTTCAAAGAACACTGTGCTTTATTATCTTATCTCAATTCTAGCATCTGTTTAGGATATTAATAACTGCACGCCCACACACCCGTCCTTCAATGGCAAAATAACTAATTAAAACCAAAAAAAGAAAAGAAAAATGAATACTGAACATACATCAGTGTAATAAGACGTACCTAAAATAACAGCAAGCATTTTTTGGAAAAATGCATTCCCCGTTCACTTTGATTATTTTTTGTTTGGCTTAATGAAGGGGGCTCGTTCTGACTTATACCACAGCCAGCCACCAGGGGGCGATGACATGTTACAAACTGCACCAGTGGAATAGTATACACTTCCTGTCTCCTAAGTGGGGCGGTTGATATTTTTAACAGACAGACAGATGGACTGTTACTTGCTCATGACAAAACAATCCAACACTGGATACAATGCAAATTTAATGTTTGTGCCTATTTTGCGGCTCGTTTTTATCTGCTATCACAGTGTGCTCCATCCAGACCTCCAGAGATGGAGGGTGGCAAAACCCATGTGATACAGACACAGGAAAGGACTGTTAAGTGCGGCGTCTCGTTCCTGAATCGTCTCCGGTTTTGGCTCCTCACTTTTGGGAAGATGTTATGTCGCCCATCTTTAGATATCGTCAATGGGTGAAACCAGTGGCAAAATTTTGCCTGCTTTGAGCTGACAGCTATAAATCTAGATGTTGTCCATGAAGTCAATGTGCGTCATCTTTAACGAGGGTTAGCGGGGTGACTGTTTGCCAGCGGCAGTGTCAGTTATAGACTTTACTCCTGAGCACACAGTACCACTCACACACTTGCAGAAATACATAGACTTACATGCACACGCCCACGCATCCACAAGCGTGCCTCTCCAAACTCTCTGTTACTGTACACTCGCCTAATGATGAGAGCGCTTGTGTGGCTTGAGGTCCACTGATTCAATTATATTTGCATGTGATATTATCTGGGGATTTTTCTGTGATTTTTCTGAGGACTGTGCCAGAATTTGGCAAAAAAAAACGTTGGACCTCTAAGAAAAGAAAGGAGCTCATGGGAAATTAGTGCTTTCAAGGCCTGACTGAGCATAGGCGGCGAAAATGAAGACAGAGACAAACAGCAGGGATCTGAATGACGAGGCACACACAGCCAGGCCACTTTCACCGAGGAAAAAAACCACACACACACATTTGCTGCAAGATGTATCATACTGATTATACCATTAAGCCTAACGCATGCAAATTATTATTTGAGATATGGCATCAATGAAAAAACTGACTGTGGATGACAAGTTTTTAACATGATAATCTGCAGCCACGCTCGTATTAATACACTTTCTATCTCAGATATGATAATCAGTCCTGATTGACTTGTCTCACTGTGGTCTGTCTTTTCGACACACACAACCAAGTGGATGAAATACAGACGACTGAGGAATAATTCAGCAATCAAAGGAAAATAGTCACACACTCTATCACTCGATGTATTAAACATTTGAACACAGTGTACCAGCGTGCAGGGCAGGAAGCAGCTTTTCTGTTAAGTACTCAAAACCACCAACCTGCTGTCCCTAATCATTCATACTTCTGTCATCCTCAGATCATGCTGCTGACTGATCCAGAGGTGGAGAGCAGTCTACTGATCAGCTCCGATGAAGGAGCGACCTACCAAAAGTACCGGCTGAACTTCTACATCCTCAGCCTGCTCTTCCACCCCGAGCAGGAGGACTGGATCCTGGCGTACAGCCACGACCAAAAGGTTAGAGAACAGGCAAGGCTAGTTTAGCGGCCCGCTTGTTAAAAGATATGAAAAGAAGCTGAATGTTAAGCCAGATAAGAAACAACAGTCTGGTGTTTGTGGCGCCTCGGAGCAGAAATGTGAGATCCTGTTACACAAGAGCTAGGCTCAGAGCACACAGTCAGAATTCATGATGTTCATCTGGGAGAGAGGTGGACGAGCATGGATTCAGGTCATTCAAAATGCACTGGTGCAGACACCCATTAGAGACAAGAGAGGATGGAAAGTTCTGACTTTCTACATCACAATTCTAAGATAAAACAAGGTATATGATTTGAAGTCAAAATGTAAAGCCCCCCCTTTACACCTTGCATTGTGTCTAGACATGATTTAACCTCATTGCATTTGCATTACAGGGTCCACATACAGTAGAGAATGAATGAGATCTAAGTGCTCTGTCCAGCTTCTTCTTATTGTTGTTGTTCCTCCTCTTCCTTCCGACACCCCCCTCTCGTTTGCATTGGTTAAAAAACAACAAAGAAACGAAACCAAAAAAAGATGAAGCTGCGCTTTTCTCTGGACTTTTGACGGCTTTCTGAAGTCGGGGAAGAAGCCGTGTTGAACGACTGGAGTGCTGAAAATGAAAGCAGAGGAGAACGCTGTTTTCTGAATGCTGCTTTTATTCCTTTATCGATGAAGGCTGGGTGTCAGACCTACGTATACAGCGTTTGCAGAAGACTACGACTGTACGTTACTCGCTTATTGGTGTTATTTCCACCCACATAGTTGTTGTATGTGGATTGAAAAACACAGTCGCATTCAAACTTGTGTTCACTGTGGTCACAATGTGTCCCTGACACATTATCGTGTGTGGTAATGTATCAGGGACACATTTATGTGGCTGATTGGATCACAATCTGACCTTAGTGCGTCTTGTGCAGCTGTGCCTGTACTTTCAGAGGGTTAAACACTGGCTGATTTCAATGTGATCACCAAAACACATTTTAATGGGGCTCAGGGTTATACTAAATGTGAGCTAGCAAGTCAAAATAGTGATTTTTAACACGAATATAAGTGAAAATTAAGATGCAGTAAGTGTTGTATCAAATCTGTTTCACTAAAGTGAGTCACTAAGTCATAGTTTTAATTCAGTAGCTCATATATTTTTAAGTTAAAATTGTTTAACTTACTTCTAAGTTTTTTTTTTTAATTTGACTGAGAAAAACCTTCAAAAAGAAAATGAATATTAACATAAACATGAAGCCCGACTAACATGACATCATGCTAAGAGAGTTTTCTGCAGAATTCTGACGCAATGTCTCTTAACTTTTTACATTTTTTTGACAAATCTCATAAAAAAATTCTAGTGATATTTTTACACTTAGTATTTAAGTAATTCCGACTTCCTATATCATAACATACGTTTTTTTCTAATTTCAAATTTTTCATTTGTCTGTTTGTTTGTCCCGGCAGAACTGAGCTTCCATACACCATCGCTTCCTGCTGTTAGGTAAAGGAGTTTGTCGATGCCGCAGCCATGTTCAGTGATAACTGAGACGCACAAATGCTCCTTATCAGTAATTTAGAGCCTACTCTAAATGAATGTCAATTCATGCTTAAGCCTGGAGCTACATAGTGAAGACACAGCACTTTTGAGTGGTGATTTTTATGCGTCTGTGTTGGCGAAAGCGATGGCTGGAGGCATTGTGCTTTCGGATCGTCCATCTGTACGTCAGCGCACATGGATGCAATACCTGAGTAAAACCTTAAGGGATTCTTTCAAACTTGGTACTTGTGCACATGGACTCAAGCATGAACTGATTCGATTTTGTTGGTCAAAAGTAAAAGGACACTGTGACCTCATAAAACATGTTTTTGGCCATAACTCAAGAATTCATACGGTAATGATGACAAATTTTCAGACAAATGTCTCATTGGATAAAAAGATGAAGGGATGACATTTTATTTCCAAAAGGTCAAAGGTCACTGTGATATCATAATGTTCTGCAAAACACTGTGGCCATTATTCACCATAACAGGAACAGAAGCAGAGATTGTGACCGTATTTCATTTCATTTGGTCCGATACTGAATTGGTGACATTGATCTTGTGTCCATCTTTTAGAATTTGTGGCTTGTTTGCACCAGCACCAATATTTGAGGCACACCACATGCTCATTGTTCTGCTGATATTGAGCTTCAGGTGATTGTTGTTGCACCATGTGATGAAGCTCTCTATCAGTCCTCTGGAAAAATAGTCTCTGAATCACCTGTTACTAATCAACCTGTTTACCTGTGGAATGATCCAAACAGGTGTTTTTGGAGCGTTCCACATCTTTCCCAGTCTTTTGTTGCTCCTGTCCCAACTTGAAACATGTTTCTGCATCAAATTCAGAATAAGCAGATATTTACAACAATCAATGAAGCTGATGAGGTAACACATTTCATATATTGTCTTTGTATTGTTTCCAATTCAGTATTTGTCCAAAAAAACTAGCGTGTTGTCACATTCTGTCTTATTTAGGTTTACACTGCATCCCATCTTTTTTGGACTTTCAAAATGATTATAACCTTCTGAGCACACCACTAATGTTTCACTACATTCACTTTTCAACTTTTCAGTTGACCAGACTGTCTGCTGTCTGTCGTTTTTAAACTCTCATTTCCTGAAAGTGTTTCCAGATGTCTCGTCAGATTTGTCAGTTGTTAGCTCTTCTTCAATCAGATAATTCCTGATTTAAATCACAATTACATGTTGTTGTTTTTTGTTAAGTCAAAGTTGTGCAATTGCCTGCTTTAGGACATTTACATTTACAAGAACTTTGGTTCTTTTGTAAAATGCAAAAATATGAAAAAGCCTTTAAATCCTTTTGAAGAAAAATCTGTTTATATCAAAGTAACCAGTATCAGAATCGGCTTTATTGGCCAAGAATGTGTGAACATACAGTGAATCTGACTCTGGTTTAAACATTGCACTCAATCAATGTACTTAAGTGAGGGAGTAAAAAAAGTATAATTCTGGTATCATCACTGACAGTCAGATGCATTAATGCTCAGTCAAATGTCTGACTGAAACTACACACACCTTCACAACTCCCTGTCCAGAGCCTGGAGACACAGTGAGAATGCTTTTTAAATAAATAATCATGATAATGATTGAATATCGGAGGCAAAGTGAGGGCAAAAACAACTGTGTGTGAAGAAGTGAGACAGCGCGAGAGAGAAAAGAGAGAGAGGTCATTTATAGACATTTTTGCATTAATAAAATGCTTTTCTTGCAGCGTAGCACATTTGGGTTTAATGTTTCAGTTGTGATGAATAATGAAGGTATTCTCTTTGCCGAGGACACGTGTGGACGTACGGAGCGTGAGTGTGTGTGTGTGAGCGGGCCTCTGCCTCTGAGACCCCTCTGGAACCAACATCACACTTTCACTGTGCAGCAAGCGTGGTCCCTCACACACACACACACACACACACACCTTTAGCACACAGCCCTACAGTTTGCTCTGTGATGATTGTGACATGCCTGAAGCAGATAAACACCATCACATTTTTAATTAATTTTCAAGAAATCAGCTGTGACTCCAACTCACTGGTCATAAATGACTGACTGACTACAAGGCATGAATACATGTAACAAGCACTTGTAGATTATAATCATAAAGTAACTATCTTGTGCTGGCAAAACAGTCAACTAACAGATCTTTTGTTAAAATTATTTTGTGAACTCATT
This sequence comes from Chelmon rostratus, assembly GCF_017976325.1. Taxonomy (NCBI): domain Eukaryota; kingdom Metazoa; phylum Chordata; class Actinopteri; order Chaetodontiformes; family Chaetodontidae; genus Chelmon; species Chelmon rostratus. Next base: position 27,162,125 of record NC_055660.1, on the reverse strand, counting down.
TTGTACTGGGTTTACCTTTGTACATACTGCCTCCAGGAAATAGCCGTATGCTCAGTCTGTCCATCGAACACTGACAAAAGCTCTCACCTTCTCCTGCCTCCTGGGGTTTTATATGTTACCAGACAAACAGCCAGCGGTCAAAATGGTAACATTACAGACTGAACTCATACTGCTCATATTTCATGCCTTCACAGTATGATCCAAGAATTCCCTCATAGTAAGTGTCTATACCAAATTTTTTAATTTCTAATTAGGATATTTTACATTCAGAAAAATGTATGATTAATCCTTAATAAATGTTTCAGAGAGCAGGGAGTTTAACAACACTCATTTTTGAAGAAAAACATCTACTGTTGCATATTATCATGTCCTGTTTTACATAAGAGATAAAAACAGAAAAATCATAATGATTTAAATATATTTTACTGAATTTGAAAATGACAGGAACATTCTGTAACTGTTGGAATTTATAATATAACCATGTTGAACCACTGCAGCCATTAAACGCTGTCCTCACTGCTATATCAGAGATCATAATTGTCAATATTAATTCCACATTTGCCACTGAACACAAAACATTAAATAATAAAATGCTTATTATAAACTAGTCTCTGCAGTCAAAGCAGTGGTAGGAAACTTACGTGTGTTTCCACAGTTGCTGCAGTTTGTCCCTGGTTTGCAGTCTTTCTTTGCAGAGCACAAGTTGCACCTCCTTCTCTTCTGTCCCCTCGTGCTGGCGTCTTGTATGCTTCTTGTCTTGCAACGACAGTTTTTTCAATGGCAGGACGGAGGAAGAGCTGGAACGTTGACAAAATGTCAGATGCATGGGAGATGGCCGGTCCTGTGGGTCCTGGAGTCATTCGAATGACATTTTCGGCTGCCCATCCTGCCTGCAACTTGATGTGGAGCTGAGCAACAGATAGCACTGCTGTTCCACATAAACGTCTGCCTTGCTGCCTGCTCCTCTCCATCAGAGTCATCTTCATCAGAGGGGCTGTAATCAGAGTTTTCTTCTCTCACACATCCTCCTCCAAATCGTCATCAGCCTCCTCATCTTGGAAGATCACATCGAGCGCCTGTTTCACGCAAAGTCTTGTTGCCATGAGTTCAGTCACTGAAATGGCAGCTCAGGTACCTTTATATTGTTATAACAAACATGCTCTATAAGGTTTCACACTTTCAAAATTCCCTAAAACCACAATTTTCCTTGATTTGACCCACACTGGTCGATCCTAAATCCATCGATCCATAGATGTTAGACATTGACGATAGACGTTTACGGTATTTTTATGCCGTCAAATGTCAAAACGGGTCAAATTTGACCCGGACAGTATATGTAAGAGTTAACCAGTGTAAAAGAAACTCACTCGGGCCTTGTTGTAGACTAGCGCTCGCTATGCACTCGCTTCTGAGACCATACAGTACAAATCATATACTCCACCTGACCTGACGCGACTCTCTCATACTGTATATAAACTTGCTAGTCCAACTGCTGAATGCCAAAGGATACCGAAGAGGCCAGTTCCAGATTTTCTTTGCTGTTACTGCAGTAAAAAAAACTGTTGTTTTTTTAAATCCTTTCTGCCTTGACACATTCGTTCTCATTCAACCCTCTTGTTTCTTGTCTTTACTCTGATATACAACTTCACATGCTGGCCAAAGCTGCATCACTTAGCCAGGGTTGGAGTTAAAAACAAAGATGATCATGTCTTTATAGTTGTTAAAGCAATAAACTTTGGATTTCCTTCCACTGCCGAGTAACCCAACATCCCTGCCAACAGTACTACAGAAGGCACTCGACACCCAGAGTTAAGTATCTCAGGCAGCCTTTCCTTCCTGGCTACATACAAGGATCTGGCTAGGATTGGCTGACTCTAACAATAGCCTTAAGATAACCTTAACCACCTACACAGAAGCCTCACACTGGCGGAGCTTGTACTTGCCTGTAGGTGCTCGAGACTCTAAATTCGGGGCAGCCCTTTGCAGAATTCCTAAAATGGCTAGATGAATAATTATGCTGCTGTATTCACACACTTCAGTTTTCTACAGGAAACTACATATGAACTGTACTGCTTAGTACATATAATCACAGTTACTACATACAGTTGTTACATTACTGTCTTTATTACAAAGACACTTTATTTTAATGTTTCTCTCTCTGCAAAAACAAGCATATAGGAGAAGAAATTTTACTGACGATAATAAGCCACTACATCAGTGGTTTTCCCAAGTGATCCCTTATAAGATTTGACCCTTTGCATGTACTGTAGTTCCTCGTTATAACCAGGAAATCTTAATCTGAGTAATTTCAGAGACCTGAAGAGGCACGTCTGAAAAATAAACATAGCTTTGTGCAGCTAGAATATGTTTTTTTCTGCTTTTCCGTCCACTTAATCATCTCGTGACCCCCTCAAATGCACATTGTGATCCCTTCTGGGCGCCCAAGCCGGTGGGTTGGGAATCATAGCCTCACATGATGAGGTCAACGCTGGAGATAAAGTTTTGTCCGTAAAACAAATCGAACAATAGTTGTTTATTTATTCTTACTGAAGTACTTTCGCAACACTAGCTGACACCAGCACTGGGACGGAATCTGACACGTTGTTTGACATATTTGGGGCTATTTTTAAAGTTTAACTGAAACAGACTGTGGTTCACTAACTGTATTTGTGCTGTGTCTTCACTCCCTATATGGCAGGTGACGACTCGCTCTCCCACCCGCACTCACACACATCGTCTCCTCCCCAAAACTGCCTCTCTTTCAATTTCCTCACCTCCTTTTGGCAGTGCTGCTGCATTTGTTGATTGAGAGACCTTTGGAGGTTGTAAAGGCTGCGTCAATCCCCCCACCCCCCCACTTCCCCCAGCTCCTGCTCTCTGCCTCTTCACTGTCACTTGCTTGGCTACAGACTGACTTGCTGTGGGAGGATAATTAGTCAAAGTGATTTCCCACATCCCCACCCCCATCCCCCTCCCCTTGCCTCATCCCCCTTTCCCTTGCATCTGCTTAGCACAGCTTGGCATGGAAGTCGTGGAAATTACGGTGCCGTTTGTCTCTCCCGGTTTGACATGAGAATATACACACCCCAGATGCAATAGTCACAGGAAATATATTGTTTCCTTATGCCGTTGTGGAAAGATCCAATGAAGTGGACACAATGGAGGAAATATATTCTTCACGTAACGTCAGGGCTACATTAACACCCTGCCTCACTAGTTTTTGCTGTCATTCTCATATGTGTAGGAAATATGTGTAGCTGATTTGTGTTTCAGCAATAACAGCCCATCTATTAAAGTTAGCAGTCGCTTTTGTTTTTGAGCTCTTGACTTATGTTTTTTTTTGCGATGTTGCAATATAATTAAATATAAGGAAGCAAATAAGGAATTCAAAGACTAACCCTTTTGTTAGCAGAATGAAAGTGAATTATTGGTTTGACAGCAGTGATAATCTGTATGGGATGAAAGACTCCGTCCCTATGGACGCTTTTTTAAATGCAGGCCTACACTTCACCCTTTGTGAGAGAGTAAATGAACATAATTAGAATATAAATTAATATAAACAAACAGAGTCACATTTTTGTTATCCACTTATAAATGATTGTTTACACATGACGCATGGTTGCTCATGCTTAAAATGGAAAAAGTCCACCTTGAAACACTGAAATAAGTTTAATGCCTCATTAAATTCCATCTGTAAGCTATAGAGTAAACGGATTTGTCATTGCGCTTTGTCAGAGGATGCAGGTGTGTTTGGAGACAAAAGGGCTTTAGTGAGTACATTAGTGAGATTGTTGATTTACTGAGCAACCGGCAGGGTGTAGGAAGAATGCAAGCTTCGATGTGTTTATTCGGGGCAGCAGGGGTTAAGACACTGACCATGACCGCGCTGACCGCGGTTCCTGTCTGGTCGGGCGCCTTTGCTGCACGTCATTTCTCGTGTCTCTCTGCCCTTATTTCTTGTCATCTCTTGAATGTCAGCTAAGACTGTTCATTTGTCATTCATTCAGGCCGTTCACTGAGCCAGAACCTGATGCTATGGTTGCTGTACTTACCTCTGCTTCAGCTTTATTTGCCCAGGTTGAGAGATTTCCGTTGAATGAAGCTTTGTTTTTAAATTACATTCAAAGATGCACTATTCAGGTTTTTGTTTGTTTGTCAATTTGGGACAGGAAGCTACAAATCACACACACTTGACGTATTATCACCAAACCGCCCATAAAGCAGCAAACATGCTAGGAACATGTTACACATGCAGACGCACAGCATTCATTATGAGTCTACCAACTCTGCTGAGCAGGTTGCGTAGTTAATTTACAAAAGCTGTTTCCCTGAATAAAGCTGCCTGCTGTATCTGAGAAAGAGGCTGGCGAAAGCAGCGCGAGTGAATCAAACTGATACAGCTGAGAGGAACTGCAGGGTCTGGTGACAAGTCTGTGACCCTTTTCATGTCACCCATAGTCATGCAACCAGTTGTCCATATGAAAATATTGATTAGTCCAGCTTTAAAACTCTGCTCTGCCCCAAAAGTTCATGGACACACATTGCCAAGGCGACGACATTAACAACTTGGCTACCTGACCAACAGAGCACACCGGCTGCAGACTGCGATACTCACAGCTCTCCTGCCACTATAGCTAACATCACAACAGCAGCATATCATGACAAACTATAGGAAGTAAGCTGAACTTTACCTGACTGTCTCAGCCCGTCCACTGAGTGCACGTTGTTTTCCTGTAATTTGAATACTTGGTCTCTCATACATGGAAATTCACAGTCTGGCTTGATCTTATGGGAGAAGCCGGAGGACTTGACTGATGAACCGATTAAACACAGGCCTTTAACATGTATAGTGGTTTACTTATTATTTTCAGTTTCAGTTATGTTCACGGTTTGGGTTAAATCAGGGGTCGGGAACCAATGGCTCGCGAGCCAGATGTGGCTCTTTTGATGGCCACATCTGGCTCGCAGACAAATCCTTTGCGCATGTGCGAGCCAGCGACTAGAAAGCCGGTTCGCAGTCATTTCAGTGGGAAAGTGGCAAACATACATGTCGTTGTGTCTATCTATTTATCTATCTATCCATCAATCACAAAGGCAACGCAGATCGGGTAGTGACAGGCACTGTTTAAGTGAGGCTACCATATTTTGCTGTCGAAAATAGCAGTCAATGTGCGCATGCGCAAAGGGGCGCACTACAGTGTCGTTAATCCCGCTGTCAGCTAACTAATTTTTGACACGCTTCTGAGAAGATGGCTAAAAGAAAAAAAGACGACGAGTATCGTACTTTTCAGCAGGAATGGACAGAGGAATTTGCCTTTGTGGAGAAAGCTGGTTCTGCTGTGTGTCTAATATGCAATGATAAAATTGCATCTATGAAGCGGTCAAATATAAAGCGGCACTTCGACACACGCCATGCTGCATTTGCATCGAAATATCCTACTTTTATTTTTAGTTTTAAACATATTGTATGGCTCTCCTGGAATTTCATTCAAAAATATGTGGTGTTCATGGCTCTCTCAGCCAAAAAGGTTCCCGACCCCTGGGTTAAATTAATAACTTACAGTAGGCTTTTGGTTTTGCATGGGACTGGAACACTGGCTGTCTGGCAGAAAGCCCAGAAGGCAAACATGATGCCCAGCCACTGGGCTTCCTTTGATGCAAGACACTACATTACTTTCAGAATATAGGCCCTCCATCTGAGTAGATTTTTGTGGGTGGACATTATTTTGCAAATGTCAGTGTATTTTAGCAGTATTTAGTTGTACATGTTTTCCATTCTAATGATGGTCAATTCAAGAATTTATGCTGTCAGGTGAAAGTCATTTGAAAATGTCCGAGCAAGTCTAGTCGTGGTTGCAGACGTACCAGCGGTGCAATCGGTTCATCAATTAATGATCACAAAAAATAAAAAAACATCTCTGTTTGAACTAACCAACAACTAACCCTCACAGCCTGAGAACGCAAGGTCTGTCATGTAGCTCTGTGTGTATGTGTAATGTGTACAAGCTGTTTTGAAGAGTGGCATAGCTAAAGAAAATCATACACATGGCTACACATGCTTTTTGTTGTTAATATTCACATTTGCAATCTGTGCTTATATTGTTTTTATATTACCATGAAACTGCTTGATTTTGCATGTTTGTTCTTTTGACTGATGAGGCGACCCAGCGTGAGCACTGTGTGACGTAAGATGTACGGCACCAAGCCAGCTTCAGTGAATGGATTCAACTGCCTGACCTCTGAAATCTCGGTGGAACAATCATGGGAACAAATTGAGACACCTGAAGGTTCTTACTTTTATGGACAGTTAGTTCCATTACACAGAGCTTTCGAATGCACCTCCGCCCTTTCTGTGTAGCGTGGTAAAATCTCAGCAATCCAGTGATTTACTGACTTGTGAACAATGGCTGCAGTGAGCCCACCTGCCACGCTTGGGCTCCTTTCTTCATCTCCCCATCCCATTCTCAGGTTTGCTACAGCAAGGGGCTCTGCTCGAGTACAGGAAAACCTGTGCCCTACACGTCTTTCTTTATGGTTTCATTCTTAACTTGGTGTTCATTGTGTGTGTGTGTGTGTGTGTGTGTGTGTGTGTCTGGCAGTAATGGATAGTCGTGTGGGAAGGCAGACAATGCGTGTATCACTAAATGTCCTTAAGCCATGTTATTCCTCTGCAGTGTTTGAATCTTATGTAAATTCTAATCTAATTTAGTGGGTTCAAATACAGAACTTGTTCACAGAGTATGTGTGTGTGTGTGTGTGTGTATGTGTGTGTGTGTGACAATGTGAGATTGTCTCCCTCTTGTCGTTACACTGCTGCTGTTAAAAGGATCACTGAGGTACTAAGTAAATCAAGGTGTAAAAACAAACACAGACAAAAATCCTTTGCAAATGCACATCATTTCGAGGGCAAACACAGCATTTGATCGGTGGATGGCGCGTGTCGTACACGATGGTACATTTGATTGGCTGTTAAGCTGGTATGTGAATAAATACTCACTGGTGCCTGGTTGTCTTGCTACAGCTCTACAGCTCGGTGGAGTTTGGGCGGAGGTGGCAACTGGTCCATGAGAGAGTGGCGCCCAATCGTTTCTACTGGTAAGTACAGAGATGGACATTGTTAATCAAGTTAGAGTCAACAGGAAATGATGGTAACACTTTATGTTAAGGTGCACACATTCACTCAGCATGCATGTTGTTAGCATAAGTTTCTTTAGTAGTCATTAAAAAGCAGCTATTAATATCTTATTCTGCATGATAATATTTTACAACACCAGACCATTAACTAAGAGTTTTCCTGTAATTACTTCCTGCTTACTGATAGTTAGTTAGTTAGGGGGTTGTTGCACATAGAAGTAATAAGTGCTTGGTAACGACGAATAAAGAGCCAATACGCTGAATCTGACTGTTGCAGTTCTGCCACCTCACAATCTGCTCGTCAACAGGCAAAGTCAAGCTTCACAGGCTAAAAGCTTCACTTCTTACAGCTTGTTAAGATGTTAATGAAAATGAATAATGAAAAAGACTTCAATATAAAAAGGACTAGTCCTCCAGCCCCCCTTTTTTTTTGATTCACTGGGGATTTCAGGTTTCGTCATTTCCAGAGCCGTACGATTCGTCCATAATTCAAAAACTCTCAAGCTGAACTTCTTGGCCACAAGCTTAAAAAAACTGAAAACATTCTAAATGTAAAGGATTGAAGGATGTATATATTTCATGCTGTCCTCGACCTTGCTGCGCTGTCCCATCGTTAGAAAACAACAATTCCGCGACGACGATCAGCAAAACTAATGTTGAATTTGAACCAAAGAGCAGTTGTGACATTGTGAATGTCCCGGACGGACTGCGTCACTGCCTCTCCACACAGCGAGGAGCAGATGAGCCAGAGTGGTTTTTAAGATTTTCATTATTCATGCGTCTGACATGCCTGATCTTCCTCTGTGGCAGACAGTTACATTATGTGACCGACAGTGTACAGCTGTGGAGAGAGGCTTCAAAATCATTTCTGGGTGCAGTCTGAGTATTGTTATCCTTTGAGATGAAATAAAGTATAAAACTGAAATAATTGAAGGGTTCCTCTCGGCGAGGCTTTTAAAGCCAGATTGCATTCATGGTTTCAGTTCTTTCAGATAAAGATTTGCTCAAGTTTAAAGTGTTAGATTAGACATTATTGATCGACGGTCTCTCGCCTTTTCCTCACCGCCAGACTCAGACGCTGTGCACTTCAGTGGTATCTGGTCTGTCTGGCCTCTACACAGAAGCTAACATTAACAAAAAGCTTTCACTTCAACAAACTGTGGCGGAGCTGTCGGGCCCGTAACGAGCTGGGCAGCCAGGAGTGAAGGGAGCCTGGAGGGCGGATGCTGCAGAAGCTGTCAGACTTCTATTCTGGGATGCGCACTGTGCGGCGGTTGTGGTGGTAGCCCTGGTAATGAGGCTGAAGAGGGAGCTTATGTCTGCTGTGCATGTGGCCACCAAACCTGGAAAGAAGATGAAGAGTTGTAAGCTCATCTGCGATTTGGTCGACCCGAGTGCCGCTCAGTCGCACAGCACAGGTCGCTTGTGTAGGGCCCAAACTTTAACAAACGGCGCTCTGGATTCCACCGCATTCAGCTATAATCGGCCTGTGAGCTAATACACTGCATAGGACATTACAAATCTCACCAAAAACATCTGGAGCTTTCTGTATGTGATACTGTAGCGAGGCAACAGCTCCATCTCACGACCGAGCCCGTCTGAGGTTCCTCGTAGATCACACAGCTGCCTCCCATCATTAAGTGGTGAATATACAAGTTTAAACAAACCGTATAACTCCTCTCACTCAAAGACGTATTCTTTGCCTGCCTCACACTGTTCTGGGGTACCTGAATGGATTATTCAGTGTGAATGGAAATGCGGTGCGGATAAGTAGGCCATCCTATTCACAGCTGTGTTACATGTGGGAAATCATCAATACTACCAATATGTATAATGATTAAAAGCTTTGGTGGTCTCTGACTGTCTCTCACTATGTCTGCTTCTCATTCCCCTCACACAGACCCCTTTTATTTCTTTTTCCATTAGTGTGTGTGCTTCCCCTCGATGCATTCTCTCTTTCTCTTCCTCTTCCTCGTCTCTCTCTACCTCTCCCTCCATGTGTGTGCTGCCTTTGCTTCTCCTCTGATCCCCCAGTCTTTTTAATACATATTTAATGCCGTAATGATTATATGCTATTCCATCTGTGGACATCCCTACTGTAGCGAGAAAATCAATGGCTTCTCCTCTCCTAATGATGTCAGGAAACGTCTTCCTCCATCCGTCTGGGGGAAAACGGACCTTCTGGGAGCTCTAAACATTTAGATCACACAGTAAACCTCAGGTCGTTTTACACTTTAAACTGCCGTCGACAATGAAGACGACGATGTGGTAATTCCTGTGGCCGCTTCCTGCTGATGTTTACCGCAACTGTCATGGCACTTGACTTAACCTCTCTGTGCTCATAAATCGGTCTGACTCTCAGCGTGCAGCCTCTCAGGTGAGGCAGTTACTTGTAGGTGGCATCTGCCCAGAAGCAAAAGACCAATGGTGACGTTCCTGAAACAGATTTGTCTACCTTTCAGGTCGAAAATGGGTTTGGACAAAGAGCCGGGCTTAATTCACCTGGAAACCAGCATCTCTGAAGGACGTGAGTAATTGAATTCCGAGTTCAGCGCTCCATTTACTCTTGTCTTTGTACTGTATCGTGAGCATTGTGTTAAAGTGGAGAGGAATTGGGAGTTGTGTGGACAATTCAGCTGAAGGGTGATGCGTGGGGACAGCAGAAATGGCCAAGCCTGGGCACACACAAAGACAGTGGAGAGAAAAGTAATGCATATATTACAATGCTTTTAAAAGCAAGCAATTTAGCTCAATGGCATTCTCACAGCTTAAGAGAAATATCACTCATCCTCCTGAATGACAATGAACACTGGGATACTGTGGGTTGACATATAGTATTTGACTTGACTTGCTTTCTGAATCCTGACCCTAACCCAAATTTTATTTTTTTCGTTTGCATCATTTTTTCAATTAGTTTTCTATATTAATATATGTCTGAGCAACTTGATACTTTTCATTTATCCGTCTTAACCAATAATATATCCACAACTGATACAGAAAATATGATAATTTGACTTTACACATAAACATCAGCCTGCAAACACAGTGTTACCGTGTCCACAACAAAATGATAAAAGAAAGCCTGCATGGAGTTTGAAAGACTAGTATATAAAGGGTCAGCTAGGCTTATTGATGTGGGGTTGAATGAGTCAGTGTACAGTCAGTGTATTAGCTACAGTAGATGGTGGTTGGAGAAGCAGACAGGAGCACCAGCACAGATTGCTAAACAGTGTCCTGCTGTGGACGAGAGTGGCAGCAAAAGATATTTTAGTGAAAAAGGCCCACCTAAAAAATCAATATCAGTTTAAATGTGCACCATATTTAGAATATTTTTACTTTCTGCTTTGCAGTCAGACGGCCTGTTCCTTTGCCACCACAACAAAGCATACGCATAAACGTATTTCTGATGCAGCACTGACCAGAGAATGACCAGACGACTTTGCAGTGATCATTTTTTCGGAGGAGTACTATGTAAAACCACCACCACACAAACAGACACTTGCTGTAGAGCACTGCTCTGCCCAGCAATCAGGAAGGACAGTGCTAACTACCTCCATGAAACAACCAGTGACGAAATTCAGTTTACACAGAAGTTTCCTCCCTCTTTCATTTTGCAAGCCTCCATCTGTAAAATAAAGATATCCCGACGTCTGCACAGTGAACGGCATTTTGCCGTCGCAGTCATAAGCGCCCACCAAGCACTTTTATTTCCTTGTATTTGTTGTCTCTTCTGTAAACCAGTGAAGCTCTGACCAAACAGCTGATCAGCAGCATAATACAGTGTGCAGCATGCATGCTTTTGTGGTTGAAAAAAATATAAGGAAAGGGCTCTCTGGTGGTAAGATAAAATAAGGTAAAGTTAAATATTCTAAATATAGTGTACACTTAGACTGATACAGATTTTTAAGGTGTGCTTTTCATACTTGGCTACAATGCTTTTTGCTTCTGTCACCGTCCACAGCCGTACATTGCTTAGCTTCCTACGCCAGTGTCCCTGCTGCTTCTTCAAACTGGGGCAGTGCTTACTGCCATATACTGACTACAAGTGCCTCATTCAACCCCACAGAAAAAGCCAAACTGTCCCTTAAATCCGACAGAGCGTGTCTAAAAAAATATTCTATTGGGTGCATTATAGGAAACGCAACATCCAGCGTTCCTGTAGCTTAACCCTCGGCCTCTCACTCCCCCAACTTTATGGAAGTGTGACACAAAATTGTTGGGAATACGCCTTCAGTACTGAAATACTGTAATCAAAGTGCAGCCCCTCTGTCAGAATGCTCTCTTTGAGGCCAACACAACAGAGAAAAGCCAATCATGCAAACACACATAGCAAACATCAGTTGCGTCAGATGTTGCGGCCACACAGCCAGAGACCATCACTATTGATCATGTGCAGGTGGAGGGAGCCAACACATATTTGGCAGAGGCTAACACGTGGGGACAGGCTCTAGCCCAGTGCTGCGATTGAAGGCAAAGAAAGCAATTGGCCTCTCTGGTCATCTGTCTTCCCCTCCACCCGACTCCTCCCTTATTGGGACCACTTTATTGACACAAGTAATGTGGGAAGCCAAAAGAGGCCGCTTGGCTCTGGGTGAAGGCTGCCTTTCTTCATTGGCTAATACCATCGCTGCTGCCATGGCTTGACGTGAGGGTACGCGTATGTCTTCTTTTTGTGTGTGTGTGTGTGTGTGTGTGTGTGAGCAGAGGCGCTGTATGTCACCTGCAAGCTGCAGAACTGCACAGATGCCAACAAGGGCAAACCATTCCCCGGCTACATTGACCCCAATTCTCTGGTGGTGCAAGATGAGTACGTGTTTGTCCAGGTAGGTAATTGTCCGGCTTGCCCAGTGAAAAGCATTAGGGTGGTGTACGAGGCAGCAAGTGTGAGGATTTTGTAGGAAATTTCTCAAGGTCATTCTCAGAAAGGTGCTATTAGTGCAGTTTTATGTGTCCCTGCGGTGGTGAAAAATGCTTTATCTGTTTTTTTATGTCTCTCCAAAATGTTTTCACTCAACGGTTTCATCACCTTAAGGTGTCAACCGCGGGGAGGCCAATCTACTATGTGTCTGCTAAAAGAGATGTGTTCACACCCATGAAGCTGCCCAAGTACACCCTGCCCAAGGTAACAAATATACTGCCTAATTAGACTTAAATGAACAGATACTCAAGAGGTCTTGATGATTAACAAATAATTAATTGATCCTCAGCAGGAGTCGATATCTTATCATGAGACAAGTTTCCCATTTAGTTGCTAGTGCTGCCGTTCATTCATGTGTTCCTCATTCAGAGGCTCAGAATATGCCTCGGCTCTGTTTGGTGTGTGCGCTAAAGTTGCAGTTCATTGCTGGCGCTGCGTGACACTCTCTTTGTTATTTATGGGCAAATCAAGGCCAAAAGCAACTCTCACAGTGTGTCTAGAATTGTTATTCTGTGGCGCTCCGTGTGCGCGGCCTTGCTTGTCACGTCCCCGTTCACAATTAAACATGTTTTATTCAATCAAGCCCAAGGCGCCCCGGTTGCTGTCGGCTCACCGCGAGGCGTTATTGGCACAGTTAGAGGTAGATGAAGCACACGACCAAACAGCGCGGCCTCACCTGCATAATCTCTGCCCAATAAGCCCGACATAATGTTAATGATTGTGGTATCCTCTTAGTTCGAATGCATGAATGCGGAAGATGACGAAGCTCTGATTATTGAATATGATTAAACCCAGCAGGGGGGTAAGAGTAGTATACAATCTAAAAGTTTGGATATTTCTCATTGAGACATAAGAGGTCATGTTTTTAGTTGGAAATTAAATGTTTCACAAATGTCAACTGCTAATTCGAGTGTAGTCAGGCTCCTGTAAATGTGAAGAAAGAACTTTCTGCTTTGTAAGATTCAGAGAGCATATTGAACAGAAGGGTTTTGCCTTTTATTCAAACTAACAATAAATATTATATTGAAAAGTACAACACACTATAGTATTAAATACACTTAATACTGTACAGTATGGCAGTGCATTGCTGCTACCATTGCAAATAAACAGTCACTTTCTCGTTAAATGAGGAAAGTTAATTTATTTTAAAGATCTTTTTAAAGATCATTTTGTGTTAGAATCACTTATCGTGTTTGTCTTCTTACTACATGTCAAATCATCCCTTTTTAAAGACAAACGTTCTTCTCATAACAATACAACAACATAAAATGAAGGTTTAGAAAAGTCCCACAAAGCCTGCACATAAAAACAAAGATGGCATAAAAGGGAATATTAAAAAGAAATATGAAACGCATGGTCACATGACAGAGTTAATTATGCACCTCTATAATTTGCCTCTCTGCCAGGACCTGCATGTGATCAGCACGGATGAAAACCGTGTGGTGGCAGCCGTGCAGGAGTGGAACCAGAACGAAACCTACAACCTGTACGTGTCGGACACGTCGGGGGTCTACTACACTCTGGCTCTGGAGAACGTGGTCAGCAGCATGGGCCCGGAGGGTAACGTCATGGTCGACCTCTACGAGGTAAACCCACGCTGA